>NC_088872.1:17088986-17398986 GCF_032884065.1 Artemia franciscana | reverse complement strand
TTCCAAGCTAAATTTTTAGTTTAAAAACTTCATTAATGTATTATCACTGCCAACCCGGAAGGCCATATTTGATATTTTGACCCTTCTGACCTAATTCTCAAAACCATTTGCTAAACTGCTCTCAGAGAGAGTATCAATACGGCAGTAGAGATCAGGAGGATCAAAAAAGGACTAAACTTCGCCTTCTTTATCTTTTGTTAGACGGTACCTTAATAAACAGTTTTTTTGTAGTATCTCAGAAGCGTGAAAAACCATGTTCGACCTTTAGGCGTTACAATGACGATATCTTTGCGTAAGTTTTACGTACGATTCGTGCCTCGTTATACGTTTTAAGTAGGATTACGGTCGATTCGTGCCTCTTTATACCAATTTCCTCTTAGGCAAAAAAACATGTTTAAAATTCAAATTTATATTTTCATGTCTTGAAATAGGATTTTTTTTTTCCAAATTAACTAAGTTACTACAGAGTCATTCAAAGTTATTTCCGAGAGATGCCGAATTAATACAAAATCCCAGTCACATCATTTACTTATTGCTTAAAACTAGGATCGCTGTTTGAATTTAAACGAATTATCTTCAAAAGCTAGAGAAGAATTCGACGTCTTTTGTCTAATACCGCTAATACGGAAGCAAGGGTGAAGTTTTTTTAAAGGGTTGGTAGGACTGCAACAAAATTTTCGGATGGATGAGGGCAAACATTTGAAAAAAAGATATTTGCCAGAGAAGGATCATAATTTGTTTAAACGTTGAAAAATTTCACTTTCGTCCATTTTCAGTCTTCTTGGGAAGCTGGGGGTACCTCCAATCTTTCTCCTACGTCTGCCCCTGTATGTAAATACACTGGCAGTAAATACATGTGTGCCCACCCCAGTACCTCTGGTATGCGAATCTTTGGACAATATCTACTATTGAAAAACTGTTGTGACCTGAAACCAAAACACATGACAATCAAAACGGCACAGCCTTTTTTTAAATTCAAAATTTTAGGCTTGATCAATTGAATGCACAAAGATAACTGTTTTGAGTGAAGCATTATATTACGTGCTTTGATTTCACAATTTACCACAAGCTGCAAGACATGCTGCGTCATTTGGATTTAATGAAACGTGATCTACTCTGTTTAATTTTTAGGCTCTACAAGCCGGGATTCCCATGATGCTAATTTCTAAATTGACTCAATATGATAGTTTTTTGGTGTCACTGTAAGGATTAAGTTCAGTGATTCACAATTTGGCTTGCTATTAAGACTTACAGATAGTTTATATCGGGGTTCTGAACTGAGAGTATACATACCCTTGAGGTTGCGAGAAAACTTCGGAGATGATTTTTGATGGAATTTTGTATATTCGACATTTTATTGTTTTGTTTTTTCTTAAGTTTATAAGATAGTATATGAATTTGTTTTCGTATCATTTAGGATTTTACATGGGATATACGTCTGTCAAACCAGTAAATTGACTCAAAGCTATGCAGGAAGCATAAAGTGAATCAGAAAAAAATGTAATAAAAGATGATATAAAAAATACGCCCTCGATAATTGCTTTTGTGTCTGTTTTTGCTCATCTAGTTGTAGTTTATAAGAGTGTGTGTTCTGTTGCTTTTTCTTTTGCATATCAATATTGATTGTTTTTGTAGTAGGCTGCTGTTACTTGAGAAAAACCCATTTAATTCTCATGCTTAATCTTATACAATTTTGAACGAGGGAACTGAAATTAGTTGAAAAATTTAGCCGATTTAACTTCAATTTTACGAAAAATTTCATGGTGACAATAACTGAGACATGGTAGAAAGACCGATTTGATTCTTTTTTAGAAATGAAATACTTTAATTTTCTACAGTGTAACCAGATAAATAAACAACATGGTGAGTGGCCGCCCAAGTTATTTCCACACTTGGCTGTGCCTTTACGTGGCGACCTTTGTATTTGTGTCGAAAGAGTGTTTGAAAATGCTAGTCACTGAGGTAGTCAAGGTGAATCAAAGTTTTTTTTTGCAATTGCCCGTGGACCTCCTTCGGCCTTTAGGTTCTTTGGAGTTGATGAAAAACCAAGTGAAAAAAAATGCCAGTGTATTATGATGAGGGATCTTAACATCGATATGAGTTTACAAACTGTTGAAGCTCTCAATGACTTTAGTTGCATTTTGCTTTCATTTAATTTTAAATCTCTGCTCTGTATGAGCCCCTAGACTCCTGGGACTTTTGCAACTTAGGTAATGTTTTACAGTCGAGATGTACAAAGTTGCATTTTGATTGTGTTCAACTTCCGGCTCAACATTCTCTGAAAGTTTCAGCCTTATATCATTCCCTAACTATTCCCTAGCCTAGATGCATGTAGTGTATTTTAATTTTGTTTAAAATTCCCCTTAGCGTTCCATGGAAACCTCAGCTAAGCATATTTAGATGCTGTTGAGATCAATATAGGTACGCCAAATACAACCTTTTTCCAACTTGGATGCACTTAGTGTCTTTTGATCCAATGCAACATCCCCCTCTACATCCTCTGGAATTTTCAATTTCATAACGTTAACCATTCGCGAAATTTCGCAGATATCATTTTTGACAACCTGGGTGCAGCAGTATGCCATATATATAAGCAGGGTGCAATTCAAGTCTTCTGTTTTTGTTCATCTAGCTGTAGTTTATAAGAGTGTTTGTTGTGTTATATTTCCTTTTACATCTCACTATAGATTATTTTTGTAATAGGCTGTCGCTACTTGAGAAAAACCCAGTGGATTTTCGTGTGCAATCTTGTGCCATTTTGAAAGAGGGAGCTGAAGGTAGTTGAATCCAGATTTAATTAGATTTAAATTCAGTTTTACGAAATATTTCATGGTGGCAATAATTGAAACATGGTAGAAAGATCAATTTGTTTTTTATTAGAAATGAAATATTTCAGTTTTCCACTGAAAAACAAGATAAATCAACAATATGGTGGGTTGCCGCCCAAGTAAGTCCGCATTTGGTTGCGCCTTTACGTGGCGACCTTTGTTTTTGCGTCGAAAGGGTGTTTGAAAATATAGTGACTGAGGTATTTTCAGGCGAATCAATTTTTTTTTGAAATTGTGTGTGGACATCCTTCTGCCTTTAGGCTTTTTGAAGTTGATGAAAAACCAAGCGAAAAAAAAAAAAATGCCAGTGTGTTATTATGAGAGATCTTAACGTCGATATGAGTTTAGAAACTGTTGGAGTTTTCAATGACTTTAATGACATTTTGATTTCATTTAATTTGAAATCTTTACTTTATTTGAGCACCTAGACTCGTGGGACTTTTGCAATTTAGATAATGTTTGTGTTCTTTCGATTATAAAAAAAAGTCTCTTAACCTGAATTATGGTTCTGTCTTGTTCGGTATAATGACGGGTAAGAAGTTTATGACTCTAAGTGTAAATTTCCAACGATCGATACTAAGCATTTTTATAAAAAGTAGGGCTTTTTCTATTATCCTCAAAAAATACCAATAGGAAATTCCAATCAGTCATTGTGAGCAGTTATTGCTAAGATAAGAAATAAGCTAATATAATACGAAAAACTGAAATTAAAATGTAGTAAGCAAAATGAAGCGACCAAGTAAAAGTAATTACAAGAAAGTGAGTGAAAGTAAGTAAAAAGTATGCTAAGTTAGAAAAAATAAGGTAAAATAAGATGTTGGAAATCCAAACTATTCCTTATCACACAAGACTTATGTCCGAGTCACATCATAGTCACACGTGCCGATAAAAAAGACGAAATTACTGGACAGAATGTGTTTTTTTCTTGATTTGGAGATCACACTTGTACTATAGAACTAGAAAACTCCAATTACAAGAAATTGGTTTGAATATCATATATCAACAATGTTTCCAATTATCCCATGCTATCACTACGTCTTTGTATCTAAAGCCAAATCTAAGTTACATATAGAAAAATTGCTGTTCCAGTGCTTCCCCTTTTTAAATTTTTCGCAAATTTTGCCTAAATTTTGACTATGTTAGGTCAGTGGCAAATTACATGCTTGAAAACTGAACGACAGTCAACTGGATACATAATTGGAGCTCTAGTGTGCAAATTTGATTTTAGCGACAATTGTGACGATAATGTGGTCCGGACATTAAAGTAATGTAGCACATTGTTAGTAAGTTCAGGGAAGAACGTCTGGTCAATAGGTCTAATCTAAAAAAAAAGATTAACAGGGGAAGAGGTGAATAACGTAAAGTTCAGTAAATTCAATTTAAAGAAGAATTTATTATCTTCATAAAAGTAAGTGTGGTGGGGAGTTCTCGTAGCATCTATATGAATATAGGTAGAACCTATATTGCAATGCTTTCTACGTGCTCCAACTAGCAACTATGGACAACTAACAACTAATAGACTTCATCAAACAGTTCGTGGTTATAAAAGTAGGTAAGGAGTGACTCGGTCCAAAAATGACCGGAACTTGAATAAAATGAAATTTTGATAGCAACAGATATATCATAAGAATTGGCATTTTATTTTATTTCAGATACATAAAATTCATTGAATTTAACGCTACCGATCAAAAGTTACGAGCCTAATAAAATACATACGATTTTTGAAGAAGGAGGACCCTCCCCCCTAAACAAAGTTTACGAATCTTAACAAAAATGGTAAAATCAGATTTAACGTATCAGAAAACCCTACCGTAGAGGTTTCAAGATCCCATTTATAAAAATGTGGAATTGGCATTTTTGGCCAGAAGAAAGATCACGGATGCGTGTTTATTTGTGTTTTTTTGTTCTTTGTTCTTCCCAGGAGTGCTTCTATCGAACCAAGGGTCCCAGAATATTGGGAGAGGGCTCAACCTAATAAAAATCAAAAGTTCCAGTGCTCTTTTAAAGTAACCAAAAGAATGGAAAGCAACGGGCCCCCCTCCCACTCCCCTTTTTTTTAAAATCATCCGACCAAAAACTTCGAGACATCCATTTTTTCAGCATAGTTGAGAGGTTCAATAACTATGACTTTGGGGACGACTTGACCCCCCCCCCCCCACAGCCTCTGGAGAAAAAGCTATGTGTTAAGAAATTTGGCCATTATTTACCCACTGTATTTGTTATTGGGATTAATACGGACATTTTTCGGGGGAGGGGGGATTTGACACAGGAGGAAAACATATGGAGTAGTTTTTGTGGAGGGTGGGGTGGTTTCCCAGCTTTATTTGGAAAATGGTCAGAAATAAACTATTCTAAAAACAGTTTTTCACTGAAACTAAGGACCAATGTCGATGGTTAAAACGAACAGAAATTATTCCGTATATACAGAATAATTACATCCCACATATACAGAATAGTTTCTCTGCGTTTTGAACTTTTAATGTTGCTCCTTATTTTTAGTTTAAGAATTTTTTTTTTTCGTTATTTAATTGCTATGGGGCATTACCACTTAAATGATAATCATCACCAAAAAAGGATACAAAATGACCCAGCTAAGACATGGGTAGTAATTAAGTCAGTCGGTAGAAATGAATGAGAGCAGGCCATTATACTTAAGGGAAAACAGTATAGAAAACCTCATGGCTATCTCTTCCATGATAAATATTTTAAACATGTATGGCAACACTTGACGTATAAGGGCTTTGATTTTGGTTTGTACCTATCAAATACCTAGAACTTGGCCTAGTCAATTTTTATAAAAAGGCTTTGTGAAACATAGGAAAGAAACGTACTAAAAGAAGACTTGTTTTGGTTACCGTGCAAAAGCAAAGGGAAAAACTAAAGTAATAACGCAAAAAGCTTGGAAGACCACGAATTCGAAAACATTTACTCGACGTGAATGAGACGACTCTCCAATAAGACACTATAGCGGAACCAACAAGAATGAAAGTTGTAATTGTTGGTCAAGAATGAATTGTTGGTAACGAACTGTAAGTAAGGAGCGACCCAGCTCAACAGTAACCAAAACTCTATAAAATGGAATTTTGATACCAATAAATACATCAAAAGAATCAGATTTTTATACCGATTTCAAATATATAAGTTTCATCAAGTTTAATTTTGCGTATTAAAAGTTATGAGCTTAAAAAATTTGCCTTATTTTCAAAAAAAGGGGAAACCCCCTAAAGGAGATAGAATCTGAATGAAAGTTACACCATCAGATTCAAAGTATCAGAAAACCCTACAATAGTGGTTTCAAGCTCCCATTTAAAAGAATGTGTAATTTTGTATTTTTTGTCAGAAGAAAAATCACGGATGCGTGTTTATTTGTTTTTTTTTTCCAGAGGTGATCGCATCGATCCAGTGGTAATAGAACACCACGAGAGGGCTCATTCGAACGGACATTAAAAGTTATAGTACCCTTTTTTAAGTGACAAAAAAACTGGAGGATGACTAGGCTCCCTCCAACGCTCATTTTTTCCAAAGTCACGCAATCAAAATTTTGAGATATCCATTTTGTTCAACATAGTCGAAAATCTAGTAACTTTGCCTTTGAAGGTGACTTAATCCCCCACAGTCCTCGGGGGAAGGGCTGTTAGTTATGAAGTTAGCCCATTGTTTACAACAGTACTGATTACCTTGAGGTAAAGCCTACAGACGTTTTCAGGAGGGATTTGGTACTTGACTATTATGTAAAACATACTCAAGAAGTGAAGTTTGATTAATACTAACAAAAAAAAAATATGATGAAAATAGAATACTTTACTAGCAAAATTGTGAAAACTACAACTTGTGCCCAAAACGCAGTGTTACACTTCCAAAAATGTTGCTTCTCGTAAACTAAGTCATGGTGTGTCCATTGACGCAGTGTTTTGTTTTGGGCAACAACCCCTTATCCTGGAAAAATATAATTGACTGTTTTTCGGTCCTTGGCAAATCACAAATCTTAATTTGAACATCCACGGTAAGACACTATATTCTATCACTAGTCAAAGAAAACTTGCCGGTGTCCTCAAGAATCGCGTTAATAATGAATTAAAATGAATTAAGTTAAGAATCGCGTTCATAATGAACTTTTCTTTTTCTTTGAGATGGTCAGCCGACGCCAAAGCTCCCAATTCAATAATTCACAAATGACCTTCACAATTTTGCCAACAAAGTATTATATTTCCATCAGATTGTATTTTCACCAAACTATACTTCTCGAGTGTGTTTTATATAATAAACAGGTACCAGGGATTTTTTCTGGTAGGAGGGGGGTTACGTCTAAGGACCTTGCCATGGAGAATATTTTCCTGGGGGAAAGGATCTTTCTATGAAGAGGGTGCCTGATTTCCCAGTATTATTTAAAAAACGATCGGAAATTAAAAAAAAAAATATTTCAATTGAACGTAAGGATCGACATTAAAACAAACGAAATTATTACATATATGAGGGCGTTCACCCCTTAGTCAATACTTCGCTCTTTACGCTAAAGTTTTTTAGTACTTTCAAAAGAGCTATCTATTCTAATTAAATGTCCTTTGTGATTCAGGCGTCATTCTTAAAGAATTTAAGCAAAATTCGAACTTTAACGTAAAGAGCAAGTTATTGACTAGGGGGCAAACACCTTCATATACCTAATAATTTCTGTTAGTTTTAAGTTTTAATGTTGCTCCTTACTTTCACTTGAAAAAACTTGTTTTTTTTAATTTAATTTTCTAAAGAGCCAAAAGGATGTAGTAGTCAAATTTATTTAAATATCACTTAACTCATTTTTAGCATAAACCTTTCAAAGACCATAGACTTGGATCAAACAGTTCGTGGTAACGAACTGTAATAAGGAGCGATCCGGCTCAATAGTAACCAAAACTCTAAAAAATTGAATTTTAATATCAATAGCTACATCAAAAGAATCGCATTTTCATGCTAATTTTAAATATATAAGTTTCATCAAGTTTAGTCTTACCCATCAAAAGTTACGAGCCTGAGAAAATTTGCCTTATTTAGAAAAATAGGGGGAAACACCCCCTAAAAGTCGTAGGATCTAAACGAAAATGAGACCACCAGATTCAGCGTATCAGAGAACCCTACTATAGAAGTTTCAAGCTCCTATCTACAAAAATGTGGAATTTTGTATTTTTTGCCAGAAGACAAATCACGGGTGCGTGTTTATTTGTTTTTTTTTTTTCTTTTCCCCAGGGGTCATCGTATCGACCAAGTGGTCCTAGAATTTCGCAAGAGGGCTCATTCTAACGGAAATAAAGAGTTCTAGTGCCCTTTTTAAGTGACCAAAAAAAATGGACGGCATCTAGGCCCCCTCCCACGCTCATTTTTTTCCCAAAGTCAACGGATCAAAATTTTGAGATAGCCATTTTGTTCAACATAGTCGAAAATCATAATAACTATGTCTTTGGGGATGACTTACTCCCCCACAGTCCCTGGGGGAGGGGCTGCAAGTTACAAACTTTGACCAGTGTTTACATATAATAATGGTTATTGGGAAGTGTACAGACGTTTTCAGGGGGATTTTTTTGGTTTTGGGGGTAGGGTTGAGGGGAGGGGGCTATTTGGGAGGATCTTTCCTTGGAGAAATATGTCTAGGGGGAAGAAAAATTCAATGAAAAGGGCGCAGGGCGCAGGACGAATCTGGTCACATTAGAAAAAAAACGTCAAATTCAGAGCTTAATATACAATACTGGGTGTTCGGAGCCTCTCTATTATGGAGTATAATTTGAAAATAACACAACTATACGAGCGATAAAACATATATACCACAACCATAACTCAACTAACGAAAGAACTGCTAAGAGATAACACAACTATAAAGCGAAAACAGGTGAAAACTAATGGGAAAATAAACGAACTAAGAGGTGGAAGGGGCCCAGAGAAAAAATATAATCCTTTTCCAATTTTGAACCTAACTTCTGCAAAGGAGTAATAATGTCAGAAGCCCCGAAATACCGAATTATTTTCTTTTCAAACAGTTCGTGGTAACGAACTGTAGTAAGAAGCGACCCGGCTCAATAGTAAACGGAACTCTAAAAAACGGAATTTTGATGCTAAAAGATACATCAAAAGAATCGAATTTTCACGCTGATTCTAAATATATAAGTTTCAATTAATTTAGTCTTTGTCATCAAAAGTTAAGAGCCTGAGAAAATTTGCCTTATTTTGGAAAAAAGGGGGAAACATCCCTTAAAGGTCATAGAATCTTAACGAAAATCACACCATCGCATTCGGCATATCAGAGAACCCTATAGCGAAAATTTCAAGCTCCTATCTAAAAAAATGTGGAATTTCGTATTTTTTGCCAGAAGACAAATCACGGGTGCGTGTTTATTTGTTTTTTTTTCTTTCTTTTCCCCAGGGGTCATCGTATCGACCAAGTGGTCTTAGAGTGTCGCAAGAGGGCTCATTCTTACGGAAATGAAAAGTTCTAGTGCCCTTTTTAAGTGATCAAAAAAATTAGAGGGCACCTAGGCCCCCTCCCACGCTAATTTTTTTCCAAAAGTCAACGGATTAAAATTTTGAGATAGCCATTTTGTTCCGCATAGTCGAAAACCATAATAACTATGTCTTTGGGAATGACTTACTCCCCCAAAATCCCTGGGGGAGGGGCTGCAATTTACAAACTTCGACCAGTGTTTACATATAGTAATGGTTATCTGGAAGTGTACAGACGTTTTCAGGGAGATTTTTTGGTTTGGAGGGTCGGGTTGATGGGAGGGGGCTATGTGGGAGGATCTTTCCTTGGAGGAATATGTCAAGGGGGAAGAAAAATTCAATGAAAAGGGCGCAGGATTTTCTAGCATTACTATAAAAAACAATGAAAAAATAAACATGAAAACGTTTTTTCAATTGAAAGTAAGGAATAGCATTGAAGTTTAAAACGAACAGAGATTATTACGCATATGAGGGGTTCTAAAAATACTTTAGCATAAAGAGCGAGGTATTTAGGAGGAGATAAATACCTCGCTCTTTATGCTAAAATATTTTTAGTAATTTCAATTATTTATTCTCCGGCCTTTTTGATTCAGGGGTCATTCTTAAAGAATTGGGACAAAACTTACGATTTAGTATAAAGAGCGAGGTATTAACGAGGGTACAAACCTCCTCGTACACATAATAAAAATATAAGAATATAAAAGTTTGTTACGTAAGTTAATTTTTAAGTTACGTATATTTTTTACTAATAAAAACGTTCGTTAAAAATTAAAAGTTCTAGTAGCCTTTTTAAGTAACCGAAAAATTGGAGGGCAGCTAGGCCTCCTTCCCCACCCCTTATTTCTCAAAATCGTCTGATCAAAACTAAGAGAAAGCCATTTAGCCAAAAAAAAAAAAAAAAAAAAAATACTAATTTCATTTCAATAATTTATGTGCGGAGAGCCAAAATCAAACATACATTAACTCAAAAACGTTCAGAAATTAAATTTAAAAAAACTAATTTGTTTGAGATCCTATTGCCTTTATGTAGCCTGATTTCTGTCATTGTTTGTCATGCCTTAACACTCGCAGCTCATCTTTTCCTGATTGGTGCCACATTATTTGACCCCTTTCTTTGGTTAATATTTGCCATCCCACTGATATTTCTTTTTCTTTGTTTATGATTCCATTACCTTCAAGTGTACTATGGATAGTGTGTCATTTGTGAAGGTTTTATATGTCTGAGATAAATATGGGTGATTTCTCTTTCCTTATGAATTCTTCTATTCTTAATTCAGTTATATTTGATCAACCAAGTAGTGCTGGTAAACAAGAGGCACACACTTCTGACCCTCTCCTTGAATCTATGGTTAGTTCTAGCTGTAATTATCACACCACCATTGATTATTGTGATAATATTATGCCCTCACTCTCTTCAAACAGTTGCTTTAATGTTTTTTGTTTGAATGTGCGTGGGATAAGAGATAAGTGGGACACTCTTAAATCGTATCTGTGGTCTGATAATTCTTGCCCTTTTGATGTCATAGGCTTGACGGAAACATGGTTATCTGACAGTGATAATTTTACAGCTTATGACATGCATGGTTATATTGCTATTCATGTCCCTAGAATGGTAACAAAGTGTTCTGGGGGTATTTCTTTGTTCATAAAATCTAGTATTGAATTTTGTAGAAGATCTGATCTTGAATCCTTGTTTACATCGGTGGTGTCTAATAGTAGGACAGTTTATTCTCTTGTTATTGATCTGAAAAGCCAGGTTGCATGTGATACTGTTTGTTTGTTTTATAAGCCCCCTCCTTTTCCAACACATCTGTTCTGTGATTTGCTTGATCAGCTTTCTGGTGTGGGGACTTTCTCTAAAAAACGGATTTGTGTTTTGGGAGACTTTAATTGTAATATGTTAAATGTTGGATCAAATGATGAATGTGACCATCTTTTTGATGTATTTTCTTCTTCTGGGCTACTTCCTTCAATTTTTTTTTCCTTCACGCGTTGACCCTTCAAGAAATTCTGCCACTTTAATAGATAATATTTTCACTTCTCTTTCTCCTAATTTGAAGTTCTCGTCTGGTCTTGTTTTCACTGATCTTTCTGATCACTTCCCTATTTATCTATCACTATCTGTGCCTAAAACAGAGATTACTGTGGATGAGAAAGGCAAGTCTTCTTTTAGAACTTTTACAGATAGAGAAATTTCTAATTTAATACATAGTCTTCAGAGTAATGATTGGTCTAGTGTTCTTGAAGCTAATGATGCTGATTGTGCAACTAGATTATTTTTGTGTCGTATGGGCACTCTGTTGGATAAGCATTTTCCTCTTAGAAAGAGGCCAAGGAATTTTACACCTAAATGCCCATGGATGTCTAGAGGTCTGATCAATGCAACCCATATGAAGGCGTCTTTGTTCAAGGCTGCATGTAAAAGTAAGACACAGGAAGATCTTCTGAAGTATAAACATTACAAAAATGTGCTCACTTCTTCAGTTCGCTTAGCAAAAAAGCTGTATTTTTCGCGTCGAATTAATGAGTGTAAAGGGAATTTGCGCAAGGTTTGGACTGTAATTAATGAAGCTCTCTCCCGTAAGAAACTCAAACAATCTTCCCCATCTCTTTATAGGAAAGCTGATGGATCTGTTGTGGATAAAAAATCCTTAGCAAGTGCCTTCAATTCGTATTTCACCACACTTCCCTCAGTTCTCATTCCACCCCTGAGTAGAGTAAGTTGTTTTCCTATGACAGAGAAGTCTTTTTTCCTTTCCCCATGTAGTACTACTGAGATTTCTAGTATTATTTCTCAACTTCCAAGTAGTTGTTCAGTTGATAGTTTTGGTTTGAGTAATAATGTCCTTAAAAAAATCAGTCAGTTTGTTTCTCATCCCATCTCACACATAACTAACCTCTCTCTTTCTTCTGGTTTTTTTCCTCATTTATTTAAAGTTGCTACCGTTGTACCCTTGCATAAAAAAGGTGATTCTTCTCTAATTTCAAATTACAGACCTATTTCTCTTCTTCCCGTCATCTCAAAGGTTGTTGAAAAAGTAGTGTATCGTCGACTCTCTTCATTTGTATTTAGTACTAATTCGACTGCTGGGAATCCTCTCATCACTAACCATCAGTATGGTTTTCGTCCCTCATTCTCTACCTTGCACGCACTTTCTGATGCAACTGAGTTTGTGCGTGTTAATCTGGACAAGGGCTTGTGTGTTTTGGGTCTATTTCTCGACTTTTCTAAGGCCTTTGATATGGTTGACCACAATGTTCTTCTGTCTAAACTATCTTTATTTGGAGTGCATGGAGTCCCACTAGAATGGTTTAGGTCCTACCTCTCAGAGAGATCTCAGTATGTTTTGGTTAACTGTACTTCTTCCTCTACTTTGCCTGTATTGAAAGGTGTCCCACAAGGCTCTGTGCTTGGTCCACTTTTATTTCTAATTTACATCAATGATCTTGTTGATGGTCTTCATCCCCATGTTCACCCTGTTCTTTTTGCTGATGACAGTAACTTTTTCATTGCTGCGGTGGACCTGCCATCTGCCACTTCTATGGCTCAAGGTCTTCTTGATAAAGTAAAGGATTGGTGCTGGTCAAATGGTATGGCTCTTAACAGCCGAAAGAGTGCCATTGTCAACTTCAGGACCCCTTACCGTATGCGAGACGTACAGGAGCCAATCACCCTGACTTTTGGGAATGATATTATACCACAAGCTACTGTGGTGAAATTTCTTGGTGTGTATCTTGACTGTTTTCTTTCTTTCAAACCGCATATAACTCACACCCGTTCCTTAATCCTCCGCCAGTCTTCAATGTTGCACCGGATTAACTCATTTCTTCCTCCTGATATTATGGTTTCTCTTTATTATGCTTTTATTTATCCTTACCTTTCTTATTGCTGCTCTGTCTGGGGTAATACTAATAAATCTCTTCTCTGCTCACTTCAAAGAGCCCAAAATAGGGCAGTGAAGGCTACTTTTCTTCTCCCTCGGCTTTACCCTTCCTCTGATCTTTATAATGATACTGGAATAGCTCCGCTGGATCATATTATAGGTAAAAGTACCCTTTATTTTGCGCATTCTGCTTTTCTAGGTACTCTCCCACCGCCCCTACAGCAGTTTTTCTCACGGACAGGCTCAGGTAGGTACTTTTCTTCTTTACGTAATTCTTCTCGACGATTTATTTTACCAAAACGATCTTCTACAGCAAGCCAGAGGTCTCCAGTATATCAATCAATTCTATTATGGAACTCCATCCCTTCGGATGTCCCTCTTTTTCTTTCTGCAAAGGCATTATTTCGTCGGGTATTTCCAATTCAATAAATTTTCTCTCTTTATTAATCCTTTCCTAATTTGTATGTCTCTTCTCTTCTTTTAAAATCATTTTCAGCTATATGTTAATCTCCTTCTAAATCTTCTATCTGTTAAATATCCTATCTATTCAATGTCCTTGTCTTGTTCCAGTGTTTTTTTGTTTTTTTTTGTTTTTTTTGTATATATTTTATAATAGTGTTTTATTCTTGTTCTCTGTGGTCCATTACAAGCAAAGCTTCTTGGGCCTAGTAACCACTTTACTTTTGTAATAGTTTTTTCTTTTAGTATCAATAAATTGATTGATTGATTGATTGATTGATTGATTAACTGAAAGTAAGGAGTGACATTAAAACTTAAAACGAACAGAAATTACTCCGTATATGAAATGGGTTGTCCCCTCCGCAATCCCACGCTCTTTACGCTAAAGTTTGACTCTTTGCCACAATTCTACTTTTTAAAACAATTAAAAACTTTAGCGCAAAGAGCGAGGGATTGCGGAGGGGACAACCCATTTCATATACGGAGTAATTTCTGTTCGTTTTAAGTTTTATTGTCGCTCCTTACTTTCAGTTAAAAAAAACTAGTTTTTTTTTATTTAATTTATAGTCAGAGGCGTAACTCCAGCACTTTGGTTGGTGTGGAAAGAGGAGGTCCACATTTGGATATTCAATGGGCAAGGGCTATCCTTTATACCTACACTAAGCATTAAATACTATTATCTAAATATTATAGTGAGCAACTTACTGCCAACTGTGACCTCTACTTTATTTTAATAAAGAAAAAATGTCAAAACTACAAAATGATTTTAAAAATTAGATTATTTATTTCATATTTGCGCCCCTAAAGTTATGCGTTCAGGGCAAATGTCCCCTCAACTCTCTCCTCTAAAGTCACATGTGGGGAAAAACTTGTGAAAAATACTATCCTAAACGTGTTTTAAAGATGTCTTAGAATTCTCATGATTCTGTTTAAAACTTTCTCCCGTTAATCTAAGGGAAATTAAGTCTTTTTGTTGAAAGTGCTCATCAAACAGTTCGTGGTAACGAACTGTAGTAAGGAGCGACCCGGCTCAATAGTAACCAAAACTCTAAAGAATTGAATTTTGATATCAATAGCTACATCAAAAGAATCGCATTTTAATGTTGATTTTAAATATATAAGTTTCATCAAGTTTAATCCTACCCATCAAAAGTTACGAGCCTGAGAAAATTTCCCTTTTTATGAAAATAGGGGGAAACACCCCCTAAAAGTCGTAGGATCTTAACAAAAATGACACCATCAGATTCAGCGTATCAGAGAACTCTACTGTAGAAGTTTCAAGCTCCTATCTACAAAAATGTGGAATTTTGTATTTTTTGCCAGAAGACAAATCACGGGTGCGTCTTTATTTGTTTTTTTTTTTTTTTTTTTCCCAGGGGTCATCGTATGGACCAAGTGGTCCTAGAATGTCGCAAGAGGGCTCATTCTAACGGAAATGAAAAGTTCTAGTGCCCTTTTTAAGTGACCAAAAAATTTGGAGGGCATCTAGGCCCCCTCCCACGCTCATTTTTTTCCCAAAGTCAACGGATCAAAATTTTGAGATAGCAATTTTGTTCAGCATAGTCGAAAACCATAATAACTATGTCTTTGGGGATGACTTACTCCCCCACAATCCCTGGGGGAGGGGCTGCAAGTTACAAATTTTGACCAGTGTTTAAATATAGTAATGGTTATTGGGAAGTGTACAGACGTTTTCAGGGGGATTTTATTTTATTTGGGGGTGGGGCTGAGGAGAGGGGGCTATGTTGGAGGATCTTTCCTTGGAGGAATCTGTCATGGGGGAAGAAAAATTCAATGAAAAGGGCGCAGGATTCTCTAGCATTACTATAAGAAAACAATGAAAAATAAACATGAAAACGTTTTTTCAAATGAAAGGAAGAAGTAGCATTGAAACTTAAAACGAACAGAGATTATTACGCATATGAGGGGTTCTAAAAATACTTAAGAGCGAGGTATTTAGGAGGAGATAAATACCTTGCTCTTTATGCTAAAGTATTTTTAGTAATTTCAACTATTTATTCTACGGCCTTTCTGATTCAGGGGTCATTCTTAAAGAATTGGGACAAAACTTACGATTTAGTGTAAAGAGCGAGGTATTAACGAGGGTACAAACCCCCTCGTATACATAATAAAAATATAAGGTTATGAAAGTTTGTTACGTAAGTTAATTCTTAAGTTACGCATATTTTTTACTAATAAAAACGTTCGTTAAAATTAAAAGTTCTAGTTGCCTTTTTAAGTAACCGAAAAATTACAGGGCAACTAGGCCTCCTTCCTCACCCCTTATTTCTCAAAATCATCTGATCAAAACTAAGAGAAAGCCATTTAGCCAAAAAAGGAATTAATATACAAATTTCATTTTAATAATTTATGTGCGGAGAGCCAAAACCAAACATGCATTAATTCAAAAACGTTCAGAAATTAAATAAAAAAAACTAATTTTTTTAGCTGAAAGTAAGGAGCGACATTAAAACTTAAAACGAACAGAAATTACTCCGTATATGAAATGGGTTGTCCCCTCAACAATCCCTCGCTCTTTACGATAAAGTTTGACTTTTTGCTACAATTCTACTTTTTAAAACAATTAAAAGCTTTAGCGTAAAGAGCGAGGGATTGTGGAGGGGACAACCCATTTCATATACGGAGTAATTGTGTTGCGAGAGCAACACTTTGGTTTTGTCCCGTTTTTTTTTTTTTTTTTTTTTCCTATGCCGCCGATCTCAGCTTATTCCGGGAAACTGGTAAGGGTCTAACCTGTGCGGTTTTTACGGAAAGTGTGGACCTCAGGCCGGATTGATGAATATGACATTACATTTTGGAAAGCTCCGTAGAACTCTTGCCTGGGGCCAACAAGGATGGTTTTTGCTTGTCCTCGAGCCAGAGCCTATGGTGTGCGAAGTGAAGTGGAGTTATATAGCCTATGTCAGAGAGGAGTATCTGAAGTTGTGCAGCCAAGCTTTCGTTTCATCAAACCATGTTTCTGCTTTCGAGTGGAAAGCTCCGTTCTAGCAGGCAAGCAGGCAGGCACCAGTTTCAAATTGAAGATGGACTAAAATCTATAAGTGTTAAATATATGCGGTAGTTCCCCGGCCCCACAGCCAATATATCTTCTTTGAGTGATAAATAGAAAAATTTACAGAAACAAAAAAGTGCGATTTTCCTACGGGTCCGAAAGTGCTGCCATCTATTGTTTCTAGCCATTTCTGTTCGTGATTTCAGCTGACTTTACCATTCTTTTTTTTTCTACTTGGGATTGCAATAGAGAAATGGTATCAGATATACCTCTTAAACTTTAAAAGTTCTCTCATTGCTAAAGAAATTAGAGCTTATCCTTTGCTCCTTTCTAAGTGGTGGTGTTAGAAAGTTGGCCTCCGGCAAAAAAGTCAACTTTTGAACTAAGACAGATAGATTTTTTTTTTCAATGACAATCGATAGAACTTGATGAGCTGATCAAAGTATATGCCATCCATTTTTTGTTACAAAAATTCCTTCATGACATACACCAGTTTGAAAGTTTCAAGGGGTTGACAACTTCAGTGGTAAGGTACACACTTGAACCAAAAAAAGGCCGATACCAATTGTGAGATATGTAGGGAACTTCCAAGCAACAGTCGATTATTAGCTTATAATCATCTTTGGCAATGAGGGGTTTGCAACTTTTGCTGATTGGTGTACCTATTATCTGTTTCTGGTGTAATTGATGGTAAGAACAACTTGGTTCCCGATTGTAAGACATGTAGGGGAGTTGTAAGTAATAATCGGCTGTTAGGCTACAATGACTTCAGCGACAAGGGGTTTGCAACTTTTGCTAGTTGGTGTACCCATTATTTGTTTCCGATGAACTTGGATGTATATCACGGGAGAGGGACTTGTAAGTAAGAATCGGTTGCTAGAGGAGGTTCATCAGAGGCTAAAAATTTGTGCAAATTGGTGCACATCTATGGTATTTGATCCTGAAAAGTCACGAATAGCTTTATAATACCAACTAGATTATATAAGATAATGTTCCAAGTTTCCATCGGTCACGATGTCTACGATTGAAAAGGATAAAGTTCAACTGGCTGCAAACTCAATTTAGTCCCTTCTTCCGATATTCTTTTGCTGTTGTTTTTTCAACGCTGAAGAACTTGATCATGTGATTACTGATTGTGTTCTGCTTTGAATATGCCGTTTTGAATGCTTTGATAGTTTTGACAACTTCAGAATTTAACCGATAGCGAAGAAACAAAACCAAAGTGTTGCTCTCGCAACACTTTTATCAGCGAAGCTGGACAAAGGTTGCCGCAACACTTCACGTTGCCCAGGCAACGTAGGTCTAGTTTCTGTTCGTTTTAAGTTTTAATGTCGCTCCTTACTTTCAGCTAAAAAAATTAGTTTTTTTTTATTTAATCACAAACATGAGCCCAGGCTGAAACTGGACCATTAGTTGGATCACGTTTGTTAATTTATTTGGTCAAAGTTGAGCTGCTTTCACTATTAAGATTGTCTTAACTTTTCGTTATTGTGTTACTATAAGAAGACATAGGTGGGAATCACATCTCTTTTCAATAATTTCTTGTTATTGTTCTACTTTTCGTTTTGTTTTTTAAAAGTCGGTTCTCAGCCACAGAAAGAAAGTAAGGAGTTCTGCCCTTTCTTGGTGAATCTAGCTTGTTATAGTCAAGTAAAATTGATACGATTAAAATTTTTAAGAGTGTTATAAAACACATCAAAGTTGAGAGATGGACAAAGGTGGTTTTTAAATAACTAGTTGAGGAGCGCAAAATTTGGCGATCTTACATAATTGAGCCTACGGACGTGCTTACTCTGAATTAATAATTTACATAATATATAGCACAACGAGGAAAAGCTACTATTTAGACTAGAAGTTATTCAGTTAAATTAAAAAACACTACAAAATGCATTAATAAACAATGCACACGCATAAAAAAAATCTATTAATGGACTCAGCTTTTACGAAGGCTGTCAGCAATAAGTTGCCGCAGACAACAGTAATGTATAATATTAGTCAAGTGAAGCAGTTTTTAAATGTTTATAAAACTGAGCTCGTTCATATAATAAAATAATGAAAAGGTAACTTAACATTGCCTTATACAAAAGTGAAACACAAAATTAGAATAATTAACAAAGAAAGAAGAAAATATGAAATGATTCAAGAAAGATAAGAGTTGAAAAAAAGGGTCAAAAACCGATCTCATCACCGCTTCAATCCATTGTTTGTAAAAGTAGGGAGAGTCATTTAGAAATCACAAGAGAACTTGGTGGGTTAAAGGTAAAAACAAACATAAAATATGTCTTCTCGTAAATTGTAACAAAAATGACACAATTATACTAAAAAAAGACATCTGTTGACACATACGTTGGGAGTGAAGTCCATAACCATTTCATTAATACAGTACTTCTTGCAAAAACAAAAGGGATTCGGCGGTAGCGTAAACTAAGTTCAATGGGAACTAAAAACGAATTCAGGACTAAGTAAGATAATTAAAGCTCTAAGAAGAAACTTCCAATCGTTTTAAAGCAAATCAACATAAAAAAAAGCCAACAAGTTAATCAATCTTGTATCAAAGGCCCTTTCCTAGTATAAAGGCACGTAAAAACTTCAATCACTCTTGTTCAGAACGTAAACTATTATACCAAAAAGAACGTAAACTATTCATTAATATACTGAAGAAAAGAAAAAAGTTATGAGCAACAGCTCCACATACCAGGAGTACAGATACCGCCAACAGAATTCCTTCGAGGTGATCCAACATAAGCTAATCCCAATATTCCTCCATCAAATTTAATATCCGTCAATAAGTGAGCTAAGCAGTAGTCTTTGTGTCCGCACTCCCGACTAAATACCTTAAATGAAATAAAATATGTAAGCATTCCATATTAGCTATGAAATCGAGAGTCAGGATTAGTAAAACATGAAAGTCTGGCTACTTTAAACTTGAAGAATAGGAGACTCGGGAATACATAATGCAACAAAGTGCAAACGGACTATGCTTGAACGATTTTCAATACATAATATCAGATACTACGGATAGCATTATATTTTAACCCCTGTGTCTGAGAAAAATATTTATTAATGACTTGGATCCAATCATGTTCTGAATAACACCAAATAACTCACGACCACTAAGCCTAAAATCATTTTGTGAGCTCAAGATGCGAGGTTAGATATAAATTAATGTTATGAAGACTATTTATCTAAAAGTGGGAATTAATGAGAGTGAGCAGATGATGGTTCCATCGGAATTGACCAAGCAGGGAACTTCACTTACCTAGGTAGTATTTTTAATAAGGAAATTTGATCTCTTGAAGATTTGAGAAGTGAAATAACTAAGGCGCATGATGTGTCTGATCGATTTAATTTTTTTTTTTTTTTAGAAAAATAACAAGATGAGTTACAAGTAATTCTTGGTTACTAGATTAGCTTAATTGAGCCCACGGTAAATAGATCTGTTGGAAACCATTCAAAAACATGGGTACTACGAAGAGCCGAGGAAGACATGCTAGATCTTTTACAGAGAACAATCATAGTTTATAGACAAAATCGGCCTGAGCAGAAAATATAGTCGATTCCGCTCCCTATATCTACTATGAAAAAAGGTTTTAAGACTATTGGTCATATTTAACAAATGAACGCTGATGTTTGTCGAAAGCTGTGTTTTATACTAAAAAAACAGTTAATAGGAGAAGCAGGAATATAGAAATTTTTCCGAAGAAGTAGGAGGAGGGGGTAATAATGAAAAAAACACCAGAAAGGTGTCAGATTTTTCATGAATACTGCAAGATCCTGTGCCTTCTTTATTTTTTTGTCTTCGGGGTGGGGTGGGGGGGTGGGGCTTAGCGGCTATTAAGAGTTCGTTTGAAAAGTGTCACCAAATGCATGCATGAAGTAGACCGCAGAATATCAACACAAACTTGCTCAACCACGTAATGGCTGGAACGATTTAGAATTAATATGCAAGGTAATAGCAATGGTACTTAGCAAAGAATGAATTGTACTACTAACCACTAGCAGGTAAAGTTCTTTAGCGATATTAAAAACGCAGAAATAAATTAATTATGCCTTAACTGTTAGACTACTAGTATTACTATCACAAATAACTCATTATAGCACCAGACCATCTAAAGTCAATATGAAGCGCATGCTCCTGGTCTTTCCATTTATTCCGGCCATGCTCCCTCCCCTGAACTGCCCAGTTTCTTCACATATAATTTTCTGACATGCACCAACGTTTTTATCGCTAAAACTCAGTACAGCACCAAACCACCTAAGGTCAATACCAAAGCACATGTTCCTCGTCTAAACAACTACTTTGATCTTCGCTCTCTACTCCCTCCCTTGAAGTGCCTCGCCCCCACCAACTAGGTGCTGGGGTGGCACGAAGCGCCACCCCAACAGCTACAGTCTTCCTTTTCTCCTTCTGTCTTTTTTTATGTGTTTGTGCTGTTGCACTGGTGATTTCTCTTCTCGTTATATATATATATATATATATATATATATATATATATATATATATATATATATATATATATATATATATATATATATATATATATATATATATACTAGCTGTTGGTGTGGCGCGAACCGCCACACTAAATCCTAGTTGGTGGGGAGCGCTTCACGCCTACCCCAAGCCGCCACCCCCCCCCCCCCCCGCATACATAAGTCGTTACGCGTCATATTAGTTGCGCGCCATTGTAGTTGTGTCCCTGTGTCCCACCTGTGAATATAGATAGACATATATATGTTTTTAACTACGTAAAACTTTCGAGTATACAACATTCTTTGCTGTCCCATTGTCTGTGCATATAAATAGATTGTCAGGTCTACCGACTCTTGAACATACAACATACAATTGTCCATGGGAAAAACAATCCGTATTCAGATCTATACCGCATTTTTTATTTATTTATTTATTTATTATTTCGAATAGCGGTAAACATCAATGCTTGTCGCAAAAACACAAAAACACAAAATCATAATACTAATCTAACGTAAATTGGCAACGGCAAGCTAAACAGCAAAAACTTCTAAATTACACGAAACTACACAACAAAAGCGTCTAAATAAAAAGGCGTATTTACTAATGCAATCTTAAAAATTCGAACACTCTCTGCCTCGACAACCTCCAAAGGCAAACCATTCCATGGTCCGGCAACTCTACTAACGAAAGATAATTGACCAATTTTTTTCAGTGGTTTTGGGGGATATAATTTATAATCATGCTGACGAGTAGAGTGATAATGGCTAAATTTAAAAAATAAATTTGGATCAACTTCATCCACTCCTTTAATTATACAAAACACATTTACAAGGCCATTGCGACGTCTACGAAACTTCAACGACGGGAGCTGAAGCCTAGAAAGTCTCTGCGGATAGGAAAGGCGCTGAAGGTGTGGGACCAATCTAGTGGCCCTTCTCTGAACCTTTTCTATCCTATGGTCATCCGTTAGACTTAATGGAAACCAAACAGAAGTATTATACTCAAGAAGAGGGCGGACCATTGATTTGTATAGTAGTAAGAAATTCGAAGGTTAAACCTACTAAAGCTTTCTGATGTTTAATAAAAAACGTTGAGATTCTGACGTAGTTCCAGTAAGCAAAGTCTTCAATGGCTCTGGTGGTGCAGACAGTTGAGGAAGTTTAACTTTTCCTGAGGCGCAACACATTCCCATTGTTTCACCATTAAATTTCAAGGCCTTGCAATAGGGACAAATTTTAGGATTTGAACACATCTACTCAAGCTATAATCATCGAGTGGTCTGTACCTGAATGCCAGGCGATAATTTTCACGTTGCTCTTGCGCTTTCTTTTGGCATTATCTCTTTGAGCCGCAAGCCTGTTTTCACGTTGTTCCTGTGATTCCTCGGCATGATTTTTTTCGGTACTTTCTCTTTGAGCCGCAGCCCTGTTTTCACGTTGCTTTTGTGATTCCTCGGCACGCTTTCTTTTGGTAATTTCTCTTTGAGCTACAAGCCTGTTTTCACGTTGCTCTTGTGATTCATCGCCACGATTTTTTTTGTAATCTCTCTTTGAGCCGCAAGCCTGTTTTCACGTTGTTATTATGACTCCTCGGCAGGCTTTCTTTTCTCACTTTCTCTTTTAGCCGCAAGCGTTTTGGCATTATCTCTTTGAGCCGCTTCCTCGGCTGTTTCTTCTGCCATTGTAGGATTTATACTAAAATTTCTCTTTGAATTAACTCTTTGAGCAGCTTCCTCGGCTGTTTCTTCTGCCGTTGTAGGATTTATAGTAAAATTTAATAAATTTTTAGTAAAATTTTATAGTAAAATAAAATATACATATAATGATGTCATATACAAAGCCTTATATACTTATAATGACGTCATATGCGTACAAACAACAAACATACAACTTATATATATATATATATATATATATATATATATATATATATATATATATATATATATATATATATATATATATATATATATATATATATATATATATATATATATATGTATGTATATATATATATATATTTATATATATATTTATATATATATATATATATATATATATATATATATATATATATATATATATATATATATATATATATATATATATATATATATATATATATATATATATATACCCGAATATAGGTGCGTGAATGTACACAGTTCTAAATTTCATTCTGCATATGCCTCTAAAACGGTTTTAAATCTATTTTCCTTATGTCTTCACTTTTAATCGACATAATTGCTTAACTATTTAGTCTATCCTAATTATTGTTGATAGAAGGTAGTTTTTTTTTATTGGTTTTAGCCTGGAAAATTTTCTCTCTCCAGAAGCAACGCTCACTAGAATTGTTAAGAACATTTCACAATTTAAAAATCAATCGGTCATTTTGATGGCAGCACGGGGCCCCTTCAAACACGGGTCCCGATTGGCCCCAATCACTCCAATTGCCTTTTATCTGGCCCTGAGTAGGATCATATATTTCTTGGATGTATTTTAAACTATTTTGTGTTCTTAAAAATTTAGCCGTTTCTATTCTTACAAACCATAATAGTAACGTAAAGCAAGAGACAGTAAAAAACAATATATATATTTTACCAGTTTTGGATATTTTAAACTTGTTAAGCTATTTTTATGTTTGGAGTAA
Source organism: Artemia franciscana (assembly GCF_032884065.1). Lineage (NCBI taxonomy): Eukaryota > Metazoa > Arthropoda > Branchiopoda > Anostraca > Artemiidae > Artemia > Artemia franciscana. The sequence continues at coordinate 17,375,214 of NC_088872.1, read as the reverse complement.
CAATAAGTAATGTAAGGAGCAACATTAAAACTTTCATTAAAATTCTGCCCTTTTAAGGTATTTTTCCCTTTTTGTGAAACTGTAAAATATTTTATTGCTAATAAGTCTTTAGCATGTATATCTAAGCTTAATGAGTGTCACATATTTCGAGTAAAAAAATAAACATTTCCAATACAATACCTAATATGGTAAAACTCTAACGTGTGCTTGTAAACTGCTACTTTTCAAGATTTTGCCAAAGCGTCAAAGCTAACTAATGGCGTAAATTCCCGAAAATTTAGGCCGGGGGCGAAAAGCATTTTTCAATATCTAGGGGTTTTGTCGCTTTTCAACTTTTTCCAAACAAAATATAAAAGAAAGCCATTTTCCAATGAAAATAAACAAAAAAACATTAATTTTTTGAATCGTAGGGGCAAATGCCCCCATAGACCGGTTAAATTTTAGAAGTTACCGTTTTTCTTCTTTTTTTTTTACAAGGGGTCACTTCATCCCGAGATGCATGCTGATTGGAACGCTTACCTATTCTGAACAAAAAGACAATTTGAAATTTCGGCCAAATGTATTGGGGAATAATGGGGGATGGGTAGTAAAAAAGGTCTTGAAAAGCTGTTTGCGCTTCAATAGCTTTCAACTCTTAAAAATGCGTGGCAATCTTTAATTTCTAATCGAACTAGCCCCTTCTCAAGTTTCTAAGACCAGCTCTTTCAAGCAAAGAACAGGTGGAACGCAAATTGACTAGATAAAACATGAAAGGCATATTGCTCTTTCCTATAGGTAACGCTTCAGCGTTTGCTTGATGATTGTCAGTTTTTAAGACAAAGATTTTACGTTCGCAAATTTGCTTGCGATTCGACGAGCTCATTTGATTTTGCAAAAGTTGCAAATAAGGTTCCTTTACCTTAATACGTAATCTATTTTTTTGTCTGTCACATTACATAGCAGTTTTTACCGAACCGCTACAACACCTTTAATAATAACAGATCAAACCCTATATTGCGGACTCCTATTTTTGAACATTTTCATTTCAGCGAATATTATTATATGAAAAGTTAAAATCAAATTAATATTGGGCATTCCAACACGGCGGTCCTGTGTTTGACTGTTCTTATCCTCCAAGATAATAACTAGGGCGGGCAGTTCCTGACGAGTTCCTCTTCTTACTAAATGTCTCCAAGCACTAAAATTTCATTCTATTTTCAATTCCATTTTACCATCTATTGGATGGCTATTTACATCTTAATTGCTTAAGAATAAATAATCATGTCCTTCTCTCTTTTTTTTATTCCTAAACTCGCAGTGTCAAGTATAATTAAGTATTTGAATTTGCTGCTAGTCTTTTATAGAGGTTTTAGATGACTGTTGAAACTTTTGTTGAAAGAGTCAACAGAACAAATTTTAGGAATAACTTCCCCAGGAAGATTATTCCAGATCGAAGTGCAACGTCGAATGAAACTATTCTTCAAATATTCTGTTGTCGGCTTGCCGACATCAAAATAATGGAACCGAGCTGTATGCCTTTATCTCTATCTTATCGTTTGGACGATGGGGGCTTAACACAAAAAGGCTCTAGGAAAGGAGGTGAGGTGTATGTTCCTGTAGAAAATAGCCATTGACATTACATCAAACCTCTCGCTAGCAAAATGGAGAGAGTTTTAGGGAAAGACTAGACCTGTTCTATAAGCCCCCTTCTGGATCTTTGGATTTATGCCAGCAACATTTTGGAGCTTCAGTATACAGCGGGCATCCATGCTCGGCAATGGGTCTGATGCAAGACTTGTAAAGTGGGATGATCGAGCTGAGCGGTAGAAAGTTTTTGCATCGAAGGGCGATGCCCAGCTTTCTCGCGCAAGAGGTTCTCACATAATTGAGCTGGGTTTTCAAGAGTAGTGGATTCCGAGGAACAAAACTCGTCCACTCGGAATCCATTTTTCCAGAGGTCTCTCTTGGAAATTAGGAATATCCAATTTACTTGTTGTAGAACGATTGTGATTTAGTGGTTTAAGTTGTCATTTTAAAAGAGAAGGAATTTGATTATTTTGGTGTCTTCATGCCCCCCCCCCCTAGAAATTTGCTCAGGGATGTTTCCACGGAAATCCTCCACGGAACATTCCGTATTCCCCAGAAAATTTCCCTATGAATCCTGTCAGAAAAGCGCTGCAGGCAATTACGCCCCGGGAAATCCTCCCCACACAAAAAACTATGCAGCCAAAGGGCAAGTAAGACAAAAAAAAATAACTAAAAAGGGATTCTGGATCGTTCTACCTATATTCCAGTATACATTTAGAATGTAGGATGTAGAATATAGTACAGGATATTCCTTCTGCTTTCATTTCTATTAATTCTTTTTTTTCGTGTTTTAAGGGCTTGGGTTGAGTTATCATAGCAGAAAGGGATAAGGTTAAAGAAAATAACTTACTTTCTTATTTGAAATAAGGAGTCCAGAACATTTTAAAGTTGTTTAAATCTACCTTTTAGTTTTACTCCATGTTTAAACTAAAATAAGGAAAAAATATGGCTTAAAGGTACTTCAGACGAGAAAAACACGGGAGGGGGAATTTTACGTGGGGAATTATCCACAGGAAGAAATGTCCTGGGGAAGAAGGCAATTTATCTGGAAAATTTTACAGGAGGGGAGGAGGAATTGGCCTAAGAACATCTATTTTATATGCTTCTTCTTGTCCAATTTAATTTGTTTGAAGCATATAAAAAAGCAACTCATAACCATGAGATAGATCCTGTTAAAAGAAGTAATTTTATTTTTGTTGTCAAGTTTAAAAAAAAATTAAAAAACTGATACACCACGTAGAATAATCAATGAACATATTTAATTTTCAAACAGTTCGTAATAGGAGCAATTGTGTCTATAGTAGCCGAAACTCCAAAAATCAAATCTTGATAAAAATAAATATATAAGAATAGTTTCCTTACTACGGTGATTCCAAACATATAAAACTAAATTAAATTAAAAATCTATATATATAAAAATAAGTTGTTTGTCTGTTGACTGATGTCATGTTTTTGTGTCGACTGACGTCATGTTTGTCGACTGACGTCATTATAAGGATTGAGATGTATGTCGTCATGAAGTTGTTTGTCGACTCACGTCATGTTTGTCGACTGACGAAATTACAGACCGAGACACCGGGACACAAATGACGACCGGGACACCGGGACACAGGGAATATAAATGACGACCGGGACACTCAAAAAGAAATTACAGACTGGGACACCGGGACACAAGTAACGACCGGGACACAGGGAATATAAATGACGACCTGGACACAGGGACACAACTGCAACGGGGACGCCGGGGGGCACAGGGGGATATATAAATGACGACCGGGACACAGAGAATGTTCGATTAGCAATCACCACCAACAAAGCTTAAGGGCAGTCTATCTATCTATATATATAAAAATAAGTTGTTTGTCTGTTGACTGACGTCATGTTTGTACGAAGGATTGAGCTGTATGTCGTCATGAAGTTGTTTGTCGACTCACGTCATGTTTGTCGACTGACGAAATTACAGACCGGGACACCGGGACACAGGGAATATAGATGACGACCGGGACACTCAAAGAGAAATTACAGACTGGGGCACCGGGACACAAATAACGACCGAGACACAGAGAATATAAATGACAACCGGGACACAGGGACACAACTACAACGGGGACGCCGGTGGCACAGGGAGATATATAAATGACGACCGGGACACAGGGAATGTTTGATTAGCAATCACCATCAAGAAAGCTCAAGGGCAATCATTAGAATAATGAGGTATAGATCTAATGACGACCAGGACACTCAAAAGAGAAATTACAGACCGGGACACCGGAACACAAATGAAGACCGGGACAAAAATGACGACCGGGACACAGGGAATATAAATGACGACCGCGACACTCAAAGAGAAATTACAGACTGGGACACCGGGACACAAATGACAACCGGGACAAAGGGAAACAACAACAACGGGGACGCTGGGAGGCACAGGGGGATATATAAATGACGACGGGGACACAGGGAATGTTCGATTAGCAATCACCATCAACAAAGCGCAAGGGCAATCATTAGAATAATGAGGTATAGATCTGAATACATATTGTTTTTCCCATGGACAATTTTATGTTGCATGTTCAAGAGTCGGTAAACCTGACAATCTATTTATATGCACAGACAATGGGACCGCCAAGAATGTTGTATATTCGCAAGTTTTACGTAGTTAAAAATATATATATATATCTATCTATATTCACAGGTGGGACACAGGAACAAAACTACAATGGCGCGTAACCAATATGGCGCGTAATGACTTACGCACGCGGGGGGCTTGGGGGGGGGGCGCGAAGCGCCCCCACTAACTAGGTGTTGGGGTGGCGCGAAGCGCCACCCCAACAGCTAGTTATATATAAAAATAAGTTGTCTGTCTGTCTGTCTGTCTGTCTGTCGAGTGACGTCATTATATGACGTCTGAATTATTTCATCATATCAAACAGTTCGTGGTAACGAACTGTAGTAAGGAGCGACCCGGCTCAATAGTAACCAAAACTCTAGAAAATTTAATTTTGATATCAATAGCTACATCAAAAAAATTGCATTTTAATGCTGATTTTAAATATATAAGTTTCATCAAGTTTAATTTTACCCATCAAAAGTTACAAGCCTGAGAAAATTTGCCTTATTTAGGAAAATAGGGGGAAACACCTTCTAAAAGTCGTAGGATCTTAACGAAAATGACACCATCAGATTCAGCGTATCAGAGAACCATACTGTAGAAGTTTCAAGCTCCTATCTACAAAAATGTGGAATTTTGTATTTTTTGCCAGAAGACAAATCACGGGTGCGTGTTTATTTGTTTTTGTTTTTTTTTTTTTTTTCTTTTCCCCAGGGGTCATCGTATCGACCAAGTGGTCCTAGAATGTCGCAAGATAGCTCATTCTAACGGAAATGAAAAGTTCTAGTGCCCTTTTTAAGTGACCAAAAAAATTGGAGGGCATCTAGGCCTCCTCCCACGCTCATTTTTTTCCCAAAGTCAACGGATCAAAATTTTGAGATAGCCATTATGTTCAGCATAGTCGAAAACCATAATAACTATGTCTTTGGGGATGATTTACTCCCCCGCAATCCCTGGGGGAGGGGCTTCAAGTTACAAACTTTGACCATTGTTTACATATAGTAATGGTTATTGGGAAGTGTACAGACGTTTTCAGGGGGATTTTATTTTGTTTGGGGGTGGGGCTGAGGAGAGCGGGCTATGTTGGAGGATCTTTCCTTGGAGGAATCTGTCATGGGGGAAGAAAAATTCAATGACAAGGGCGCAGGATTCTCTAGCATTACTATAAGAAAACAATGAAAAATAAACATGAAAACGTTTTTTTCAAATGAAAGGAAGAAGTAGCATTGAAACTTAAAACGAACAGAGATTATTACGCATATGAGGGGTTCTAAAAATACTTTAGCATAAAGAGCGAGGTATTTAGGAGGAGATAAATACCTTGCTCTTTATGCTAAAGTATTTTTTAGTAATTTCAACTATTTATTCTACGGCCTTTCTGATTCAGGGGTCATTCTTAAAGAATTGGGACAAAACTTACGATTTAGTGTAAAGAGTGAGGTATTAACGAGGGTACAAATCCCCTCGTATACATAATAAAAATATAAGGTTATGAAAGTTTGTTACGTAAGTTAATTCTTAAGCTACGTATATTTTTTACTAATAAAAATGTTCGTTAAAAATTAAAAGTTCTAGTTGCCTTTTTAAGTAACCGAAAAATTGGAGGGCAACTAAGTCTCCTTCTCCACCCCTTATTTCTCAAAATCGTCTGATCAAAACTAATAGAAAGCCATTTAGCCAAAAAAAGAATTAATATACAAATTTCATTTTAATAATTTATGTGCGGAGAGCCAAAACTTTTCATGCATTAATTCAAAAACGTTCAGAAATTAAATAAAAAAAACTAATTTTTTTAGCTGAAAGTAAGGAGCGACATTAAAACTTAAAACGAACAGAAATTACTCCGTATATGAAATGAGTTGTCCCCTCCGCAATCCCTCGCTCTTTACGCTAAAGTTTGACTCTTTGCCACAATTCTACTTTTTAAAACAATTTAAAGCTTTAGCGTAAAGAGCGAGGGATTGCGGAGGGGACAACTCATTTCATATACGGAGTAATTTCTGTTCGTTTTAAGTTTTAATGTCGCTCCTTACTTTCAGCTAAAAAAATTAGTTTTTTTTATTTAATACCAATTCAAAAACGAATGTATTCAAGCCGAAGTAGCTGAGTTGGTAAAGCGTTATGTTCCAGGTTCCAGGTCCGAGAGGTTCCAGGTTCAAACCTTGGCTTTAGCATTAATACAAAAGAAGGAAAAAACTAAAAAAGGTAAAAACTACAAAAAAAAACTAAAAAGAAAATACTAAAAAAACTAAAAAAGCTAAAAAAGCTAATATATATATATATATATATATATATATATATATATATATATATATATATATATATATATATATATATATATATATATATATATATATATATATATATATATATATATGTATATACTAGCTTTTTAGTTTTTTTTTTTAGTTTTTTTTTTTAGTGATCTGCCGTCTGGCAAAAATACAAAATTCCACACTTTTGTAGATAGGAGCTTGAAACTTCTACAGTAGGGTTCTCTGATACGCTGAATCTGATGGTGTCATTTTCGTTAAGATCCTACGACTTTTATGGGGTGTTTCCCCCTATTTTCTTAAATAAGGCAAATTTTCTCAGGCTCGTAACTTTTGATGGGTAAGACTAAACTTGATGAAACTTATATATTTAAAATCAGCATTAAAATGCAATTCTTTTGATGTAGCTATTGGTATCAAAATTCCATTTTTTGGAAACTTCTAAACTTCTACATGGATTTCGTAGAAAATTCTACTTTGCATAGTTTTCCCTTGCTACACTATTTCTGGTTCCATTTTGTTGACAATATTTTGTATGTTTGGGAACATGGGCGTGATTAATTAAACGATTTTTCGCTACGCTTGAACGCTTTTGTATCAAAAATCTTCAATTTACATTAGAGCTGGAAGATTCAAGAAAGCTTCCTTTCTTAGATGTTTTAATTCTAAAAAATACTTCTAAACTTAAATGTTATATCTATAGGAAACCCACCCAAAATAATTGTTGTCTGTATTTCCTGTCAAACCACCCTCGTTCTGTGAAAAGATGGGGTGGTAATTTCTTTAGTCGACTTAGTTCGAAAAATCTTCTCACACAATCATGAAGCATCTGAATTAGACTATGTTAAAAATGTTTTACTCTGTGATGGTTACCCCAAAATCAAAACATGCATTGATTCAAAAACGTTCAGAAATTAAATAAAAAAAACAAGTTTTTTTAACTGAAAGTAAGGAGCGACGTTAAAACTTAAAACGAACAGAAATTACTTCGTATATGAAAGGGGCTGCTTCCTAATCAACGCCCCGCTCTTTACGCTAAAGTTTTTTACTGTTTTAAAAAGAAGAGTTGAGAGAAAGAGTCAAACTTTAGCGTAAAGAGCGGGGCGTTGATGAGGAAGCAGCCCCTTGCATATACGAAGTAATTTCTGTTCGTTTTAAGTTTTAATGTCGCTCCTTACTTTCAGTTAAAAGAACTTGTTTTTTTTTTATTTAATAGAGAGAAAAAACGGTTCCCATCGGTAAATCAATAATTTAAAGAAATATTTGTCGCTGAACCAAAATGCAAGGCACACTTATTGCAAAGACAGACACAGGTAATAATTGTGCTGATCACTAAAAAATTATCATCTGACCAAGCCCAATTTTTCTCCAATTTTCTTTCTAAGGCCTGTTCACATTTATGGATATTACGAGAAGCGTACATGGAAACTACATCGAAACTGGCTAAGATAGTATTCGCTGTTGTACTTTGATTTTTAACTTTTCAACCTGGTAAAAGAAGTTTTAATGTATGATTTACGCATACTTAAGAGAGGTTAAGAGAGGACACGTGTAGCCGGGGACCTATAGCATGGTAGGATATGAAGCAACGGGATATCTTTCCTCTGGATTTTTGAAGACCGTAGAATTCGGGAAAAGAGTAACTGCTGGGGTAGAATTTTCTATATATTTGAGGGATTATTAGTCTGTTATCTTTCAAGGTTTCTAGTTTTCTTCTCATTTGCATGTGTGTATTTACCTTTGGTTTCAGGTTTTATTTCTTTGTAAGTAGTTTTAAGCATCAAAAGAACATTAGCTTGTTATCATAAATTCTGCGATGTCCATAATATATATATATATATATATATATATATATATATATATATATATATATATATATATATATATATATATATATATATATATATATATGTATATGTATATGTATATATATATATATATATATATATATATATATATATATATATATGTGTGTGTGTGTGTGTGTGTGTGTGTGTGTGTGTGTAATTTCCTTAAAAAATCCAAATATCGTCCTTTTGCACACAGGAATTTAAAATATCTACAATAAAGCTTTTGGAGATGCGGTGGTACCCCTCCCCCTCCTTTCTCAAATAAAGCGGATTATTTTGGACTCGTAGCTTGTTATAGGTAATTTTGTATTTAATTTAGTTTTATATGTTTGGAATCACCGTAGTAAGGAAACTATTCTTATATATTTATTTTTATCAAGATTTGATTTTTGGAGTTTCGGCTACTATAGACACAATTGCTCCTATTACGAACTGTTTGAAAATTAAATATGTTCATTGATTATTCTACGTGTTGTATCAGTTTTTTTTATTATTTTTTTTAAACTTGACAACAAAAATAAAATTACTTCTTTTAACAGGATCTATCTCATGGTTACGAGTTGCTTTTTTATACGCTTCAAACAAATTAAATTGGACAAGAAGAAACATATAAAATAGATGTTCTTAGGCCAATTCCTCCTCCCCTCCTGTAAAATTTTTCAGATAAATTGCCTTCTTTCCCAGGACATTTCTTCCCGTGTATAATTCCCCACGTAAAATTCCACCTCCCGTGGAAAAAACTACCGAGACAATATTCGCGCAAAAAAATCTTACCGCAAACAATATCCACTGAAAAATTCCCCAACAACCCCCCCCCCTTTCAGGGAAAATTATACTCACATATAAAATTGAACAGCCCAAAGGAAAATTTGACACATTAAAATGAATATAGGAAGGGACTTTGGAATGTTCTGCTTATATTCAAAATATGGGTAGAATATATGGCACAGAATATATTTTAGTATTTATTTTTATATTTTATTTCTATCAGTTTACTTTTCGTGTTTTGCGGGTTGAAATAAAGGTAAGATAAAGGTTAAAGAACATAATTTGAAATCATGAAATTAGATTCAACCGTAGAAGGGTTGCCCTGTGTTTTCTTTTTTTTAAGATCATCCTGGTCCGAAAGGGGCTAGAGTTTGAACAGTTTTGGAAAAGTTATTTATAAGAAGCTAAGCATTTGCATAAAGTATATGCTATTGACAATACCAAAACATAGGCTTCTTTATGAAGTGTATGTATCGTTGAGGGAATTATAAGAAAATTATATTCAATTTTTCCCCCTGTACAATTTCTCCCGAGGTACCATTTCTGAGGGCAGGCTTGACACTGCTCATCATAGATGGGTAGAGGTGCCTAGCTCCGCTAAGGATAAGATTAGTAAGATGTTCACCAAAAGGGACAGTTCTCGCCACGGGTGAAGATAGGGTTCTCGCCAACCATAGCTCTCCCCCTTCCCGCAAAAGTAACAGATTTATTCCCCTCTCCCGGAAAATGAAGAAAAGTTGAAACGTCCTCCATGAATTGCTCAAATTATACTACTCTTTCTACCTTTCCGTTTTTGATGTCTAAGTAATTGTGGTTCTGTAGATTCAAGCTTATTCCTCTGGTATAGGCCTATAATGCCTAGGTCTACTAGTGGCCGACACTGTTTTGAATATTTTACTTAACTTTGAAGGTTTGATTCGACTTATCGCTTGCTTCATAGGTTTCTGTGTGGCTCTGAGGAAAACCCTAGAATTATGTGTTCTATTTATTAGCATCATTTGCTTAGATATGCCTTAACGGGTAATGACCACCAAATTTACAGGTTTATTCTAATTAAAGAGTGTCAAGTCAAGGCATTACTGACTAGGGAAAAAGCTCCTCACGATTTTACCATAAGATGCATCTCTCCTTTATTTGTTAATTTCTCGCAAGTAATTGTGTCTGGGCGGAGTTAAGTAAAATAACTCAGGGCCTATATATAAAAGGTCCCGGACGTAAATTTGTAATCAAAAGTGGAATTGCGGTTGAAGAGTTAAAATGTAAGTAGCTTTGGTTTGTTATATAACTCCTGTTTCTGAAACAAAGTATTTTGCAACAAAAGTAATTTATACGAATCTGTTTGTTAGTTTGAATGGTAAAAAAGACACTTTTAACAGCATTTTAGACCATTAATGCTATCTGCCTTAATCTAAGGGTATATAGGTACACCAACTTATGCATAGACTCAGAATTATGTTACCTCCATAATTTGAGCAAAATTAAAAATAAAATATACCTTACTTTACACAGACTGTTAATGGATTTCAGTCTTCTTGTTATTAAATACTAAAAAACAAGTTTTCTTTAATTGAAAGTAAGGAACAACATTCAAACTCGAAACAAAACAAAAATTCAGTATATGGAGGGTTTCCCCCTTCTCAATACCTTGCTATTTACGTTAAAGCTTTTAGCACTATTGAAAAAGCTTCCTATTCTAATTAAACGGCCCTTGCTTTTCAGTTGCCGCTTTTTAAAAATTGGGACAAAAAATCAAACTTTAGCTTAAGGAGAAAGGTATTGAGGAGGGGAAACTCTTCATACACGGAATAATTTCTATTCTTTTTGAATTTTTAATGTTGCTCCTTACTTTCAATTAAAAAAAAAAATCCTTTTTTGTTTAATCCCTGATCTTTTTCAAATTATGCCGTAAAATCTGTTTCAATTTCCATGAAATAGCCCTCTCTCAAGGGAAACTCCTTCGTGGAGATTCCATCCCAAATAAAGTAAAAATTCCCTCAGAACAGTTCCACCCTCGCTGAAAATCCCCCCTTAAACTTTCTTGCGGACGATTAAACCTGAAAAATTCTCTGTAGGATACTTTCATTTGAAAAAGACTCTAATTTCTAATCGGTTTCTTGATCGCTCTGCAAATGCCCCCTTCCGTAGAAATTTTGTTCGGAAATCATAACACGCGGAAAATAGCCCCTGAATAATTCCTCAAGAAAATCTCCACATACAAAATTGAGCTAGCAAGGAGAGTGTAAGACAATTAAAAAGAATTTCGTATAGGAGTTTTATCAAATCTCCCAGAATTAAATCTCCGCTGGAAAATCTGTCCCCCGGATATTTCCCTCCCAAAGTAAAATTCTCCCTATGGAAACTCACCTCAAGCACAAAATCTCCCCCTCCCTTGAAAAATGCTTGTATACAACCAAATAATAAATACTACACATAAACAATGGGCAAATTACGTAACTTAAAGGATTCTCCGGGCGGGCTGTGGGGGATCGTTTTACCCCTAAAGACATAGTTATTGGATCTTCCACCTATACTGGAAATAGTGGCTATATCTAAATTTTAATCAGATAATTTTTGGGGGGAAAGGGGCGTGGGAGGGGGACAAGTTTCCCTCTAATATATTTCTTTATTTTTTTAAGGGCACTAAAACTTTTTATTTCCTGTCGAACGAACACTCTCCCGATCTTCTAGAATTTTTGTTTGGGGTAGATTTTCGGTGGGGGGGATGCTTCACAAAAAAAACTTTATAACGCACCATCAAAATGTTTTTTATGCACTTTTGTTGCGTTTCTACAAGTCGATCAAACATTTTTGAGGGGCTAAGACCCCTAGCCCCTTCCCTCAATCCGTCGTTGCTTGGTGCCCTTTGGATAATTAAATAGAATTAAGGACAAAAAAACAACCCAAATTTTCATAAGCTATACGACTATGATGTTACGGTTTATGTAAAGTGTAATAAACAATAAGCATGATAAGATAGAGATATTATCTGCAAAAGTTGTTTCTCATAAATGCTTTATTAGAATATCATAATCAATATATGGTGAGGTATAAATAAAAAGGTTTTAAATTGTAAACCTTAGACTTACGCCATCAAAAGGTAGTTAATTCAGTTACAATATAATTCCAATATTACTTGCACAGAAGAAAGTATAAAAGGAGATCCTCTGCATATAAGAGAGGATATAAGTATAAGAAGTGGATCCCTGCTTAGTTTTACCTGCAAGATCCGTAGAAAAAATCGGGAATAAAGAATTTTACACTTAAAAGGCAAACTTTATTTTCCTTAATGGAATACAAATTACACTAAAAAGCTGTAATCTAGTAAGTTGATTACCAGAGATAACATTATACTTTTGGCAGCTAAGTTCAATTATATCTAATTGATAGCATCATTCTGCCTTTTAAAAATTGGACGGGACACAATGTTTCTGCTGCATTGCATTATAAAACCATTTATCTTGTCTTTTACATGTATATTTTCTAAAAGGTAGCTTAAACACCAATTCTAGTAAATAAAGGAAAGATTATGCCACGAAACTGTTAATTCTTTATTTAATACATTGCCAAAAAATCTCGTTTTCCTTTTCCTTGATTTACTACTATTTTCCTAAATGTGCAAGGCTTTCAAAATCCCTGGGGTAAGAAAATGGTGTAAAACATGATTTCAAGAGGCTGTCCCCCCCTCCCCGTTATTATTATAGCACTATGTTAACTATTATAGCACTTTGGAGTGTATTTGTTGCGTGATGCGTAACACATGTTAAAATTACTTTGAAGGTCGTTCTTTTCTTGTCTGGCAGTGTATTTTCAAACAGCTCGTGGTAACGAACTGTAGTAAGGAGCGACCCAGCTCAATAGTAACCGAAACTCTAACAAATAGAATTTTGATACTAGCAGTTACATCAAATGAATTGAATTTTTTTGCTGATTTTAAATATGTAAGTTTCATCAAGTTTAATCTTACCCATCAAAAGTTACGAGCCTGAGAAAATTTGAGAAACAGTCAAACTTTAGCGTAAAGAGTGGGACGTTGACGAAGGGATAAACCCTTTCATATACGGAATAATTTCTGTTCGTCTTAAGTTTTAATGTCGCTCCTTACTTGCAGTTAAAAATAATTGTTTTTTATTTATTTAATCGCTTCTAGAATAGAGACTCTCACTTTACAGAACTGAAAACCTGGATGGAAAGCTAAAATATGGCAATGCCAAGGCATGTCAATTTGAAATAGGTATGCCAAGGTATGTCAATTTGATTTAGGTATGTCAGCTGAAACTTACTCTACTTGAAATTTTAAGTCTAGCTTTTGAACTGTGGTGTCTGAATCACCGCTGCGGAGCCACCCAAGCCGGTTAAAAACTCTTTAAAGCCTTTGGGTCGATCCAATTTGGATATTTATTTTACTGATTCAAATGTTTGTCCGTTAAAGTAGTTACTACATCAAAGAGTTAATTGGGGATTATTTAGGCATTATTTAACTATTTGCAATATCAATTTCAAAGATTGTTTTTTTTAATCAGTTTTTCATTTACGCTGTCAATTTTTGTTTATGTTTAAAGCCAAATTCTGCAGACATTTGTTTTAAAACTAAAACAAAATTTCTGCCGTCCTAGATTTTAGATATTACAATTTTTTACCACCATTTTAAAAAGATAAAAACGAAAGTCCTTGCCCTCTCCTTTACATTTTCAAGAACCCCCTCCCCTAATGTAAGTTTCAAATATATCATTTTCAAATACTGTCGTAATTTCCAAGATTCCACTGTACTTTAACTAGACATCTTCAAAAATGTCAGCAAATGTTGCATTTCGTGTATCGCATGCATTGCCAGAAGCTCTAGCAGTCTTCAGTAAACAATATTCTACGAAGAATTTTTGCTTTTTTAGAATGCTCTTTATGACTTTTACACTCGATCTGTTTGTGTTACTGTCTTTGCAGAAGAAACACAAGGTAGCACAGAATTTGGAAATAGAAAAACAGATCTTCTTCGTATCCACATCACAAAATAATTGTAACCCTCCTGAGGGTAACAACATCCGAAGCTTGTTTTGACGGTAGATTCAAGCGAATTTTCAATGCTAGATTTTCTTTTTAAGTCGGGTTTTAAGCTGAAAATGTAAAGAAATATATTGGGTCAGAAAGAAAATTTCAATTTCTTTACCTAAGAGCTCTGAAGATGTTGAAAATTCCCGTTTTTATTGATATAAAAGTAGGTTTTCCCTATACTGATATTTGCTTTCTCTAAAAGTTATACGGTACTTTTTCGAAATGCATTGTCAAGATGCAGGTGACTCACCCAGCATTTCCATAATATGAAATATTTGTGTTAAACTTATAAGAATACATTCATAAAGTTTCATCAAAGCTTTTCATGTTCTTAAATTATTTTTGTATCGGAGCCTCGTAGGATTCTGCGTGTTCTCCAATCATTTTTTTTCCTTTTTAAATGTTATTCCATATTTTTGCTGCACATTTCTTCTTTTAAACTCGAATCTTCTCATGCTTTCTTTCCACTATGCGGCAGTGTTTATTAAATCTCTTTAACATCTCTTTTTACCACTGTCCTGTCTTTCACAGTTACTTTTTAGTTCGTGTTGTACCGCTTTGAAAATTTTGTGCAATTGGAAAATTTAAATCCTAAAAAAGGATTCCTCAAATCGTTCATGGTAAAGGAAAGTAATTAACAAGTGGTCTTCGTCAAATTAAACTGAAATCCATATTTTGATAGCAACCTAGGTAAATTTTATTGATTATTAAATTGCCAATCACTATTTACTAGTAAGACAAAGTTTAATTAATTCTAGAAAAAGAAAGAAACACCCGAAAAAAGGTTTGATCCTGATGAAATTTACATGATCAAATTCAGTATTTATAAGGACTGTACGGTGCAATTTGTAAAAACATGGATTTTCTTAATTTTCCGGCGAAGCAGGGTCACAGATGCTTGTCTTTTCTCTCTTTTTTTCCCGCGAATGGTTGGTGCTCATAGAATATCGAGGGAATCCAAATTCCTAGTGTCTTTTTAATTTTCAATAGAGTGGAAGACACTAAAATTAAGCATATTTCTGCCATGTGGAGCTGGAAACAGCAACATTGTCGTGAATACGGTCAAAGTGGTGTTGAGTAAAAGTTCTCATTTAGTCAATCTATTTAGATGTATCGAGAAACTATTTGTATTATTTAAAGTATTCAGAAACCGCACCCACCCCACCCCCCTGTTGTGTGACATTTGTCCCTGAAAATGTATGCTGTCTAACCAAAATAAACCGCTATTATAAATCATTCATAAAGTATTACTAAACATTTTCTGACAAGTATTACTAAACATTTTCTGACATTATATACTCTCGTATCCGGTATTGAAGGGAGGGCTGGAGAGCATAACTATGGCGGAGCTAATACCGTAAAAGGTGAATTCACAGGAACAATTTGTTAAAATGTCAATGAATATGAGGGTTTCTTCATGTAGATCTGGACGGATAGCCATAGCCCGCAACCCATATTGATTTGGAGGAACATATTTGGACTGGGCTTGCAGATGAAAAACAACATATGATAAACAAAAGATTAAACAATATGATTAAATATCCTAGAAAACGAGTGTAATATCAGCCATAGGAGAAAAAAGAGGCAAAAAGTACAAAAGTAAATAATTCGGCAAGGACCTCTGGCAAGTCGTTTTTAGTGCTCAAAAAAAGGAGAAGAAACTAGCCTTTTGAAGTAAGCTCAAACACAGCAATAGAAAAACTTAATCAAACAAACCAAAAAACCAAGCCAGAACAAATGAAAGACCATTCGTCAATTACAAGTGGGCAAGAAATCTCTGCTTAGTGATTGACTTAGCTTGCCCACTGACCCAAATTTTATTAAAAGTGCGGTAGGATGATCTTAATTTAAACTGAGGAATATTTTAATTTTAATATTTTATTATTAAGCTATTGTAAATTGGTTTTATGGGAATATCTCCAGTATCTCTGTTTAAAGCAAGATTTCTATTTATGTGTTTGTTTGTTTTGTTTTTTTAATTGACCCCTAAAAATCGTGGTATGCATTTGCTGTGGATATTAAAGTTGCCTCATCAAAAAGAACTAAACATCCTGGATTATCAGAAATGTTTAGGTTCAAAACAGAATCATTATCATTATTGTATTTTTACATCTCAGAAATTTATTTATTGAAATTTGGAGTTCGTGTAGTCGTTTCACAAGAACACGAGACTCTCGAGACACCACTAGCCAGCATATAGAGAGTTTAACCTTTCCAGAGTTGGAGAAACGTTCAACCTTCTGTTCATTTTTGAAAGAAACAGAGAAATTAAATTTCTTTAAAATTTTTCCAAGGTTATGGCTGAGTCTTGAGAATTATGGTAAAGTGGTAAAGGTTTTGCTTTCAATTGTCATAATAACGGAAGAAAGGGGATGGGCTTATTATTTTCTTGTTTTACCTTTTTTAATCTTCTATCTGTGATATTCTCAATAGGTTGAACAGGATAACCATTACGGAATAAAATATCTTTAGCATAATTTGATTACGACACGAGGCAGCATGATTGTTTGAACAGATTTTTAGAATTCACTCGACTAAAGAGATTACCACACATCTTTTCAAAGAAGGAGGGTGGTTTGGTAAAATTCAGAAATGTAGTTTTTTTCGGAGAAAGTAGAGAGCAAAGCCAAAATTTAAAACGAAAGGAAATTATCGAGTATTTTATCTTGATGCTTCAAGAATTAATGCTCTTACTCGAGGGTAATGGAATATAACGTTTATATTTGCTTCATAATGTTTCTAAAATGAAAGAGCTAATTTATTTGCATTTGATTAAAATAAATACAGTTCTCAGATCAAATGCTTTGAAAGGCAATCGGTATATAACCACCATAGATTATGAACTGGATGTGCTTGTTTAATTCCAAAATTTTACAGAAAACCATTAGTTAAATCTCTGGAGGAATTGATTAGGCAGCACTTCTCCAGTATATAGTATATTTTTTCTTAATTAATGTTTTAGGGTTGCACTTTTTCATTTGAAAGTAAAAGCTATATTTTCTGTATTTGTGCAAGACTTGATATATATTGAGAATAACCTCACAACAAAGCTATAGCAAAATGGGCAAATCTTGTCAAAAACGAAAACAAAATTAGACACGTGCACCAAAATAATCCGCAAAATACCTTCAGAGACTGGCAGAATGATATTTACACTGAAAAAGTAGTTTACGAAGAGAATACCTAAAAACAATAATGCTCATAAGAAACTAAACATTAAAAAAAAACATGTTTTTTCCAAGAAAATTAAAGAGCAACATTAAAATTCAACATAAACTGAAATTATCTCGTATATGAGGATGGCTTCGACCCTAACGCCCCACTCTTTACGCAAAAGTTTGACCATTACTTAATTGAAAACATTTTAGAGTACAAATAACGTAGCCATTGGTGACTGTAAGTGTCTCAGTCACCAATTGCGTTTCAAAATATTTAAACTAAAATTTTCATTGTCTTAAGCATGCAAGTAAGTAGACTCTGATGTAATATGAAGAACATTTGTCGAATTACTCTTCTATTAGGGCATTCGTTCTTCGTGCGCTGGGTTGAAAAAACTCAAAATTTCGCGTTAGCAGTGACAGGTTGAGGAGACGGCAGTCCTCCCTGTATACTGAATAATTTCTGTTCGCTTTTCAGAAAACATGTTTTTCATTTAATTACTGTTCAACATAATATTAAATAAAAAAAACGAGTATTTTTAACTGAAAGTAAGGAGCGACATTGAAACTTAAAACGCACAGAAATTACTTCGTATATGAAAGAGGCTGCTTCCTCATCAACGCCCCGCTCTTTACGCTAAAGTTTGACTCTTTCTCTCAATTCTTCTTTCTAAAACAGTAAAAAACTTTAGCGTAAAGAGCGGGGCGTTGATGAGGAAGCAGCCTCTTTCATATACGAAGTAATTTCTGTGCGTTTTAAGTTTTAATGTCGCTCCTTACTTTCAGTTAAAAAAACTCGTTTTTTTTATTTAATTTCTGAACGTTTTTGAATCAATGCATGTTTTGATTTTGGCTCTCCGTAGAGGAATAATCAAAACGAAATTTGCATATTTTTTTTGGGGGGGCTAAATGGCTTTCTCATAATGTTGATCGAATGATTTTGAGAAAAAAAGAGGGGGGCGAAGCCTAGTTGCCCTCCGATTTTTTGGTTAATTAAAAAGGCAACTAGAACTTTTAATTTTTTACGAATCTTTTTATTGGTAAAAGATTTACGTAACTTATAAATTAGCTTACGTAAAGAACTTTTGTATTCTCATGTTTTTATTACATATATGAGGGGATTCGCCCCATCGTCAGTACCTCGCTCTTTACACTAAAGCTTAAATTTTATCCCAATTCATTAAGAATGACCCCCTGAATCACAAAAGCCGTAGAATAAGTAGTTGAAATTACCGAAAATACTTTAGCGTAAAGAGCGAGGTATTAGAAGGAGGTGAGCCCCTCATATGGGTAATAATTTCTGTTTGTTTTAAGTTTTATTGCTGTTCCTTACTTCCAGCTGAAAAAGCTTTTTCACTTTTATTTTTTAATTGTTTTTTTTTTTTAAATAATGCTAGTAAATCCTGCTCTCCCTTCATGGAAATTTTCTTCTCCCATTACAAATTCTCGAAGGAAAGTTCCCCCAGCATATCCCCCTCTTCTCAACCCCTCCCCCAAACCAAAAAAATCCTCCTGAAAACGCCTGTATACTTCCCAATAACCATTACTATATGTAAGCACAGGTCAAAGTTTGTAACTTGTTGCCCCTCCCACGGGGACTGTGGGGGAGTAAGTCGTCCCCAAAGACATAGTTATAAGGTTTTTCGACTACGTTGAATAAAATGGCTATCTCAGAATTTTGATCCGTTGACTTTGGGAAAATAATTAGCGTGGGAGGGGGCCTAGGTGCCCTCCATTTTTTTTGGTCACTTAAAAAGGGCACTAGAACTTTTCATTTCCGTTAGAATGAGCCCTCTTGCAACATTCTAGGACAACTGGGTCGATACGATCACCCCTGGGAAAAAAAAAAAAAAAAAAAAAAAAAAAAAACAAATAAACACGCATCCGTGATCTGCCTTCTGGCAAAAAATGCAAAATTCCACATTTTTGTAGATAGGAGCTCGAAACTTCTACAAGAGGGTTCTCTGATACGCTGAATCTGATGGCGTGATTTTCGTTAAGATTCTATGACTTTTAGGGGGCGTTTCCCCCTATTTTTTAAAATAACGCAAATTTTCTCAGGCTCGTAACTTTTGATGGGTAGGACTAAACTTGATGAAACTTATATATTTAAAACCAGCATTGAAATGCGATTCTTTTGATATAGCTATTGGTATCAAAATTCCATTTTTTAGAGTTTTGGTTACTATTGAGCCGGGTCGCTCCTTACTACAGTTCGTTACCACGAACTGTTTGATAAGATTTTTTGTATTGAAAATTTGAGTGAAGCTCCATCCCCAAATGCCCCAGGCCTTTATACTAAAGTTTAACAGGCTATAAAAATAGAATTGCCCCTAAAAAGCATGTTTCATTCAATTTTATAAGATCTCCCTGAATTGCCAAAATTTTCTTTCAGGGACTGATGTTAATAATTTTAGAAAAGTATTCATTAGAAAATTGTTGTTCCAGGGAAATGCGCCCCTTTTTTTCAAGCTTTGTGCAGGCAAGCATATGATGTGGTTTCTATAGAAAAGCCAGCCACCGAACTATAGAAGCAAGCAAAGCAATAATAAATAATGAATGAATGAACATGTTATCAACAAAAAATAGATTTACATAATAACTGGCAACCATTCCCTTTAATTTTCAAAGTGCTCCGTACTTATCTTTAGGAGTCTCATGAGCAGCCTATTAGTAACATACTTTACACTATCAATAATCCTGGAAAAATAGGGAAGCTGATCTCCCCCTTTTGAATCCAAATTTAAAGCTTAATCCAAGCATACTATTCCAAATGAGGAGATGCAGGAGGTTAAACCCCCTTCTTATATGGATTGGAAGGACCTCTTATGGAAAGCTGAAAAATTTGGCCGTAACAATTTACTTTGCGAAAGTTTAGCAGTCAGGTACTCAGGGTACTAGGGGCACGGGCCTCTAAATTCTATGTCTTCATAAATTTTGGGCACCTACTTAGCTTGGGCTGCCAATCCCCTCCCCCTCGGCACACAAAAGGCCCACTGACATTTGAATCTACTGAACAACTATATAACTGATAGTAGTGCTTTATATACATTTTTATATAATGGCCCTTCGTTTTGTTTTAAACTATGCAAGAGTTCAGGGCCAAATATGACTATGCGGCAATATTACTTTTGAAACTGGAAGGATATTTACATATCCTTTCTATAGTTCAAAGCCGATGGATTCTCTCAGAATTTTCACGTGATAACATTTTGGCCCAGTTCTGTCCGAAATTTAGGTTTTGGGCCACAAATGGCAGAAATCAGTACTTTGTAGTAGTAATGTCTAAGACTTGTAAGGTATATATGTGTAGGCAATATCAGAATTTTACACACGACAATATTATGGCCTTGTTCGGGCCAGGATATTTTATTTGCAGCGCAAACGACGGACATTAGTGCTTATTTGGAAATGTAAAGTACTGAATTCCCTCCGAATGAGCCCTCTCCCGATCGTCTATGATGACTACTTCTTTATCATCACCCATGGTGAAAGAAACAAACCAACAAACAACCATGCAATCCATATCGAATTTATTAGAAAAGTACAAAATTTCGTTTATTACGCGTTGAACTTGTCGGTAAATTTGATTTTCGTAGACTTTTGTACATTTGAAATCATCCCAAAAAGGAGATCTCTTGTTATATTTACAGTTATTAATTTTTTTTTCTTCGAGTTTCAGTTTTCTTAAAAACATGTTGATCTTTATTCACATTTTTTACCACGAACTGTTTGAAAGCCAGAATGGGACTGGGGCAAGGAGCCCAAGAACAAAAGTTCTAGAAGGCTGTTTTTCTCACTTAGTAAATATCAAAAATGACACAGAGTAATTATTGGTCCGACTTCAAGTCATTGTAAAAACTCTAATGAGCGCCAGATACATGCAAAAGTGGTCAAAATTTTCTATCCCGCCCTCAATCCTCCCCCTTTGTAGTTTTAAATAGCAAAAGTGTTGTTGCCCATAAAAAGTCAAATTAGGACAGCTTTGTTCAGTTCGAATATTCAAAATTGGTATTTAAATGTAGCCTACTCTTCTCTCTCTCTCTCTCTCTCTCTCTCTCTCTCTCTCTCTCTCTCTCTCTCTCTCTCTTTCTCATGCCTCTCCCCACCTCCCACGTGTGCCCTCATTTAATAGTTGAGTGAATTTCACAGTTGAGTAATTATTACCCTTTTCAGGTTACGTTCTGCCTATGTTTTCTTTCCACTTTTATTGCTTGTCATAACCGAAGGGTATTTCCCAGTGAAGCAGCCGCGATTCCTACTACATAAACTGTTCAACTTTGGAATAGGGCATGTACAGGTTCCTGTGCCTGTAGGTGAATTAAAGAGATACACGAAAATTCTTCTCTCCTCTCTGACTGCATATACTACTACAACAGTGCATCCTACCTGTTTTCAGCTTTTGTCATCCTCGCTGCCAGTTTGCCACAGAAAGAAGAGACAATATTTCTGGGATGACATCCCACAAGCGAGAAATTCTCCATTTATGGCAGAGCCAGCAGAGCTCCACGCCATGCCTCAACCATATGCAGTTCAATATTTCAGGTTTGTACCAAATATTATCAAATGTTAAAGCCCCATTTTATTTGGTGTAGAGGTTATCAGCAAGAAACTACCATTAAAGAATAAATGAAACACAAAACCAACAAAAATTAATAAATAATCACATAAAACATGAAAATGACGGATACTGATAAAGATGAATTAACAAATCCTAAAACCAGTAAAAATTCAAATGAATAATCAAGTCAAAGTTAAAACGGACAGAATTACTACAAACAAGACTTTGGCTACTGCCCCCCCTCGATCCTTAAGCCTTCTAAAGGCTATTATATTACTTTTGCTTTATTGAAAACGCAATTTCTTAAGCTTTTTTTATAATTATCAAATTGAAAACTAAATATATCCTTTTCAATAAAATGTTGGATTGTCGAGAATCCCATAAGTTAACGTTATCATATATTAAATGTTTAGTTTACTCAATTCTTGGCCATTCCAATTCAATATTTCTTGAACAAGTTTGATCATTGTGGTGATTTTTATTTACTTTATATTTTCCGCTGGTGTTTTGAAAAACTAAACTACTCCATCCAAAACAGATAGGTTTTCAAAAAACCTCAAATGATGGGATAGACTTTAGATGGTTTACGGATGGAGGGGGATTATCCCCAAATACGCCAACAAAAAAGATCATTTTGTTTGAACAGAGAAACTCAGATAGGTATAGAGCTGAATGATGGCAAAAAGTTGATAACATTTTGAATAAAGCTCTATAATCATATCTATCTCTATTCCTAACAGTTATCGAGTTACCAACCTCAAACTTTCCCTTGGAATCAGAAATGAGAAAAGACCAAAACAAAAATCGTAAACAATCGTAAATTACTGGAAACACTGATGCACAACCGCCTAAATAGTGTAAAAGAGGGGATAGAAAGCGATTTCCATACCATGCAAAGTGAAGGGGGTGAATACCAGAAAAAAAGTACTTGCGCTTATCTATTTGAATAAACACCAGTCCGAAAAATGTTTCAAAAATGCAACTGCAAACTAAGAAATCTTTACTTATCCCGATAACATAAAGGTTATCTGCATATGCTACATACGAAGCATTACATAACCCAGAGAAATAAGTTGGAGGTACATTATTAAATGCTCAGAGAAATGCATGATTAAAAAAGAATAAGGTATTCAATTAACAGATGCAGCGGCACCAAATTTCATATAACTTCACCTAACGGTAAAAGGTAAATATGGTTGATTTTCAACCATAGACGTATTAATATACAAAACTGTTTGCCTTAGATGTATGTTTAACATAGTATATATATATGTTCTCAATCAACTTGGTGTATTCTTTGTCTTCGATTTTCATAAACAAATCAAATCTGATGACAAGGTATTTAAAAAGAAAACGAGAAATATTGTAAAAGAATCTAGGCTATAACTATTTTTTATGACTTTTCTTCTCTGGTACAAAACCCCCTGAGCAAGGTGCAATTGTTTGCATTTGGTGCAAGGAGATGCATTTGTTTAAAGTACCCTATTACAAATGCGTATGTGGAAAAAAGTTTACTTGCAATTCAATACAAAGCCCCAAAGTGTCCCCTTTAGGTACAGAAAATGTTAATGTAATAGATTTAAACAGATGTACATAGTCATCAATAAAATTCGTAATTTGGCTAATTTGAGTCACTTCGTTTTTCTTGACTCCAAGAAAGTCTGCATTTCCAAACTGAAAAGTAATCATTTTCAAATAATTAAAATTCTAATTCTTTACCAGGTTTTGTAATAACTCTGAACCTTATAAAGGTCTAGATTCCACCATCCTTTCCCAAATAGCTTTCTTGAACAAGTATTAATTTCATAAATTAACTCTTACATCTACTAAAGAACAATCGAACAAACTATCCTTGTGTCACAGTTCTAATAGTATTCTATGCATTAAATGTGCACAGGCAAATTTTCACCTAATGTTTCTCGTAGAATTCTCATCAATATATGCTTGTTAATTACACTAAATTACCAATGCTTCTGTGAGAAAAAAATTACTTACGACTTATCATTAAAAAGTATTATCTCATCCAGGAATAAGAAAACATCAATTAGCTAGATTTAAAAAACTTTTTTCTAAAAATGTATATGTCTATCCTTTAAATTTGTAATTTTTCTTATTTAAATCAGTTCTCTTTTTTTTTACTTATTCATCACACATTCCTATTATTTTCAACATCAAATATTTTTCTCTCTCTTATAATCTACACATTTCTGTATCATTAGCACATTTTTAAATCTTTTGCGATATTAATAATTTAAGGCTGTCAAGAAACCACTCTCAATTTTATAAATGAATTAAATATTTCAGACATTTGATTTAAAAATAACTTTATAGGCCCGTTGAACTTTTCACAAATCAGCCAGCTTACAATCAGTACGGTGCACTAGGATACCGAGATTACGAAGAGAGTGAACCAATTCAACCTAGTATCAAGGCTCCTGCACCGGCAGAGGGAAGATTCCTCCTACAAAGAACAATCGTTTCAACTCATATAACTACCGTAAGTATATATTAATTAAGAAAATTAGTTGTGAAATAAATAGATTTGCTACAAAAAAAGGCAATCGATAGGAGCCGAACCCAGAACCTCCTTCAAACCCGGGACAATTTATTGCCAACTGGGCTAAAATGGCCCAACAATATGTTCGTCATGGCAAGCTTTTGTTTTTTAAATGGCTTTTCACTAAAAGTAGTAATTGAGTTTAATTTAACGTCCAAGAAATTTCAGTGATAAAGATAAAAAATATGCGTAAAATTATCACAGAGAAATTTATTTGTAACAAATCTATTTATTATCGAAAATGTCAAGGATCAACGGAATACCTAACAGATTAAGCAAATGAGTATTAAGCGATAAATAGCCGAATAGAATACAAATTTTGCAGAGTTCAGCTTCCTTTGTGTCATCTACAAAGCAAACCTGCCGTCGGACTGTTTTGCTGCAAACTTGATTCTCCTTCACATGCTAATACAGCCGTTAGTTCAGGCAACGATGCCATCTAGAATCAAACGCTTTTTCTGCAACGCATTTGTGTGTACTAGTCGTTTTTGATAATTGCCCTTAGGTTCGGTGAAAAAGCTAAACAACCAGCAACATTTTCTCTTTCTAAAGGGAAACCTGAAGTTTCATCTATGCATCTTTTTACCACACCATGATTTCTTGATAGTCAGCAAGTAGTCAAATATTTTGTTATAACTTAAACCTGGGTGGAAATTCAAGAAGGCTCTCTAACTTCATAAAAATGAGAATCTTGTTGAGATAAATTACACTTACGTTGCTCATATTTAAAGTCTATTTTTTTATAAAAAAAAACTATTGGTCTGAAACATCAAGCCTAATAAGCTAAGAGCGAGGCATATGCATCCGTAAAGAAAATCTGTCATGATCAATGTATTTATGTATCAAGGACATTTTTAACCTCTGGGCCCACCTTAGGTCTACTCATACGTAAAATCTACGATTTTCTAAGATAATTCTTTCATAGTTTCAAAATCACGAGGTCTTCGGGACAGTACTACATTTTTGTCAGTTTCGCCACGTTGAGCAGTGAAAATAGATAAGCCTAACATATTAGAGATTCTTTCCCATTATTGATATGTCTTTTTTTCTTTGGAGAGTTATTATATATTTTTAGGTTATTTTCTTGGTTGATATTTTCACTGTCAAAGAAAGTCCCCCCTGTCTTACTAAAATTATGCTTCAGTAGCTATTTTCTTAACGTTTATTTACTTTAACAGACAGCCCTTCTATTATCGGTTGTTATTAAAGTTATTAACCCTATATTTTCAGACTACACAGACTCATACGGCGGGAAGAACAGTGACAAATATTCTCCCATGTATACCCTTGTCAGGGGTCAGCGGGTGTTTGTGCAACCCATCTGTTTACCCTGCAGCTTCCAGTACAGGCTCTGCAGCATAGTGATTCTTTAGACAGTGACAAACAAAACTTTAATTTATTTTATTTATTAATGCTCATACTTTTTAATTTTAGTAAATTTCTTAAAAGCTATTACTATCTGTAGTGTTTTATAGCTTATACGTGTGACTAGGTTAAAGTCTGTGCAAGACAAAAGTAAATGCTTGAACTATGGCTGCTATGAAAATGGATTTTTGTCCATATTTACGTATCTCTTTATGAAAGATATACATAATGACTGCTATGAAGATGGATTTTTTCAAGACCTGTATACACAGAAACGCTCAAAAAAAGTATAATAAGCTGTCGAATAAAACTCTTTTTAAATTCATTTTTTTATTTGTTTTTATCTTTGTTAGTTTAACAATGGAGTTTTTTATTATTTACCCTAGGGACACAGCTGTACACTTTGTCAGTAAACATTTGTAGATATATAGCATAATATTTTATTTCTAAGAGTCTGTGGTTCGCTCTTAAAGCTGTCGGGCCATAAGAAAAAAAAACAGAACATAAACATAACAAAAACAATAAGAAAAAAATAAATTAAAAAAAACGTGCTTATATATGAATCTTAACGAAATTATTTTTAAAGAGATACATCTTTCACGATTTATCAGCCCTTCTTCAACATAATTAGCCAGATTCCTAAATGTCATTTCAACTCGTGATCTTACAGTCCCTTCCACCCACCTTCTATCTGTC
This sequence comes from Artemia franciscana, assembly GCF_032884065.1. Taxonomy (NCBI): domain Eukaryota; kingdom Metazoa; phylum Arthropoda; class Branchiopoda; order Anostraca; family Artemiidae; genus Artemia; species Artemia franciscana. The sequence goes on along the minus strand of NC_088872.1, from coordinate 17,348,763 downwards.
AATCCTTAGGAAAAACACTAATTTCTCAGATCCGCCAATTCCTTACAATTCCCCCCAAAAATGAAATATATCTTCATCATCTTCCCCACACATCGGACAAGGGACTGGGTTAGCACTATAACCCCTAAATTTCCTCTCTCTTTCACCAATATCAATCGATCCTCCATTTAAATTCAAAATCCATTTACTTCTTTCCCTTTCAACCCCAAGTTAGAATAAACTTCTTCCACCCACCTGTCCTTCACCATACTATATAGACTCAAAGACGCTGAGGCCTCCTTCCGAGCCTGCCACTGTTGTATTCCTTGCTCCTGCAACCATTCTTTTACCTTATCAACGACTGTATCCGAACTCAATCCCTTATCCTCATTCCAAAAATACGAATATCCTACTTCATTTAAAATTATCTTAATTTCCTGCGGCCACCCTCCACTCTATCCCTCCACTCTAAGCGTTCTCCAAGAGTTTAGATTTCCCCCTCCAACTCCCCCCAATGTCACCGGATCCCATCGGGACTTAGACTAAAAGCTCTGAGACACAATATCCTTCTTAATATCAAATTTCATTAAGATCCGATCAACCGTTTGCAAGTTAAAAATACCTCATTTTTTCTAATTTTTTCGAATTAACCGTCCCCCCACTCTCCCCCAGATGGTCGAATCGTGAAAATGACTATTTAAAATCTAATCTGTTCTAGTCCCTTATATGCCTGCCAAATTTCATCGTCCTAACTTATCTTGAAGTGCCTAAACTAGCAAAACCGGGACAGACAGACCGACAGACAGACCAACCGACAGACAGGCAGGATTTGCAATCGCTATATATTACTTGGTTAATACTAAATGCCATAAAAACTCCTCAAAATAATAGAAACAACAAAGAACAACAAAAAAAATGTTAAGAGCCAATCAACATGAAGTATGTCATTTATTTCATGTCATATGTTAATGCTGAAAACAATGAAAAAAAAAACGAAGTAACAGTATTTATTATTCTCCAAAATCCAATTTAAAGTCCATCCGGACTCTTGGTTGCAGTTGTCATCCGGCGAGAATAACTCTAATGGGTGTTTATGATGGGTGTAAAAACTAAGGTTCCTTGACCTTCAAGCTATAAATCGGAACACACATGCAAGCACGTACTCGGGCTTTTTTGGGTACAGAAAACAACAAAAAATGTCGAAAGAGGGAATGACAAAATGAAAAAAAATTGTGTAATAAATTGATTGAGAGATGCACAGAAATAAAAAACAGGGTTTCTGCGGGAGCCAATCCCCGAGGTGCCTCTGGTTATGTCCCAACAAAAATGTCCAAAGCTAGTCTTCGGTCCACCAGATAGACAGGAATAAGGAAGTGTGTCTTAGTTTTTAGTGATAACAGAAAGGGATAGAAAGCATATGGTAACAGTTGCACGGATTTCTGAATCAAATTTTGCCGTTCCATTGAGCGTTTTTGAGTGTTTAATACAAATTGACATTGCATATTCCTCGTGGGGAGGGGGCAAATTTTTAGTTGAAACTTTTATTGTAGCTTATTCATCCAATTCCATAAAATGGTTTTGGATTTAAGATTGGCTTTTTCCATGCGTGTGAGTTTAAACTGAAATTGGTTAGCATCTGCCTGGTCGAAGGATTAAACTAAGTCAAATTAATCAAATTTATTGTGGCCAGAGCTTGAATCTGACACTTACGCAGGGTGAACATTGCCCCTTACCCCAAAATCTTAATTTGTTAAAATTTCTGGATACTTCTTATTCAAATTACCAAATTCAAAATTTTGTTATCCCCCACCCCCCGAAAAAATCTTCCGCACAGTACTAGTCAAACGGGATAATCCCTAATTGATAATTCAAATTCTAAACGATGTCAGCAAGATTTGTTTTTTCTTTACAATTTTTGTTGCAAAACTTTTATTCTGCTTCTTCTGAAAAGCAATTGCATTGTTTGTAGAAAAATAATATTTTACTAGGATTCAAGCCTACCTGTCGTAAGGCGCTCAACGAGCGACTGTCTTGACGGTAAATGTGCTGCTGTGTCTGCCTTATGCGGCTTTGTAGTGTGATTTAATTGAGAAAAAAACAAGTTTTTCAGCTGAAAGTAAGGGGTAGCATTAAAACACGAAATGAAGAGAAATTATTCCTGAAACTTGTTGTATGTTGATATTTTTTTTTTAATTGAAACTTAATTTATCATGATTTTTTTTCTTCGTTAAACTTGTTGCATGTTGATTTTCTCTTTGTGAAAGATTATGCATGTTGTTCGTGAAACTTGTTGCATGGGGATTATTTCTTTAAGAAGCCTAATGTATCTTGAATTATGTCCTTGAAAATCTTATTACATTTTTATTTCTTCTTCGTAAAATTAGTTGCATGTTGATTTGTCTCTTCCTAAAACTTGTGCATTGATTTTTCTCCTTGTGACGCAAGCTTTGTTCCTGAAAGCTAATTTATTATCATATTTTTTTTGTGAAACTTGTTGCCGGTGGATTATTTCTTTAAGAAGCTTATTGTATCCTGATTCATGTCTTCAAGAAATCTGATATATATTTTTATTTCTTCTTCACAAAATAGGCTACATATTGATTTTCCTCTTCGTGAAAATTGTTGATTGATTTTCCTCCCCGTGAAACCGATTTTGTTCGTGGAGCTTGTTGCGTGCAGATTTTTGTTCGTGAAGCTTAATTTTCCCCCTTGTGAAACAGGTTTTATTCGTCGAACAAATGCCACGAACAAAAAATCAGCATGGACCATGTTTCATGAAGAAAAAACCAACATGCAACAAGTTTCATGATGAAAAATATCATGATAAATTAAGTTTTATGAAAGAATAAAAGAACATGCAACAACTTTCACGAAGAGAAATATAAAGATAAATTAAGTTTAGAACAAAAATCAACACGCAAAAAGTTCCTTGAACAAAACCGGTTACACGGGGAGAAAAATCAATGTACAAGTTTTACTAGGAGAAAAATCAACATGCAACAAGTCTCATGGAGGAGAAATAAAAACATGACAAGTTTCTCAAAGGCATAAATGAAGATATATTAAGTTTTTTGAAGAAATAGTCCACATGCAACAAGTTTCATGAACAAAAATCAGCGTGCATCATGTTTCCCAAAGAAAAACCAAATGCATCATTTTCCACGAAGAAAAAAAAATCGAGATAAAGCAAGTTTCACGAAAGAATAAATCACCACACAAGAAGTTTCACGAAGAAAAACATCAAGATAAATTAAGCTTCACAAACAAAAATCAGCATGCAGCAGGCTCCCCGAGCCAAAACGTAATAAGTTTCACGAAAAAAAGGATCATGATAAATTAACTTCCACGAATGAATAAATCAACATACAAGAACTATCACGAGGAAAAATACCAAGATAAATTAAGCTTCACGAACCAAAATCAGCACACAACAAGTTCCGCGAAAGGAGTCTGTTTCATGAGGAGGAAGATCAAAGTACAAGTCTCACAAAGAGGAAAATCAACAGCAAACAAGTTTCATGAAGAAGAAATTAAAATATAACAAGTTTCTCAAAGACATGAATCAGGATACGTAAAGTTTTGAAGAAATAACCCGAAAGCAGCAGGGTTCACGAACAATAATCAGTTTGCATCATGTTTTCATACGAAAAAGCCAACATGCAACAGGTTCCATTTAGAAAAATATCATGGTAAATTAAGTTTCACTACAGAATAGACAAGTATAAAAACTTTCAGGAAGAAAAATATCAAGATAAATTAAGTTCCACGAACAAAACCAGTTTCGCGTGGAGAAAACTCAATGTTTCAAATAGTTTCCCAAAGAGAAAATCATCATGCAACAAGTTTCACGATGAAAAAAAAATATAAAAAGTTTCTCGATGGTATAACTCAAGATACAAGTTTCTTGAAGGAATGATCTGCGTGTAATAAAGTTTAACGAACAAAAATAAACATGCAATAAGTTTCACGACGAAAATATATCATGATGAATTAATTTTCATGAAAGAATACAACAACATACAACAACTTTCACGAACAAAAATATAAAAATAAATCAAGTTTCAGGAACAGAAATCAGCACGCAACAAGCTCCTTAAACAAAAACGGTTTCCCAACAAGAAAAATCAATGTACAAGTTTCACGAAAAGAAAATCAACATGCAATAAGTCTCATGAAGAAGAAATAAAAATATAACAAGTCTCTTAAAGGCGAAAATCAAGATATATTAAGTTTCTTGAAGAAATAATCCAAACGCAACAAGTTTCACAAACAAAATCAGCATGCATCATGTTTCTGGAAAAAAACATATCGGCATCATTTTCCACGAAGAAAAAAATCCGAATAAAGCAAGTTTAATGAAAGAATAAATTAACATACAAGAAGTTTCATGAAGAAAAATATCAAGACAAATGAAGCTTCACAAAGAAAAATCAGCACGCAACAAGCTCCACGAACATAATCGGTTTCACGGCGAGAAAAATCAATTTACAAGTTTCACGAAGAGAAAAAGCAGCATGCAACAAGTTTTGTGAAAAATAAATATATCAAGATCCTTGAAGACATAAATCAAGATACATTAAGTTTCTTGAAGAAATAATCGACATACAGCGCGTTTAACGAACAAAAATCAACATACATCATGTTTTACCAAGAAAAAACTAAATACAATAAGTTTCACAAAGAAAAGTATCATGATAAATTAAGTTTCACGGAAGAATAAATCGAAATACAAGAAGTTCCACGAGGAAAAAAAATCAGCAAAGATTAAGCTTCACGAACTAAAATCAACACGCAACCTTTTCCTTGAACAAAAACTGGTTCACGAGGAGACAAATTTAAGTACAAGTTTCACGAGGAGAAAAATCAACATGCAACAAGTCTCATGAAGAAGAAATAAAATCATAACAAGTTTCTCGAAGGGATAAATCAAAATGTATTAAGTTTCACCGAGAAATAGTCCACATGCAATAAGTTTCACGAAAAAAATCAGCATGTATCAAATGTTTCCCGAAGGAAAACCAGCAGGCATCATTTTCCATGAAGAAAAATTCCTGACACAATAAGTTTCACGAAATTATAAACCAACATAAGACAAGTTTCACGAAGAAAAATATCAAGTTAAATTAAATTTCAGGAACAAAAATAAGCACGCAACAAGTTTCACGAACAAAACCGGTTTCCCGAGGAAAAAATGAATGTACAAGTTTCACGAAGAGATAAATCAACATTTAACAGATTTCATGAATAAGAAATAAAAATATAGTTTCTATATTCTAAAAAAATTAGATTTCTTGAAGATATAATCCACACGCAACACGTCAACAAAAATCAACATGCATCATGTTTCACACGGAAAAAACAACAAGCAACAAGTTTCGTGAAGAAACATATCACTATATATTAATTTTCAAGAAAAATAAATCAACATACAACAAGTTTCACGAAGCAAAATATCAAAATAAATTATATTTCTAAAATAAACTTGCACGCAACAAGATCCTTGAGCAAAACCGGTTTCACTAGGAGAAAAATCAATGTACATGTTTAACAAGTGACGCCAATTTCTAGAAGTCATCAGAAGACACGCTATTGGGAATTTTGCTATTAGTTGAAATTATCGTTTCTAGTGTAAACGGTTATTTTGTAGGAAAATGTCTGAAAGTGCTCTAGGTGTGATAATGCACAGTGGATGTTGTCATATGCTAGCCTTTATGTGCGAAAGATTGGGGTTTGACAAAGAATATTGCAATCTAACAATGAAATGGCAAGTTTCAACTGTTCATAATACAAACAAGGGTTATTTTTATCGGAAAATGTGTGAAATTGTTTTAGGTGTAATAATGTACACCAGAGGGTGGTATAGTGTGGCAGAGTGACGTGAATTGGCATGATCTTTCATGTTGAGGGTACTTTCCAAAATACAGTCCGATGGATTTGAAACTTATCGTTAGCAAGAAAGTATCTAGAAAATGTTTTAGGAATGATGAGGGGAGGGGTTGCCAGAGGAAGATTAATAGTGTTGTGTGGTGGTGTGATTTGACATGGTGTGTCACGGAGGTTTGGCTTGCGATGACATGAAAAATTGGATGTGATGCATGGTTTTTAACAAGGAAATATCTGGAAAATGTTTTAGGAATGCTGATGGGGTGCTAGAGGGTGCCATAGGTCTTAGTGTGGCACGTATGCGCAATTCGAGAGGGTGTCTCATGCTTAGGGCTTGCGAAAACACTTATCAAAGGGTCTAAAGCATAATTTTTAACAAGGAAATATCTGAAAAGGTCTTAAAAATGATGAGGGGGTACCAGAGGGCCAATGATAGTACAAAACTATGGTGTGAATTGACGTAGTATATCATGGTGGATGACATGCATGATCCAATGGATTTAATGCATATTTTTAACAGGAAAATATCTGAAAAGTGTCTTAGGAATGATGAAGGGTCCTAAAAGGTGCCAAAGGGCCAGTCATAGTATGGCACGATGGCGTGAATTAGAATGGTGTATCAAGTTGGGGGGGTGGCTTGCAAAAACATGAATAAATAGATTTAATACATGATTTTTCACTGGGAAATATTCGACAAATGTCTTAGGAATGATGAGGGGGTGCTAAAGGGTGCCAGAAGTGCAGTCAAAGTGTGACGCGGTGGTTGAATTGACTTGGTGTCTCTCGTACGGAGTGGCTTGCAAAAACATGAAATACTGAATGTAATGCATGATTTTTAACAAGAAAATATCTGGAATATGTTTTAGGAATGATGAGGGGGTGCTAGAGGGAGCCAAAAGGGCATTCATGGTGTGGCATGGTGGCATGAACTGATATGATTTATCAAGGAGGGTTGGGTTACGAAAGCATGACGCATTGAATTTAAATCTGATTTTTATCATGAAAATGTTGGAAACTATACGATGCCAGAGGGCCAGTCATAGTGCTATAGAGTGGCAAGCAAACACAAAGTAGAAACAATAGGGAATAATATTTTCAAGACAGTGGGAATCAATTCAGTAGATATTTCGGCCCTATGTCCATAATAATGTTAGAAAAAATCATTAGTTTTTATACTCATATTTTAATGTAAGTTTACCTATATATATATATATATATATATATATATATATATATATATATATATATATATATATATATATATATATATATATATATATATATATATATATATATATATATATATATATATATATATATATATATATATATATATATATATATATATATATATATATATATATATATATATATATATATATATATATATATATATATATATATATATATATATATATATATATATATATATATATATATATATATATATATATATATATATATATATATATATATATATATATATATATATATATATATATATATATATATATATATATATATATATATATATATATATATAGTTGTCTGTGTGTGGATCTGTGGATCTGTGGATCAGGTGACGTCACCTGAAAAAACTGGATCAGGTGACGTCAAAACTGAAAAAACTAAAAAAAGGCAAAAACTACAAAAAAAACTAAAAACTAATAAAAAAAATAAAAAAGCTAAAAAACTAAAAAAACTAAAAAAAAGGCAAAAACTACAAAAAAAACTAAAAAATAATAAAAAAGCTAAAAAACTAAAAAAACTAAAAAAAGGCAAAAACTACAAAAAAACTAAAAAAAGGCAAAAACTACAAAAAAAACTAAAAACTAATAAAAAAAATAAAAAAGCTAAAAAACTAAAAAAACTAAAAAAACTAAAAAAAAGGTAAAAAACTAAAAAAAATAAAAAATAAAAAAAAATAAAAAAAAGGAAAAAACTGAAAAATAAGCTGAAATAAAGGTAAAAACCAATAAAAAACTAAAAAGAAAAAAAGGAAAAAACTAAAAAAAATTTTCATCTAAAAAACTAAAAAAAAACTAAAAAAGGTAAAAACTAAAAGAACTAAAAAAGAAAAAAATAAATGACGACACTCAAAGAGAAAGCGACCAGGACAAAAGGAATGTTCGATTAGCAATCAACAAAGCACCGGGACACAGGGAGTATAAATGACGACCAGGACATAAGTAAAAAAAAAAACTAACAAAACTAAAAAGAAGGTAAAAACTACAAAAAAACTAAAAAGAAAAAAACTAAAAAAAGGCAAAAACTACAAAAAAACTAAAAACTAATAAAAAAGCTAAAAAACTAAAAAAACTAAAAAAAGGCAAAAACTACAAAAAAAACTAAAAACTAATAAAAAAAATAAAAAAGCTAAAAAACTAAAAAAACTTAAAAACTAAAAAAAGGTAAAAAACTAAAAAAACTAAAAAAAACTAAAAAAAACTAAAAAAAAGGAAAAAACTGAAAAATAAGCTAAAATAAAGGTAAAAACCAATAAAAAACTAAAAAAAAAACTGAAAAAACTAAAAAAAGGCAAAAACTACAAAAAAAACTAAAAACTAATAAAAAAAGTAAAAAAGCTAAAAAACTAAAAAAATAAAAAAAATAAAAAAAGGTAAAAAACTAAAAAAAATAAAAAATAAAAAAAAAACTAAAAAAAAGGAAAAAACTGAAAAATAAGCTAAAATAAAGGTAAAAACCAATAAAAAACTAAAAAGGAAAAAACTAAAAAAAATTTTCATCTAAAAAACTAAAAAAAACTAAAAAAGGTAAAAACTAAAAGAACTAAAAAAGAAAAAAATAAATGACGACACTCAAAGAGAAAGCGACCAGGACAAAAGGAATGTTCGATTAGCAATCAACAAAGCACCGGGACACAGGGAGTATAAATGACGACCAGGACATAAGTAAAAAAAAAAACTAACAAAACTAAAAAGAAGGTAAAAACTACAAAAAAACTAAAAAGAAAAAAAAACTAAAAACTAATAAAAAAACTAAAAAATCGAAAAATCTAAATAAACTAAAAAAGAAAAAAAAAGGAAAAAAATAAAGGAGAAAAACAAAACTAAAAAACGAATGTATATACAGACCGGGACACCAGGATACAAATGACGACCGGGACACAGGGAATATAAATGACGACCGGGACACATGGACACAACTACAACGGGGACACCGGGGGAAACAGGGGGATATAAATGACGACCGGGACACCGGGACAGGGAATGGTCGATTAGCAATCACCATCAACAAAGCTCAAGGGCAATCATTAGAATCATGAGGTATAGATCTGAATACAGATTGTTTTCCCATGGACCATTATATGTTGCATGTTCAAGAGTCGGTAAACCTGACAATCTATTTATATGCAAAGACAATGGGACAGCAAAGAATGTTGTATATTCGCAAGTTTTACGTAGTTAAAACCATATATATATATATATATATATATATATATATATATATATATATATATATATATATATATATATATATATATATATATATATATCTATATTCACAGGTGGGACATAGGGACACAACTACAATGGCGCGTAACTATTATGGCGCGTAACGACTTACGCGCGCGGGGGGGCTTGGGGGGGGGCGAAGCGCCCCCACCAACTAGGTGTTGGGGTGGCGCGAAGCGCCACCCCAACAGCTAGTATATATATATATATATATATATATATACATATATATATATATATATATATATATATATATATATATATATATATATATATATATATATATATATATATATATATATATATATATATATATCTATCTATATAAAAATAAGTTGTCTGTCTGTCTGTGGATGGATGGATCAGGTGACGTCACCTGAAAAAACTGGATCAGGTGACGTCAAAACTGAAAAAACTAAAAAAAGGCAAAAACTACAAAAAAAACTAAAAACTAATAAAAAAAATAAAAAAGCTAAAAAACTAAAAAAACTAAAAAAAGGCAAAAACTACAAAAAAAACTAAAAACTAATAAAAAAGCTAAAAAACTAAAAAAACTAAAAAAAGGCAAAAACTACAAAAAAAAATAAAAACTAATAAAAAAAATAAAAAAGCTAAAAAACTAAAAAAACTAAAAAAAATAAAAAAAGGTAAAAAACTAAAAAAACTAAAAACTAAAAAAAACTAAAAAAAAGGAAAAAACTGAAAAATAAGCTAAAATAAAGGTAAAAACCAATAAAAAACTAAAAAAAAACTGAAAAAACTAAAAAAAGGCAAAAACTACAAAAAAAACTAAAAACTAATAAAAAAAGTAAAAAAGCTAATAAACTAAAAAAACTAAAAAAACTAAAAAAAAGGTAAAAAACTAAAAAAAATAAAAAATAAAAAAAAAACTAAAAAAAAGGAAAAAACTGAAAAATAAGCTAAAATAAAGGTAAAAACCAATAAAAAACTAAAAAGAAAAAAGGAAAAAACTAAAAAAAAAATTCATCTAAAAAACTAAAAAAAACTAAAAAAGGTAAAAACTAAAACTAAAAAAGAAAAAAATAAATGACGAAACTCAAAGAGAAAGCGACCAGGACAAAAGCAATGTTCGATTAGCAATCAACAAAGCACCGGGACACAGGGAGTATAAATGACGACCAGGACATAAGTAAAAAAAAAAAACTATCTATATATATAAAAATAAGTTGTCTGTGGATCTGTGGATCGTGGATCAGGTGACGTCACCTGAAAAAACTGGATCAGGTGACGTCAAAACTGAAAAAACTAAAAAAAGGCAAAAACTACAAAAAAAACTAAAAACTAATAAAAAAAATAAAAAAGCTAAAAAACTAAAAAAACTAAAAAAAGGCAAAAACTACAAAAAAAACTAAAAACTAATAAAAAAGCTAAAAAACTAAAAAAAACTAAAAAAAAGGCAAAAACTACAAAAAAACTAAAAACTAATAAAAAAAATAAAAAAGCTAAAAAACTTAAAAAAACTAAAAAAACTAAAAAAAAGGTAAAAAACTAAAAAAACTAAAAACTAAAAAAAACTAAAAAAAAGGAAAAAACTGAAAAATAAGCTAAAATAAAGGTAAAAACCAATAAAAAACTAAAAAAAAACTGAAAAAACTAAAAAAAGGCAAAAACTACAAAAAAACTAAAAACTAATAAAAAAAGTAAAAAAGCTAAAAAACTAAAAAAACTAAAAAAACTAAAAAAAACTAAAAAAGGTAAAAAACTAAAAAAAATAAAAAATAAAAAAAAAATAAAAAAAAGGAAAAAACTGAAAAATAAGCTAACATAAAGGTAAAAACCAATAAAAAACTAAAAAGAAAAAAAGGAAAAAACTAAAAAAAATTTTCATCTAAAAAACTAAAAAAAACTAAAAAAGGTAAAAACTAAAAGAACTAAAAAAGAAAAAAATAAATGACGACACTCAAAGAGAAAGCGACCAGGACAAAAGGAATGTTCGATTAGCAATCAACAAAGCACCGGGACACAGGGAGTATAAATGACGACCAGGACATAAGTAAAAAAAAAAATTAACAAAACTAAAAAGAAGGTAAAAACTACAAAAAAACTAAAAAAAAAAAAAAACTAAAAACTAATAAAAAAAATAAAAAATCTAAAAATCTAAATAAACTAAAAAAGAAAAAAAAGGAAAAAAATAAAGGAGAAAAACAAAACTAAAAAACGAATGTATATACAGACCGGTACACCGGGATACAAATGACGACCGGGACACAGGGAATATAAATGACGACCGGGACACAGGGACACAACTACAACGGGGACACCGGGGGAAACAGGGGGATATAAATGACGACCGGGACAAAAAAACTAAAAAGAAAAAAAAACTAAAAACTAATAAAAAAACTAAAAAATCTAAAAATCTAAATAAGCTAAAAAAGAAAAAAAAAGGAAAAAAATAAAGGAGAAAAACAAAACTAAAAAACGAATGTATATACAGACCGGGACACCGGGATACAAATGACGACCGGGACACAGGGAATATAAATGACGACCGGGACACAGGGACACAACTACAACGGGGACACCGGGGGAAACAGGGGGATGTAAATGACGACCGGGACACTGGGACAGGGAATGGTCGATTAGCAATCACCATCAACAAAGCTCAAGGGCAATCATTAGAATCATGAGGTATAGATCTGAATACAGATTGTTTTCCCATGGACCATTATATGTTGCATGTTCAAGAGTCGGTAAACCTGACAATCTATTTATATGCAAAGACAATGGGACAGCAAAGAATGTTGTATATTCGCAAGTTTTACGTAGTTAAAACCATATATATATATATATATATATATATATATATATATATATATATATATATATATATCTATCTATATTCACAGGTGGGACATAGGGACACAACTACAATGGCGCGTAACTATTATGGCGCGTAACGACTTACGCGCGCGGGGGGGCTTGGGGGGGCGCGAAGCGCCCCCACCAACTAGGTGTTGGGGTGGCGCGAAGCGCCACCCCAACAGCTAGTATATATATATAAATAAGTTGTCTGTGTGTGTGTGTGTGTGTGTGTGTGTCGAGTGACGTCATGTTTGTGTGTCGACTGACGTCATTTTTGTCGACTGACGAAATTAAAGACCGGGACATCGGGACCAAAATGACGACCGGGACACCGGGACATCGGGACCAAAATGACGACCGGGACACCGGGACATAGGGAATATAAATGACGACCAGGACACAAGGAATGTTCTATTAGCAATCACCATCGACAAAGCACCGGGAGAGAAATGACGACCGGGACACAGGGAATATAAATGACGACCAGGACACTCAAAGAGACATTAAAGTCTGGGACACCGGGACACAAATGACGACCGGACACAGGGAAACAACAACAAAGGGGACACCGGGGGCACAGGGAGATATATAAATGACGACGGGGACACAGGGAATGTTCGATTAGCAATCACCATCAACAAAGCTCAAGGGCAATCATTAGAATAATGAGGTATAGATCTGAATACAGATTGTTTTACCCATGGAAAATTATATGTTGCATGTTCAAGAGTCGGTAAACCTGACAATCTATTTATATGCACAGGCAATGGGACAGCCAAGAATGTTGTATATTCGCAAGTTTTACGTAGTTAGATATATATGTATATATATATATATATATATATATATATATATATATATATATATATATATATATATATATATATATATATATATATATATATATATATATATATATATATATATATATATATATATATATATATATATATATATATATATATATATATATATATATATATATATATATATATAGTTGTCTGTGTGTGGATCTGTGGATGGATCAGGTGACGTCACCTGAAAAAACTGGATCAGGTGACGTCAAAACTGAAAAAACTAAAAAAAAGGCAAAAACTACAAAAAAAACTAAAAACTAATAAAAAAAAATAAAAAAGCTAAAAAACTAAAAAAACTAAAAAAGGCAAAAACTACAAAAAAAACGAAAAACTAATAAAAAAGCTAAAAAACTAAAAAAACTAAAAAAAAGGCAAAAACTACAAAAAAAACTAAAAACTAATAAAAAAAATAAAAAAGCTAAAAAACTAAAAAAACTAAAAAAACTAAAAAAAGGTAAAAAACTAAAAAAAACTAAAAACTAAAAAAAACTAAAAAAAAGGAAAAAACTGAGAAATAAGCTAAAATAAAGGTAAAAACCAATAAAAAACTAAAAAAAACTGAAAAAACTAAAAAAAGGCAAAAACTACAAAAAAAACTAAAAACTAATAAAAAAAGTAAAAAAGCTAAAAAACTAAAAAAACTAAAAAAACTAAAAAAAGGTAAAAAACTAAAAAAAAATAAAAAATAAAAAAAAACTAAAAAAAAGGAAAAAACTGAAAAATAAGCTAAAATAAAGGTAAAAACCAATAAAAAACTAAAAAGAAAAAAAGGAAAAAACTAAAAAAAATTTTCATCTAAAAAACTAAAAAAAACTAAAAAAGGTAAAAACTAAAAGAACTAAAAAAGAAAAAAATAAATGACGACACTCAAAGAGAAAGCGACCAGGACAAAAGGAATGTTCGATTAGCAATCAACAAAGCACCGGGACACAGGGAGTATAAATGACGACCAGGACATAAGTAAAAAAAAAAACTAACAAAACTAAAAAGAAGGTAAAAACTACAAAAAACTAAAAAGAAAAAAAAACTAAAAACTAATAAAAGAACTAAAAAATCTAAAAATCTAAATAAACTAAAAAAGAAAAAAAAAGGAAAAAAATAAAGGAGAAAAACAAAACTTAAAAAAAGGCAAAAACTACAAAAAAAACTAAAAACTAATAAAAAAAGTAAAAAAGCTAAAAAACTAAAAAAACTAAAAAAACTAAAAAAAGGTAAAAAACGAAAAAAAATAAAAAATAAAAAAAAACTAAAAAAAAGGGAAAAACTGAAAAATAAGCTAAAATAAAGGTAAAAACCAATACAAAACTAAAAAGAAAAAAAGGACAAAAGGAATGTTCGATTAGCAATCAACAAAGCACCGGGACACAGGGAGTATAAATGACGACCAGGACATAAGTAAAAAAAAAACTAACAAAACTAAAAAGAAGGTAAAAACTACAAAAAAACTAAAAAGAAAAAAAAACTAAAAACAAATAAAAAAAACTAAAAAATCTAAAAATCTAAATAAACTAAAAAAGAAAAAAAAAGGAAAAAAATAAAGGAGAAAAACAAAACTAAAAAACGAATGTATATACAGACCGGGACACCGGGATACAAATGACGACCGGGACACAGGGAATATAAATGACGACTGGGACACAGGGACACAACTACAACGGGGACACCGGGGGAAACAGGGGGATATAAATGACGACCGAGACACCGGGACAGGGAATGGTCGATTAGTAATCACCAGCAACAAAGCTCAAGGGCAATCATTAGAATCATGAGGTATAGATCTGAATACAGATTGTTTTCCCATGGACCATTATATGTTGCATGTTCAAGAGTCGGTAAACCTGACAATCTATTTATATGCAAAGACAATGGGACAGCAAAGAATGTTGTATATTCGCAAGTTTTACGTAGTTAAAACCATATATATATATATATATATATATATATATATATATATATATATATATATATATATATATATATATATATATATATATATCTATCTATATTCACAGGTGGGACATAGGGACACAACTACAATGGCGCGTAACTATTATGGCGCGTAACGACTTACGCGCGCGGGGGGGCTTGGGGGGGGGCGCGAAGCGCCCCCACCAACTAGGTGTTGGGGTGGCGCGAAGCGCCACCCCAACAGCTAGTATATATATATATATATATGTATATATATCTATATATATAAAAATAAGTTTTCTGTGGATGTGTCTGTCAGGTGACGTCATGTTTGTGTGTTGACTGACGTCATATAGTTAGTTGTCGTCATTTTTGTTATGACGGTGACGTCATTAAAGATATTTAAGACATGCGTTCACGTAGAAATCTATTAATGTTTAATTTTAAAATGACTGATGAACTTACAATGGCAAAAGCCGAGGAAGATGCTCAAAGAGTTTATGCCAAAAAACTCGCTGCTGATAGAGACAGTCAGAAAAGAAAGCGTGCCGAGGAATCAAAAGAACAGCAAGGAAACAGGCTTGAGGCTGATAGAGAAAGAAAGAACAGAAAGCATGCCGAGGAACTACCAGAGCAACATGAAACCAGACTTGCTGCTAAAAGAGAAAGTGAAAACAGAAGGCCTGCCGAGGAATATATATATATATATATATATATATATATATATATATATATATATATATATATATATATATATATATATATATATATATATATATATATATATATATATATATATATATATGTATACTAGCTGTTGGTGGGGCGCTTCGCGCCCCCCAAACCCCCGCGCCCCCCAAACCCCCCTGCGCGCGTAAGTCGTTACGCGCCATATTAGTTACACGCCATTGTAGTTGTGTCCCTGTGTCCCACTTGTGAATATAGATAGATTTATATATGTGTTTCAAACTACGTAAAAATTGCGAATATACAACATTCTTGGCTTTCCCATTGTCTGTGCATATACAAAGCCGTATGTACTAATAATGACGTCATATGCAAACGCCCTCTTTACAAACAAACAAACATGCATACACACAACTCGTTTTTATATAGATAGATAGATAGATAGATACAATACAAATTAACTGCGTAAAACCTGCGAATATACAACATTCTTCGCTGTCCAATTGTCGCTGCATATAAATAGATTGTCAGGTTTACCGACCCTCGAACATGCAACGTACAATTGTCCATGGGAAAAACAATCAGTATTAAGATCTATACCACATTTTTCTAATGATTGACCTTGAGCTTTGTTAATGGTGATTGCAAATACTAATCGAATTGGGAATTGCAATCTTTTATATTGAAAAGGCAGATCCGTTGGAATCATGGGAATGCGAGGAACAAGAACAGCCTCACCCTCAAAAGGCCCTGTCAAGATTGTGGCCTCTATTAGGTTTTCCATTGTTTTTTTTTTACGGCAAGTCGCGTGCCATCGCAAAGCTTTCGTGGGTTGATATTTCTTAAAAGTATTAATGGTACACCTATTTTTAGTTGTAGCACGTGTGGTGGAAACCCAGAAAGATCTATGAAATTTAAAAATTCAGATGGATAATTAACCGCTTCATTTGGTTCCAAAACTGTGTCGACTGACTTGTAAAGGACTGCCTGGTCTCGGATCTTGGTCAAGACAATATTGTTGATTTCGTGGTCGTCTATATTTTTGGGTGCGAGAATCACTCTTTCACTTAGCCATTTATTATTTTTATAATTTTTTAGAATATTCGGAAATACTTTCTCAATCAATTCATTTTTGGACGTCACTAAATTACAGAAATCAGCAGGTAGTTGTATACGTCCTGAAATTGAGTCTACTGGGAGCTTTCCGTTTCCAATTGCCAGCAATTGATTTGAAAAAATGTTTGACCAGAGTCATCGTTTTGCAATCGGACACGCATATTTGTAGTTAATTTTAATGTTTTTACGTGTGCCCATAAATTAGAATTTTTAAGGCAAGCATTCATTTCGTCTGCAGGAATTGATCTAGGTATTATAGGTAATGTTTGCCTGAAATCTCCCGCAAGCAATATTAATGTCCTGCCAAAGGGTTTCGACTTCCCTCGCAAATCTTTCAAGCATTGATCCAGAGTCTCGAGCGATTTTTTGTGTGCCATTGTGCACTCATCCCAAATAATAAGTTTGCATTACTGCAATACTTTACCCATCCCAGATGATTTGGAAATATTGCACGTGGTAGTTTCTGTAGAATGCAAATTCAGAGGCAATTTCAAAGCGGAATGAGCCGTTCTTCCACCAGGCAGCAATGTTGCGGCTATTCCGGACGACGCAATTGCCAACGCTCAGGCGGATATATAGCAAACGTTCTGATTCAATTTTAGCATACATATCAACGACGAATTGGTGAAACAATTGACGGCATTTTAAAATATAATTTTCTTCATCCTGCCGAATCATTAGTCCATAGGAATAATAATGCATTGCACTGCATTTCTTATTCATTTCTTTGTTAGTGGCTGGATTCATCAATTTAATATTAAAGTGACAGCCGTCGGCTCAATCCCAAAAAATGATAGGATATTGTAGGGCATCGTAGCATCGATGAGTTTCAGCAATTCTTAACAACTGAGCGTTTCGCTTATGAAGAATAATATATCGAGGTAAAAACTGATCACCGACCATAACGATTGCAACTTCGTCGATAGTTGGAGTATTGTATCTACGCATATGTTGGCCACGAGGCGTTTTGTCAGCGGAAATAACATTTTATGCGTATCAGTAGGCATCAAATCGATGGCTGTTTTGAACAGATGCATTAAATTATTATTTTCGTGGAAAAGATGTTGCAATTGGGAAACGATTGTCCTTTCAACGTTGGGAGAAATTCCGCAACGTGCATTCAATTCAGAATTTCTATCACTGATGAAGTACAATTGTAAAAATTTATGATTCTCGCCTGAGAATGGTAGAAAGGACCCTGCTCTATGATAAATTTGCCCTTTTACTTTGAAAGTAGACATAAATTGATCAGTTTTCGATTTGGGCTCCAAACGACGTCATTTGGAAACATGAGTTATATTTTCTGATTTGTGACATAAAACGCTTAGATTCTGACGTAGTTCCAGTAAGGAAAGTCTTCAATGGCTCTGGTGGTGTAGCCAATAGAGAAAGTTTAACTTTTCCTGAGGCAAAACACATTCCCATTGTTTCACCATTGAATTTCAAGGCCTTGCAATAGAGACAAATTTTAGACATAGTCCCGATTTGAACACATCTACTCAAGCTATAATCATCGACTGGGCTGTACCTGAATGCCAGGCGATAACATTCAGGTTGCTCTGATTCCTCAGCACGCTTTCTTTTCTTACTTTCTCTATCAGCAGCAAGCCTGATTTCTTGCTGTTCTTGTGATTCCTCGGCAGGCCTTCTTTTTTCACTTTCTCTTTTAGCAGCAAGTCTGGTTTCATGTTGCTCTGGTAGTTCCTCGGCATGCTTTCTGTTCTTTCTTTCTCTATCAGCCTCAAGCCTGTTTCCTTGCTGTTCTTTTGATTCCTCGGCACGCTTTCTTTTCTGACTGTCTCTATCAGCAGCAAGTTTTTTGGCATAAACTCTTTGAGCATCTTCCTCGGCTGTTGCAATTGTAAGTTCATCAGTCATTTTAAAATTAAACATTAATAGATTTCTACGTGAACGCATGTCTTAAATATCTTTAATGACGTCACCGTCATAACAAAAATGACGACAACTAACTTCATGACGTCAGTCAACACACAAACATGACGTCACCTGACAGACACATCCACAGAAAACTTATTTTTATATATATAGATATATATATATATATATATATATATATATATATATATATATATATATATATATATATTTTTAACTACGTAAAACTTGCGAATATACAACATTCTTGGCTGTCCCATTGCCTGTGCATATAAATAGATTGTCAGGTTTACCGACTCTTGAACATGCAACATATAATTTTCCATGGGTAAAACAATCTGTATTCAGATCTATACCTCATTATTATAATGACTGCCCTTGAGCTTTGTTGATGGTGATTGCTAATCGAACATTCCCTGTGTCCCCGTCGTCATTTATGTATCTCCCTGTGCCCCCGGCGTCCCCTTTGTTGTTGTTTCCCTGTGTCCGGTCGTCATTTGTGTCCCGGTGTCCCAGACTGTAATTTCTCTTTGAGTGTCCTGGTCGTCATTTATATTCCCTGTGTCCCGGTCGTCATTTGTGTCCCGGTGCTTTGTCGATGGTGATTGCTAATCGAACATTCCTTGTGTCCTGGTCGCTTTCTCTTTGAGTGTCCCGGTCGTCATTTATATTCCCTATGTCCCGGTGTCCCGGTCGTCATTTTGGTCCCGATGTTCCCGTCTTTAATTTTGTCAGTCGACAAAAATGATGTCAGTCGACACACAAACATGACGTCACTCGACACACACACACACACACACACACACACACACACAGACAACTTATTTATATATATATATATGTATATATATATATATATATATATATATATATATATATATATATATATATATATATATATATATGTAAACTTACATTAAAATATGAGTATAAAAACTAATGATTTTTTCTAACATTATTATGGACATAGGGCCGAAATATCTACAAAATTGATTCCCACTGTCTTGAAAATATTATTCCCTATTGTTTCTACTTTGTGTTTGCTTGCCACTCTATAGCACTATGACTGGCCCTCTGGCACCGTATAGTTTCCAACATTTTCATGATAAAAATCAGATTTAAATTCAATGCGTCATGCTTTCGCAACCCAACCCTCCTTGATAAATCATATCAGTTCATGCCACCATGCCACACCATGAATGCCCTTTTGGCTCCCTCTAGCACCCCCTCATCATTCCTAAAACATATTCCAGATATTTTCTTGTTAAAAATCATGCATTACATTCAGTGTTTCATGTTTTTGCAAGCCACTCCGTACGAGAGACACCAAGTCAATTCACACCACCGCGTCACACTTTGACTGCACTTCTGGCACCCTTTAGCACCCCCTCATCATTCCTAAGACATTTGTCGAATATTTCCCAGTGAAAAATCATGTATTAAATCTATTTATTCATGTTTTTGCAAGCCAACCCCCCCAACTTGATACACCATTCTAATTCACGCCATCGTGCCATACTATGACTGGCCCTTTGGCACCTTTTAGGACCCTTCATCATTCCTAAGACACTTTTCAGATATTTTCCTGTTAAAAATATGCATTAAATCCATTGGATCATGCATGTCATCCACCATGATATACTACGTCAATTCACACCATAGTTTTGTACTATCATTGGCCCTCTGGTACCCCCTCATCATTTTTAAGACCTTTTCAGATATTTTCTTGTTAAAAATTAAGCTTTAGACCCTTTGATAAGTGTTTTCGCAAGCCCTAAGCATGACACACCCTCTCGAATTGCGCATACGTGCCAAACTAAGACCTATGGCACCCTCTAGCACCCCATCAGCATTCCTAAAACATTTTCCAGATATTTCCTTGTTAAAAACCATGCATCACATCCAATTTTTCATGTCATCGCAAGCCAAACCTCCGTGACACACCATGTCAAATCACACCACCACACTACACTATTAATCTTCCTCTGGCAATTCCTCCCCTCATCATTCCTAAAACATTTTCTAGATACTTTCTTGCTAACGATAAGTTTCAAATCCATCGGACTGTATTTTGGAAAGTACCCTCAACATGAAAGATCATGCCAATTCACGTCACTCTGCCACACTATACCACCCTCTGGTGTACATTATTACACCTAAAACAATTTCACACATTTTCCGATAAAAATAACCCTTGTTTGTATTATGAACAGTTGAAACTTGCCATTTCATTGTTAGATTGCAATATTCCTTGTCAAACCCCAATCTGTCGCACATAAAGGCTAGCATATGACAACATCCACTGTGCATTATCACACCTAGAGCACTTTCAGACATTTTCCTACAAAATAACCGTTTACACTAGAAACGATAATTTCAACTAATAGCAAAATTCCCAATAGCGTGTCTTCTGATGACTTCTAGAAATTGGCGTCACTTGTTAAACATGTACATTGATTTTTCTCCTCGTGAAACCGGTTTTGCTCAAGGATCTTGTTGCGTGCAAGTTTATTTTAGAAATATAATTTATTTTGATATTTTGCTTCGTGAAACTTGTTGTATGTTGATTTATTTTTCTTGAAAATTAATATATAGTGATATTGCTTGTTGTTTTTTCCGTGTGAAACATGATGCATTTTGATTTTTGTTGACGTGTTGCGTGTGGATTATATCTTCAAGAAATCTAATTTTTTTAGAATATAGAAACTATATTTTTATTTCTTATTCATGAAATCTGTTACATGTTGATTTATCTCTTCGTGAAACTTGTACATTCATTTTTTCCTCGGGAAACCGGTTTTGTTCGTGAAACTTGTTGCGTGCTTATTTTTGTTCCTGAAATTTAATTTAACTTGATATTTTTCTTCGTGAAACTTGTCTTATGTTGGTTTATAATTTCGTGAAACTTATTGTGTCAGGAATTTTTCTTCATGGAAAATGATGCCTGCTGGTTTTCCTTCGGGAAACATTTGATACATGCTGATTTTTTTCGTGAAACTTATTGCATGTGGACTATTTCTCGGTGAAACTTAATACATTTTGATTTATCCCTTCGAGAAACTTGTTATGATTTTATTTCTTCTTCATGAGACTTGTTGCATGTTGATTTTTCTCCTCGTGAAACTTGTACTTAAATTTGTCTCCTCGTGAACCAGTTTTTGTTCAAGGAAAAGGTTGCGTGTTGATTTTAGTTCGTGAAGCTTAATCTTTGCTGATTTTTTTTCTCGTGGAACTTCTTGTATTTCGATTTATTCTTCCGTGAAACTTAATTTATCATGATACTTTTCTTTGTGAAACTTATTGTATTTAGTTTTTTCTTGGTAAAACATGATGTATGTTGATTTTTGTTCGTTAAACGCGCTGTATGTCGATTATTTCTTCAAGAAACTTAATGTATCTTGATTTATGTCTTCAAGGAACTTGATATATTTATTTTTTACAAAACTTGTTGCATGCTGCTTTTTCTCTTCGTAAAACTTGTAAATTGATTTTTCTCGCCGTGAAACAGATTATGTTCGTGGAGCTTGTTGCGTGCTGATTTTTCTTTGTGAAGCTTCATCTGTCTTGATATTTTTCTTCATGAAACTTCTTGTATGTTAATTTATTCTTTCATTAAACTTGCTTTATTCGGATTTTTTTTCGTGGAAAATGATGCCGATATGTTTTTTTCCAGAAACATGATGCATGCTGATTTTGTTTGTGAAACTTGTTGCGTTTGGATTATTTCTTCAAGAAACTTAATATATCTGGATTTTCGCCTTTAAGAGACTTGTTATATTTTTATTTCTTCTTCATGAGACTTATTGCATGTTGATTTTCTTTTCGTGAAACTTGTACATTGATTTTTCTTGTTGGGAAACCGTTTTTGTTTAAGGAGCTTGTTGCGTGCTGATTTCTGTTCCTGAAACTTGATTTATTTTTATATTTTTGTTCGTGAAAGTTGTTGTATGTTGTTGTATTCTTTCATGAAATTTAATTCATCATGATATATTTTCGTCGTGAAACTTATTGCATGTTTATTTTTGTTCGTTAAACTTTATTACACGCAGATCATTCCTTCAAGAAACTTGTATCTTGAGTTATACCATCGAGAAACTTTTTATATTTTTTTTTCATCGTGGAACTTGTTGCATGATGATTTTCTCTTTGGGAAACTATTTGAAACATTGAGTTTTCTCCACACGAAACTGGTTTTGTTCGTGGAACTTAATTTATCTTGAGGTTTTTCTTCCTGAAAGTTTTTATACTTGTCTATTCTGTAGTGAAACTTAATTTACCATGATATTTTTCTAAATGGAACCTGTTGCATGTTGGCTTTTTCGTATGAAAACATGATGCAAACTGATTATTGTTCGTGAACCCTGCTGCTTTCGGGTTATTTCTTCAAAACTTGATGTATCCTGATTCATGTCTTTGAGAAACTTGTTATATTTTAATTTCTTCTTCATGAAACTTGTTTGCTGTTGATTTTCCTCTTTGTGAGACTTGTACTTTGATCTTCCTCCTCATGAAACAGACTCCTTTCGCGGAACTTGTTGTGGGCTGATTTTGGTTCGTGAAGCTTAATTTATCTTGGTATTTTTCCTCGTGATAGTTCTTGTATGTTGATTTATTCATTCGTGGAAGTTAATTTATCATGATCCTTTTTTTCGTGAAACTTATTACGTTTTGGCTCGGGGAGCCTGCTGCATGCTGATTTTTGTTTGTGAAGCTTAATTTATCTTGATATTTTTCTTCGTGAAACTTCTTGTGTGGTGATTTATTCTTTCGTGAAACTTGCTTTATCTGGATTTTTTTTTCTTCGTGGAAAATGATGCATTTGGTTTTTCTTTGGGAAACATGATGCACGCTGATTTTTGTTCATGAAACTTGTTGCATGTGGACTATTTCTTCAAGAAACTTAATATATCTTCATTTATGCCTTTGAGAAACTTGTCATGTTTTTATTTCTCCTCCATGAGACTTGTTGCATGTTGATTTTTCTCCTAGTAAAACTTGTACATTGATTTTTCTCCCCGTGTAACCGGTTTTGTTCAAGGAACTTTTTGCGTGTTGATTTTTGTTCTAAACTTAATTTATCTTTCTATTTCTCTTCGTGAAAGTTGTTGCATGTTCTTTTATTCTTTCATAAAACTTAATTTATCATGATATTTTTCATCATGAAACTTGTTGCATGTTGGTTTTTTCTTCATGAAACATGGTCCATGCTGATTTTTTGTTCTTGGCATTTGTTCGACGAATAAAACCTGTTTCACAAGGGGGAAAATTAAACTTCACGAACAAAAATCTGCACGCAACAAGCTCCACGAACAAAATCGGTTTCACGGGGAGGAAAATCAATTAACAATTTTCACGAAGAGGAAAATCAATTGACAATTTTCACGAAGAGGAAAATCAATATGTAGCCTATTTTGTGAAGAAGAAATAAAAATATATCAGATTTCTTGAAGACATGAATCATGATACAATAAGCTTCTTAAAGAAATAATCCACCGGCAACAAGTTTCACAAAAAAAAATATGATAATAAATTAGCTTTCAGGAACAAAGCTTGCGTCACAAGGAGAAAAATCAATGCACAAGTTTTAGGAAGAGACAAATCAACATGCAACTAATTTTACGAAGAAGAAATAAAAATGTAATAAGATTTTCAAGGACATAATTCAAGATACATTAGGCTTCTTAAAGGAATAATCCCCATGCAACAAGTTTCACAAACAACATGCATAATCTTTCACAAAGAGAAAATCAACATGCAACAAGTTTAACGAAGAAAAAAAATCATGATAAATTAAGTTTCAATTAAAAAAAATATCAACATACAACAAGTTTCACGAAGAAAAAAATCAAGATAAACTAAGCCTCCAAAAAAAAAAATTCAAAAATTCCGAAAAATTCAGAAAAATCAACATGCAATAACTTTCGTGAAGAAAATTTAAAATATAACAAATTTTTCGAAGACATAAATCAAGATGCATTAAGTTTCTTGAAGAAATAATCCACATCCAGCGACTTTCCCGATCAAAAATCAGCAGGCGTCATGTTTCACGAAGAAAAAACCAAAATGCAACAAGTTTCAGTAAGAAAACGATCATGGTAAATTAAGTTTAACGAAAGAATAAACCAACACTCAACGAGGTTTATGATGAAAAATAAAAGTATAACAAGTTTTTCGAAGGAATAAATCTAGATACAATAAGTTTGTTGAAGATATAATTCACATACAACAAGTTTCACGTAAGTAAATCAACATGCATCATGTTTTACGAAGAAAAAACATCATGATAAAATAAGTTTCACGATAGAATAAAACAACATACAAAAAGTTCCATGAAGAAAAATATCAAGATAAATTAAGTTTCACAAACAAAAAACAGCACGCATCAAGTTATATGAACAAACCGGTTTCGCAAGGAAAAAAAATCAATATACAAGTATCTCGAAGAGAAAAATCAACATGCAACAACTTTCACGAAGAAAAATAACATAATAAAGTCAACATACAACAAGTTTCTTGAAGAAGAAATGAAAATTTAAAAAGTATTCCGAAGACATAAATCACTATATATTAAGTTTCTTGAAGAAATGATCGACATACTAACACAAACCAACATGCATCATGTTTCACGGGGAAAATAGATAACATGCAACCAGTTTCGCGATGAAAAATATCATGGAAAATTGAGTTTCTTGAACAAAATCAGCACGTAACGAGTTCCATGAACAAAACTGGTTTTAGGAGGATAAAAATAAATGTATATATTTCAAGACGGACGTTAATTTCAAGGAGTCACCATAAGAAATGCTCTTGGGAATTTTACTTTAAGTAAAAATAAAGGGTTTTTAAAGCTGAAGACGGGCAGGCATGAAGACCTTTAATCATTCCAAATTAAAACAGCCCAAAATTACTATCAAAGAATAAATAAAATCCAAAAAAGGACAGAAATTAATACCCATAATCAAATCCATAAAGATAACAGATACTGACACAGATGATCAAATAAGTCCTGAAAGGGTTAGAAATTTTAACGAATACTCCTGTCAGACTGAAGCTAGAAGAAATTTCTAGACGGGAAACAATAGGGAGTTGACTACTGACCCCCCCCCCCCCCCGCCATCCAAAAACATTCTAGAAGCTATTACGTCATCTGCACTGTACTCTAAACTAAACATATCTTAAACATTTTCTTGTAATTACAACATTGAAACACAGAAAACTTCTGTTAAATAGACTCTGGAATTTTGAATTCCTGAGAATTATGGGAGTATTATTCCTATTAAATCAGAAGTTAAGCAGGCTATTTTTTCAATTCCCGCTTATATGGATCATTTTGATGGCCTTTTTTCTTAGGAGTACAGAAAAGGCAATGGGAGAAACACGAGATCAAACGGGGAAGGTAAACTCTCCTGGACGTAGACTATTAAGTTGATTTAATCATCCTAGTTGTAAATTTTGGCAAAATGAATGAACTTTTAGAGGTTTTGCAAGTTCAAAGCACAAGAATAGGTTTGAAAATTAATGTTAAGTAGACTAAGTCGCTAGGACTAGGAATATTTGAAGGTGAAAAGTTGATTTGGGATAATGAGATGGTTAATCAAGTGGAAAGCTTTAAAAACCTTGGGAGCATTATTAGTAAAGACGGTGGGTGAAGTGAAGATGTTAAAAGTAGAATATCCAAGACTCATGGGTTTTTTCAAATTTGAAGAAAGTTTGGAAGAATAGGAAAAAAAGTCTTCAAAGCAAGACTGGAATATTGGAAGCTAAGGTAATGACACTGGTCAAGTATGGTTCTAAATTGCGGGAGCTCTTAAAAATGAAGGATAACTTGCTAGATGTTTTTCAGAAAATATGTCAACGTATTGTTTTGATACCCAACTGACTGACCGTATTTCAAACAGTATGCTGTACGTAAAATATGGTTTAATCCCGCTATCTAGGGCTATAATGAAAGAAAGGGTAAGATGACTAGGACACATTCTGTGGATGAAGACTGACAGATTGCCAAAGATTGTCCTTGTCGGCCAACAGCCTAGGGTCACACGAAAATCAGGTCTTTCCAGAATGGAGGGGGAGGATGACGTAAGGAAAGATTTAAAGAAAATGGAAACTTCAGAGAATAGGGTCAAGAGGAAGGCTTTGAGTAAATTGGGATCGAGGAAGAGTATGTGTAGCTTTGATGGCCTCTGCTTGCTTAGTGCTGTAGTGACTTGTTAACTGTAGCAGTAGTAGTCGCAGGTTGTCAGTACCATTTATCTTTAGTTTCGATAGGATTATCTCTTTTAAATATTTGTTCGTTATGGGTTTCTTTTATTCTTTGATAGTAGTTTCAGTCCGCTCTAAATCGGAATTATTATAAGACTTTCCTTTTGTTCTTCTTAGATTTTAAATAGCTCTTTACTTCTTTTAAAAAACTTCTTTTTCAGATCTTTTTTTCAATTATTTCTAGAATCTTAAACTATTTGATGTGTGAATATTGGAAAGGGAGAGGAAAATATTCCACCCCTGTTTCTTTGCTTTTTTAATCATACCGCAACCAAAATTTCAAGAAAAAACTTATTGATGAAAGTGGAGAAACTGCGAAATGGTTCCCATAGGCAACATCTGAGACTAAAAGCGAAAATTCACATATCGCCTAGCTAGTGTGATTAGATAGGAAACATTTTCAGTTTGGCGTGAAAAACAAAGCCACATCGAACTTAATACACTCACCTCGGAGTTATCTCGAACAGGACAACTTCAAGCCCGACAGCAGCATTTGTTCTGTATGTCCATGCTGGAAAGTGCTCCTAGCCATCAAGTCTCGTCAAGTCGGGTGAGTGACAACAATAATTTCTTTTTTTGGGATAGAGCTTCGTTGACTGGTCTACCACTCATAAAATATCTCTAAGGGTGTGCCAGGCAGTAGCCTGCACGCAACGGCCGTTTTGAATTGCGACAAGTTCATGGGTTTTCTCCAGTAGTAAGACACGCACAAGACAGGATCCACCCATATGCAATGGAAAGGTCAAAAATGAAAAAGGAAAATGGAATGGCCAACTTGCTTCGAGAATTGAATCAATGCGTTTTTTTTCTTTTTTCTAAGGAAAGCTATATAATATAAAGATTCCTGTAAATATTAGGATTAGAAAGAGATTTCCCCTCAAAAGAATGGAGCGCTAGACTCCTGTACGAAGAAATCATTTCTAATATTATCATTCGGGGAATACTTTCTACTTAATAACCTATTCCACGAACGGAAATCTCCCTGTCTCATGTTATGGGTCTCAACGTGAGTTTTGTCACAGAGCAGTGTACTTTAAGTTTAGTTATTTCTTTTTTTAATTAAACCTGACTGAACCTTGAACCTTGTCCCAATTTCTGGAATGATTAAGTAGATCGCATATTTCTTACCCTCTACATCTAAGAGCAAGCAAGCTCGCCAATGCTATTGATTTTGATTTATCAAGCGCACCTTGCTGTTACAACTCTATTAATTTTTTAACATGACCTAGATAGTTTAAGTTAGTTATTGAATCAGTAAGATGTTACCTAGCATTGGCTTTAGATATTTCATTGCGTAAATGATTATGTACTGAAGATTCATCTTCAGTACATCTTTAGTATTTGGAATGGCATTATTAGAAATGACATCTTTTTTTGTGCATACAAGTTTATTAATAAAAATCATAATATAATAAAATTTTGATATCATTATAAAATCATTAAATCACAGAAAAAGAAATTAAGATTCAACAA
Source organism: Artemia franciscana (assembly GCF_032884065.1). Classification (NCBI taxonomy): domain Eukaryota; kingdom Metazoa; phylum Arthropoda; class Branchiopoda; order Anostraca; family Artemiidae; genus Artemia; species Artemia franciscana. The sequence continues at coordinate 17,320,403 of NC_088872.1, read as the reverse complement.
ATGAAAACCAAAACGTGAAAAAAACCTTACATACTAAAAATATAAGCAAAAATCAGCGTGAACTAAAGAAAAGTGGGGGGCAGAGCAAACAATTTTGGAAAGGAGGATGAAGGGTTGCTATTAGAGGTAAATTTAAGTCATATCAAGAGATATTTCTGGGAGGTTTGAATAAAAACTTATCGCTTCTATTAGTCTATTACATAAAAAAAAACTAGTTTTTTTAACTGAAAGTAAGGAGCGACATTAAAACTTAAAACGAACAGAAATTACTCCGTATATGAAATGGGTTGTCCCCTCCGCAATCCCTCGCTCTTTACGCTAATGTTTTTAATTGTTTTAAAAAGCAGAATTGTGGCAAAGAGTCAAACTTTAGCGTAAAGAGCGAGGCATTGCGGAGGGGACAACCCATTTCATATACGGAGTAATTTCTGTTCGTTTTAAGTTTTAATGTCGCTCCTTACTTTCAGTTAAAAAAACTAGTTTTTTTTATGTAATTTCTGAACGTTTTTGAATTAATGCATGTTTGATTTTGGCTCTCCACACATAAATTATTAAAATGAAATTTGCATATTAATTCCATTTTTGGCTAAATGGCTTTCTCTTAGTTTTGATCAGACGATTTTGAGAAATAAAGGATGGGAAAGGAGGCCTAGTTGCCATGCAATTTTTCGGTTACATAAAAAGGCAACTATAAATTTTTATTTTTAACGAATTTTTCTATTAGTAAAAAATATACATAACTTAAGAATTATCTTACGTAACAAACTTTTATATTCTTTAATTTTTATTATGTATATGAGAGGGTTTGTGCCCTCGTTAATACCTCGTTCTTTACACTAAATCGCAAGTTTTGTCCCAATTCTTTAAGAATGACCCCTGAATCAGAAAGGCCGTAGAATGAATAGTTGAAATTACTAAAAATACTATAGCATAAAGAGCGAGGTATTTATCTCCTCCTAAATACCTCGCTCTTTATGCTAAAGTATTTTTAGAACCCCTCACATGCGTAATAATCTCTGTTCGTTTTAAGTTTCAATGCTACTCTTTACTTTCAATTGAAAAAAATTTTTACATGTTTATTTTTTCATTGTTTTTTTATAGTAATTTTAGAAAATCCTGCGCCCTTTTCATTGAATTTATGTTCCCCCATGACACATTTCTCCATGGAAAGATCCTCCCACATAGCCCCTCCCCTCAACCCCACCCCCAAAACCAAAAAAATCCCCTGAAACCGACTGTACACTTCCCAATAACCATTATTATATGTAAACATTGGTCAAAGTTTGTAAGTTGCAGCCCCACCCCCAGGGACTTTGGGGGAGTAAGTCATTCCCAAAGACATAGTTATTATGGTTTTTGACTATGCGGAACAAAATGGCTATCTCAAAATTTGGATCTGTTGACTTTGGAGAAAAAATGAGCGGGGGAGGGGGCTTAGGTGCCCTCCAATTTTTTGGTCACTTAAAAAGGGCACTAGAACTTTTCATTTCCGTTAGAATGAGCCCTCTTGCGACATTCTAGGACCACTTGGTCGATACGATGACCCCTGGGGAAAAGAAAAAAAAAAAAAAAAAAAAACAAATAAACACGCACCCGTGATTTGTCTTCTGGCAAAAATGGCAAATTCAAAATTCCACATTTTTGTAGATAGGAGCTTGAAACTTCTACAGTAGGGTTCTCTGATACGCTGAATCTGATGGTGTCATTTTCGTTAAGATCCTACGACTTTTAGGGGGTGTTTCCCCTATTTTCCTAAATAAGGCAAATTTTCTCAGGCTCGTAACTTTTGATGGGTAGGACTAAACTTGGTGAAACTTATATATTTAAAATCAGCATTAAAATGTGATTCTTTTGATGTAGCTATTGATATCAAAATTCAATTTTTTAGAGTTTTGGTTACTATTGAGCCGGATCGCTCCTTACTACAGTTCGTTACCACGAACTGTTTGATTAGACGCACCTACAAGAAAAAAGAGACACATTTTTGCATTTAGAGGTTAGAGAATTTGTTAGAGGTTCTAACAAAAATGTTACGTTTCTTTGAGCCAGGACTATGCATACTCACGCCACCGTGACAATATGTGGTTGGTCCACTCTAGCAAGCAATTTCAGAGAAGGTCATTTAAGATTTTAATTTACTTCATGTTAAGGGATGAATGTTGACAGCTTTTAATGAACAATGCCTGTTTCTTTGACTCAGCGTTAAATTTTAGGCCCCCTCCGTCTAAAAAATTCGTTTAACATCCCCAGACTCAAATTTAAGCTTTAAAACATGTTAGTCCAAGCAATTCACGTCAGCGCGGCAAACTATGGATGACACACAGCACCCTCTGGCACCCTTCATCACTCCAAAGGCATTTATAGATATTTTCATGATAAAAATTTGCTTTAAATCCATTGATTTCTGTTTAGGCAATGCACCCCACATGTGATGTTCCCCAAGGTGATTCACGCCAGCTTGGCAAATAATGGATGGCACACGACACCTTCTGGCACACTTCATCATTTCTAAGACATTTTTAAGATATTTTATTGTTAAAAATCATGTTTTAAATGTATTTGTTCGTGTTTTTGCAAGAAAACCCTCCGTGATACAACATGGCAATTCACGCCACCGTGACAAACTATGGATGGCTTACGATACCCTCTAGCTCTCCTGATTCTTCCTAAGGCAATTTTAAGATATTTTCTTGTTCAAAATGTTTTCATTCTTTTGGTTCGTGTTTTTCAAGCCACCCTCAACGTGATAGAACATGTCGGTTCCCGACCTGTGCCATACTATGACTGCCCCTCTAGCCGAATGGTGCACCTCTAATCCTTCCTGAGATGTTTTTTTCATTTTTTATTAAATAAAGATATCCAATTCCGCTCCCCCCACTTCCGGCCACAGGTTCCAGTCCCATCCCGGGTCAACCGATCCTGTTTCCGTCAGTCCCTCTTCTGCTACTTCTTCACCCCCCCCCCCCGTTCCACGGTTCTGATTCCAGTAATTCCACCCCAAGTTCCATAAGTTCCAATCCCAGTCCTAGTTCCATCGATTCTGACTCCGTCAGCTCTGGTTCTGCCACTTCTGTACCTGATTCTCCAGCTCCGATTCCGCCAATTCCGCTCCATGTTTCCGCAGCCATGTTTCTGCTTTCGAGTGGAAAGCTCCGTTCTAGCAGGCAAGCAGGCAGGCACCACTTTCAAATTGAAGACGGACTAAAATCTATAAGTGTTAAATATATGCGGCAGTTACCCGGCCCCACAGCCAATATATCTTCTTTGAGTGATAAATAGAAAAATTTACAGAAGCAAAAAGCGGCATTTTCCCACGGGTCCGAAAGTACTGCCGTGATTTTGGCTGGGTTTATCATTTGTTATTTCGGACTTGGGATTGAATAGAGAAATGTTATCAGATGTACCTCTTAAACTTTAAAAGTTCTGTCATTGCTAAAGAAATTGGAGCTTATCCTTTGCTGCTTTCTAAGTGGTGACGTTAGAAAGTTGGCCTACGACAAAAAAATATCAACTTTTGAACTAAGACAGAAAGATTTTTTTTTTGACGGCAATCGATAGCTCTTCATGAACTGATCAAAGTATATGTAATCCATTTTTTGGTACAAAAAATTCTTCATGCGATATACTGGTTTGAAAGTTTCAAGGGGTTGACAACTTCAGTAGTAGGGTGCACACTGAAACCAAATATAAGCCGATACCAATTGTGAGACATGTAGGGGACATGTAAGGAAAGGTCGGCTGTTAGCTCATAATCATCTTCGGTAGTGAGGGGTTTGCAAATTTTGCCATTGGGTGTACCTACTATTTGTTTCCAGTGTATTTGATGGTAAGACCGAGTTGGTTCCAGTGGTAAGACATGTAGGGGACTTGTAAGTAATAATCGACTGTTAGGCTACAATCATCTTTAGTGAGAAGGGGTTTGTAACTTTTTCTAGTTGGTTCATACTCACTGTAACCTAGAATTAAGCATTTACGCAACGGGTACAAACGATAACGTAAAACAACGAGGCAGTTTCGTAATAATTAATAGAGTTTCATCTATGGTATTTTGATCCTGAAAAGTTACGGATAGCTTTATAATACCAACTAGATTATATAAGATGGTGTTCTAAGTCTTGATCCGTCACGATGTCTACGATTGAAAAGGATAAAGTTCAACTGGCTGCAAAGTCAATTTAGTCCCTTCTTTCGATATTCTTTTGTTATTGTTGTTTTTTCAACACTTAGGAATAGCCTTTGATCATGTGATTACTGATCGCGTTCTTCTTTGAACATAACGTTTTAAAAGTTTCGATAGGCTGACAACTTCAGCATTTAACCGATAGCAAAGAAACAAAACCAAAGTGTTGCTTTAGTAACACTTTATTCGGTGAAGCCGGACAAAGGTTGCCGCAACACTTCACGTTGCTCAGGCAGGGTAAGTCTAGTTTTACTTGCGGTTTCACCGTCCATTAGGATATTATTTTTAAATAGGTTGCAGTTTCAGCACTTGGATAGGATATCGATTATGACGTTGGTACTGTCGTAGAATGGTCTTCTTTTGAATGACAATGCCAGAAAAATGGTGATTGGATATATTAACGGGTAATGTGTTACCAGTAACAGTGGCAAGAAGCTGGTCTTCGTCATTAACTAAAAGTTTTAGACTTGCTTTCTCGTTGAGTGAGTGTGAGTGCTTATCCTTCTAATGTACAAATGATACTGATCGAAAACATATAATATACTAGCTATTGCTAATGACCGGACATATATTACCAAGGAGGCAGCCGTATAAAAAAAAGTCAGTAATTGGCGGATTTCGAAGGTGAATTGTGGAATCGGGAACAGAAGTGGAGGAACCGGAACTGACGGAATCAAGATCGCTGGAACTGAGGCTGGGACTGCATCTGATGAAGCTTGGAGTGGAATTGGTGCAGTCGGAACCATGGAATCCAGGAGAGGCACAAGTGGTGGAACCGAAACTGACAAAACCAGAATCGATGGAACCAGAACTGGGACTGGAACCGGAGGCCAGAAGCACGGGGAACGGAATTTTATAACACTTTATTTTAAAAAACATCTAAAAATGTCTCAGGAATAATGAGGGGTGCCATTGTGTGCCAAAGGGACGGCCAAACTGTGGCACTGGTCGGGAATGGACATGGTGTATTACGTTGAGGATGGCTTACGAAAAACCAACCAATGGACTTAAAGCAAATTTTTAACAAGAAAATATCTAAAATATGTCTTAGGAAAGATGAGAGGTGCCAGAGGATGTCGTATGCCATCCATAGTTTGCCACGGTCGCGTGAATTGTCATGCTGGATCACGAAGAGTTGGCTGGCAAAAACACGAACAAATGGATTTAAAGAATGATTTTTACCAAGATAATATCTGAAAATGTCCTATGAATGATGAGGGGTGCCAGAGGGTCTCGTCTGGGATCCATCATTTGCCAAGGTGGAGTGAATTACCTGGTCACCTTGGATTGCTAAAACACAATCAATGGACTTAGAGCATATTTTTATCGTGAAAAAATCTGAAAAAAGTCTTTGGAGAAATGAATTGTGTAAAAAGGATCCGTGCGACATCCATAGTTTGTCACGGTGGTATGAATTTCTTGGACTAGCAAGTTCTACAGTTGAGCCTTTAGCTGGGTGGAAAAAAAAAGTTTTGAGGGACGGAGACTGAAATCTAACAGTTAGTCAAAGAAACGGGGCATTGTTCATTCAAAGCTCACGAAAATATCTCTTAATGTGGGTTAAAGTTACTTTTAAAAATAACCCCCTCCTAGAACTGCTTGCTAGAATGGACCAGTTACAAATTGTCATGGTGCCAGAATATGCACAGTCTTGGCTCAAAGAAATATGGCCTTTTCATCAAAACCTCTCAGAAAATACTGAATGCAAAAATATGTCTCTTTTTTCTTGAAAGTGCGTCTAATAGAACAATAGAGACGATACATATTCATTTTGACCTCCCAGAAATGTCTCTTAACATGACTTAAATTTACACATGATAACAACCCTCCACTCCTCCCTTCTAGGAATTGCTTGCTATGGCCCCCAACCATTCTTTAATTCACGCTTATTTTTTATTATATTTTTCCTATATCAGGTTTTTCACGTTTTGTTTTTCCCTTCGTTGACTTTTAATAACTTTTCTGTGATTTCATGGTTTTATAATTCTTTTTAATAAATTTGTATGCACAAAAAAGCCTTAGTTCTCTAAATTTCTTTCTCCAGAATGAATGTAAAATACGCATTCATTTACGCAATGAAATATCTAAAGCCAATGCTGTGTAATGTCTTACTGATTCAATAGCTAACTTAAGGTCACGTTACAAAATAGATAACACTGTAACTGGCAGTTGCTTTTAATAAATCAAAAATCAATAGCAATGGTTAGTTTGCGTGCTCTCATATGGAAAGGGTTGCAAACATGCGACTCATTTAATCATTTTAGAAATCTGGACAGGGAATTTACCGTACATGGAATAATTTAACATGTAGAAACAATTCCCCGAATAAAAATATTAGATAGGGTTTCTTTATTCAGGCGTCTAGCGTTCCAGTCCGTTCAGGGGAAGTCACTTTCAAATCTTAGTGCGGACAAAAATCCTCAGATTATACAGGTTTCCTGAGAAAAAAAAAACGCTTTGACAGAAAATGTACTCTCTTAAAGTATTATGTAACATTCCACATGTGCATCGACATTGGTAACATCTGCGTATGTGTCCTCCTCAGTTGCAAGCGGGGATAATCCATGGACCCTGAAGAAACAAGTCAAGCGAGAATGCGTCATCCTTACACAGGTAAACATTCCATAATACGCAAATACCAAAGAGATCTTGAAGAAACATGTCTTGGGAAAAATTGGGACACTACTGTTATCAATAAAAGGCACGCCAAGAACAGAGTAATCTACAAAAGTGTCAAAGGCAGAACTGGGCGATTCCATGGCTTTCATCGTCAACTTACAAGACAAAACAAATAGCCATGATTTTGAGACTGTTTTTCATTATTTCAAAGATTTTGTAATGTTTGGCAAATTTGAAAACAGATTCAGTTCAGTCGCAAACATACTCAAACACTGTCTTTTATTCTAAGGGCTCTGTCCCTTTTAAAGAGCAGCGTTTCCTGAAGCTTTGCCTCTTTCTAAAGGAGTATGTCTATTCCTTCAAAGGTTGGATAAACACAGCTTTTTTGGGCACCAACTTCAGCAGCGACCACAATTAGTCAGCTGTAGGTTATCAACAGCTGGGTGATTGATCTCAACTTAGTATTTAGTTCTTTGGTTATTATTATAAAGCTCTTTTAGTATTAAAATGTTCAATATTTTTTATTTATTTCATTAAAAAAATTCGAATTTAATTTTCAATTTTTTTGTTGTTAAATTATGAAGTTCTTTTGTTATTAAGCACTGTATTTAATTATTACTATTGTTATTCAGTTCTTCCGATTTTACAGCTAAAGAAAAGGAAACGGTTGAGGATTTCTTTTTTTTTAATGATTGCGACGAAATTTGGCGGCGTTTTAGTAAATCGGTACCGAAAAACTTAAAAATTTTGCAAACACAAATCGGCGCTGATTTGGTAATTCAGCGTCAAAAAAAGGTCCGCGGGTCCAGCCCTTAAGTGTCAAATTCATTTATATGAACTCTAGGAATTTACTGAACAGCTGAAATACAACAAGAGTTTGGTTGAAACTTTCGACGTGATTTTTTTTTCCAGTCATTTTGGTTCTCAAATATTTAAAACTTGACATCTCATAAGAAAAAGTCTTTAAAAAAGATGGGAGACTTCGATGTTACTCGCTAATAGATATCTCTCCTCAACCAAAGCTTAATTGACACTATTGGTAGTCACAGGATGTAGTTATATTCTCACTACCCTACTGGACTAATAATGTTAACAAACTATTGAAAAAGTTGCTTTTTCTTTGCTAAAATTGAAGTGTATAAATTCAGTTATTTCATGAGGTGTGCGGTACTAATTTTACTAGACTTGTAAATGGAATCAAATTGTCGCATGTAGCTACTTGTAGCTTGTACACATGTACCTTTTAGCTGCTGCAAGGCTACTGAAAAATTAGCCTATTGGTTATGCTACTATATATTTCAAACAAATTAGCTTGGAAAAAATAAAATTTGCAAAATTGTCTTATGTTTAATGATTTCTTACTTACAACTTTGCAAACACATATGATAACTTACAATCATCCCATGTAATAAACCACCTGTTGTGTGCTGAAAGTTTTATCACGAATCTCATGCATTTCTTAATCATGCATTATGTGATTTATTTGAAGTGCTTGACTGTCTCAAAACTTAAAACTAGGATACTATTTTTAAATACAAACAGTCAAACTATTTTTTATACGTCTGAATGTTTAGCCTTGTAAAGAAATGGGCACAAATGGCGGGGGGCAAGGTGCCCCCTCCAAACTATAAATAGATATAAAGCAATTATAATTAAAAATTACGTAATATACCCTATATTTACATCTTTGCAAACACAAATGGGATCATCGAATCGTAAGCAAATTTGCAAATGTCAAAATCTCTGTTATGATAAACTTACAATTATCCCATGCAATAAACCATCTGTTTTGTGCTGAAAGTTTTATCATGAATCCCATGCATTTCTTAATCATGCATTATATGAATTATTTGAAGTGCTTGACTGTCTCAAAACTTAAAACTAGGATACTATTTTTCAATAAAAACAGTCAAACTATTTTTTATACGTCTGAATGTTTAGCCATTGTAAAGAAATGGGCAATAATGGGGGCAAGATGCCCCTAATAAACTGCTAATAGATATAAAGCAAATATAATTAAAAATTACGTAGCTACCCTATATAATTGCAGCAAACATGACGTTTAGACGAGATAGTTGCCAGTTACAAAGTATTAAGGTTCAATTTGGTTGATAAACGATTTTTCACTAACATCCAGTAAGGCTTTTACTTCACTATTCGATAGAATCACTCGACTAATCAATTTTTAAATTCAGTTCAATTAAATATGATACGGTTCCTCCTTTCCTCCCTGGACATACAGCCACATCACCACTTAAAATAAAGAAAAAATCCGATCATCATTCATTAAAACTTTAAATCTAAAACTACATCGAATTAGCACTATCTTTTAGTTTTGATACTTTACTAAATATCTCTTTGAATTATTTCTGAAAGGCCCAAGAAAGCTCTCATATCTCAGCTTTTGTTTAGGTACCTTCCCTCATTTTGACACGTGCTACATTAGGGGGGAAATCAGGATACACTGTAGGAGTTTGTGTCGAATGAAGGTCAAAAGTACAAAACGTGATTGATCATGCTGTTCGGATATGAACCGAAACAAATAGAGCAAAAATCAAATTAAATAGTGTTGAGCACTAAGTCTTAAAAGGATATAGGGTATCACAAATGAAGTTTTATTATCTGTTATTAACAGTGTAAGTATTCGTTTTCTGGACCATTATTACTACTGTTAACACTAATACTAACAACATATCTCAGCCCCAAACCATATGAGGTCAAAACAACGTTGCGTGCTTCCCTTCCCAGCCACACACTGTCCATTTTATTTATCTTCTATCAGTGTTATTCTGTTTCTCTTCAGTGTTGTGCAATAGTAACATTTTTGTATACGGCTAATGGCTTTTGATACAATTATTGTTACCAATTTTATTACTAGAGGGGTATGGACAGAAGCAATAAACAACTTTTGCAAACTACTATTAACCAATAGTTTTTTTTTTTTTATTATTATTATTATTATATGGTCATGTTCTTTGACCAATACTGAACTATATTGACTAATACCGAATATGGATTGATAATATATTTTGGATTGAATTGTATATTTTTAACTACAAAAAACTGAAAGTTTTCAACTGAAAATTTTTGAACTAATTGACGAATTGATCTCCTCCCCCCTTGCAAAAAGGATATTTTAATCACTTAGCAATTTTCGTTTTTAACTCTTACACATAATCTAATTAGACTGTTTCAATATATTTTTCTTCTCTTTGCTGCTTCGGGACACTTTAACAGCCACATGTCTGCAGAGAGGGAAGATGTCCTTCTGGCACAAGCCCCTCCTCCCTAAGAAAAAGAAAATTGTCCTAGTTTATTCTGTTTTGCATATTTTACTGTGAGCCTTGTACAGTTTTCTTCTTTGTTGAGAAACCAGGTTCTTCGGGCCAATATGTGTGTTTTCTCTTTCAGCCCTTATTTATATAATTATGTTTTTGGTAGAGTCCACGCATAATATTTTACGGTATTTTCACAAAATCCACAAGAGGCTTTATAGCCGTGATATTTTTGCTGTAAAGGAGAATGTTCCTCAGCAAAGTACCAGCTTCTGCAACTTTATTTCGAGCAATTTTGTCTCTGATAAGGCCAAAATACCATCAAGGCAAAAACTATAAATAGTGAAACAACTTAAAACTATCATGGATATATTTAAATTGGATTCTAGGTTCAGAAGCCGTACCGCTGTGCAGTAGTGTATTCATCCTTAACCATAGAATGTTAGTGTTTATTATCTAACGTACTAGCCAAAGAGCATTTCAGTCGACGGTTGTAAAAAAAGAAAGAAATCGAAGAGTACACTGCTTTTAGAACAAACCCCTTTTAATTTTTGGAAATTTTTATATCAATTCCAAAATTTCCAAAGGTCTTAAATAAAGTTGTTCTCAAACACCCTAAAACAACCCCTGTCAAAAATTAAAAATTTTATGCGGAAAATTCCGGCTCATCCTTAACTTTCTAACTATGTACTGATTCTTCTGGGTGGCAGAAGTAACAAAAGTACAGTTCTAAGGTAAGATGGTCAGAGTAGCAGTAACAATAATGGGAAAAACGTATGAAGTAGCCTGTAGAGCAAAGTCCCGAGTCCAGATCCAAACATACTCACAAGATATAATATCGTTGAAGATCTGAGTTGAACTTATGATCCTTTTTCATCCTCGTGAGAACAACCATTTGTTTGACGAAATGGTGGATTTTTCAATCCAGTTCTGCTCTGGTCTCAAGGTAAATTTCAACTAGATGCCTAATGAAAGCAGAAACACACAATCATTGAACAAATCCAGCTCTCAACCATGGCTTCCAGTTTTCGGTTTCAATTTTCCCTACTTTTGTATCAATTTTCCCTAAAATTCTTTGTCTTAAGATCAGATTTCTCCCTATTTTGCCTAGAAAAAAGAAATATTTTGCCTTAGATTTCCATACAATCTACATACGAAATGTAAACTAGGATCAAAATGTCATTTTTACTTCAGATAATGATATACATAAAATCTTTTACACTATCGAGAATACATAGGAAAATTCAAGGAAGTGTAATCTCCAGCACTTCATCGGACGTAGCGTTTGCTTTCGTCTTGAAGCCAGCAACAGCTTTCGGTATGCTGACAGTTGATGAAGTTTTATCTTCGTTTTTCAACCAGCAACTGGCTCGAATAAGTGAGACTAGTGTGACGTTCTCGAAACTATTTCGGATGTCTGTTTTTATTAATTTCAGGAGACTAAATAAACTCTCAGCTGGTACATTACTAAAGAGTAACGAAAATTTCAGTGATATGCACTTCGGCAATTCTGGGTACTTGATATCACCACTGCGAGTCTTCAGACTAAGCATTTTCATCCAGTACTGTTCAACTGACAAGTCTTCAACTTGGGCATCTCCCAAATGAAGCTCAGTGACATCGGCCATTGCCTGAGTTCTAGATTCTGCTCTCCGTTTTTTGGATGCAACACGTTTCTGTTAGAACAAGAAATCTCGCAAATAGTGGTCTTAGAGATTTTGGCTTCAAATTTCTTCAAAGTCTTCAAACATGGAACAGTCTTGAATCTGCTTTATTAGGACTCTATAATAATTTCGACAAGACTGGTAAAAGAGATCAATATTATCACTTGGCTCTTGAGCATCTACGAGTTCTTGCATTGAATCGGTTGCAGCTATTCCCACATATGTCTGGTTTAAAGACAGGTATTCACTTGAAAGGTAAAGATTCAGTTCGGTAGACAAACTGACACTCGGAATATAGTCTAGTTCCAGTTAGACGCAACATCTAGTTAGACGCAACATCATTCACAAGTTTGCTGACACTTGTCTTTAAGGAATGAAGAAGTGGAAGCTCATGTTGAAAAACTTTATTGGATTCATTAGAGAGGCCAAGAGAGTAGTCCATAACTTCAAGGTATGGCTTTGTCAACTTGCTGTGTAATGTCGACAAGATAACGTCATTGGTTATAGTTGGGTGGTCAAACGTGGTTTCTATGAAGCATGAGTAAGAGCAACCCAGTGCTCAATATGCCTCTTTATGCAGGCCTGAAGGGACAACCGACGGGTCTGTCAGGGTGCAAGAATTGGGAGTGCTTTGTATTCAAAGAACTTCTGAAATTCGGCATACTTATCTCACCTGGAAGCACTCCTAGAAAAGTTAGCATAGATATTTCGTGCCAAGTCTTCTAGTGTCTTGGGAAGTGATAAGCATGCATAAGATGAACACAAGCGAATAAGATGGCACAAGCATTTCACTATCAAGATTTGAGGCACCATGGCTTTCATTAGCGTTGAGGCAGATTTATTGGCTCAAAACATGACGTTAGTAGTCTCTGCACAAAATCCAACAATATTTTGCCAGGGAATCGAGTTTTTTTTCAATGACTTGTTTGATGCAGTTAGTCAGACCCACAGCTGACCCAGCACTACACTTAACCATGTTCAACACCTCAGCATGAAGTTTTAGATCTTTCTCACAAAAAAAATGTTAAATGATGAATTTCTCAGCCTTTTGTTTGAAAAAATCAAACTATCACTGAAAATCCTTACTTTACCCCATATTTCCCTGAAAATTCTCATTTTACCCCAAATTTCCCTTTGTGCCTTCTCCCTAAATAGGTTTCTCCCTATATAGGTCTCTAAAGAGATCTAGATAGATCTCTAGTGGTTTCTCCCTAAATAGGGTAATATCCCTAAAAGTGGAAGCCCTGCTCTCAACCACAGATTAAAGGAGACGTAGAACTTTTCTTCGGCTCTCTTTCTTGTGAAAATAGCCTCATGCAATACTGACTGGCAAGTATTTTTAAAATGAGTAAAGTTGCACTATTTTATATTAGTGTTGTTGCTCTATGTACCTTTATCTTTAGCAATGCTGCCGAATTTAAAATACAGAAGTTAAATCTTGTCTGGGAAAAGGCTTCACAGGTTAGTTAGGGAAAAATATCAATTCATAATTTGACTTCTTAAGAAGCAATAGTTTTCCCTTTTCTACAAACCTAGGCTATTAGCAGCTCTCTCCAAAATTAAGCCACATGGAACCAAATTTACTGTACATGCACCTCCTTCGCTATAGTATGCTGAAAGCTCCACTATTTTCTGTTTTAAATTTCAGCTTCTGAACTAGGCAACTATAGCCTAGGCTATATTGAATTCAGATCTGAATTCAATCTTCTCACTAAAATGACCAGATGTTTGGGTTGTGAATGAAAGTGTCCAGTCTGCAAAGGAAGCACCATATCCAGTATTATTGAAGCCCAAATTCCAAACATTATTTATAAAACACTAGAACCACTTCAGCCCATTATTGCTTCTGTGCAGAACTTAAACACTAAGATCAAGGAGTCTGTAAAACAATCTTTAGTAATTGTTTAGTTTCATCACAAGTTGTCTAAACTGGAAACTATGCTGCAAAGCAGCATAGTTTCAATACTATAACACTTAGAAATGCTAATTCTAGAAGCACATCCATTTCTGGTTGACCCTCCTCCTCCATGGGACAAACTAAAAATGTATAAAGTAAAACTAAAAATGTGAAATGGGTAGGGTTTTGAAGTCAAGGGAAAAGTTGGGTTGTAAAGTATAAATGAAATTAATTTTAAATACTAATTCCAGTTATCACTGATAATTTCTGTATAGGCCTAGTAGGAAGTCAAAAGATAATAAAAAAAACTCACACATCCATTAATGTGAATATATAAGATGGTTCACTTTCAAGTTTAAACTAACCAGCTGTTTGAACAAAACAAACATCCAATTTTGCTTATAGGTAACATTACCTATAGAGCAAAGCATATTAGTCCATGAGTCCCATGGGCAGCAGTACAAGGCCTGTTTTCTATATTTATTAAATAAATATAGAACACAGACCTCACCCTGCCACCTACAGGGCTCATGGACTAATAAGCTTTGCTCTATTGGTAATGTTACATTTAAGCAAGCCTGCTTTAAACATTTTTGGTTTGCCCCATGGAGGAGGAGGGTCAACCAGAAATAGATGCACCTCTAGAATTAGCATTTCTAAGTGTTATCATATAGAAACTATGCTGCTTTGCAGCATAGTTTCCAGTTTAGACAGCTTGCAACAAAACTGATCAATTACCCAATCTTTTGGTGAATTTAAAGTTGAGTTAAAGTAAAGTATTAACAGGAAATTTATAGAAATTGAAGCATATGTTACATTCTTAGAGCAAGCATCTGGTGCCCAATCTGATCCTAATGTACTTGTAAATTAGTTGAATTTGAAGTAAAGGCTTTGAAAAACAGTTGTTATGATCAATTATAAAGCCAAGTAAAGAGGCTTATAATTGAAGACAGAGATCACCAAAGGAGAAAGTTTAATTTGGTGGTATCTGGTGTTGCTCCAAAGCCAAGCCAAATGATGAACAGTTTATATATGAGTTCCATCACCATGAATATAGTCTCCCAAATGTTATTATTTTCAATGTGCACTGATTGATAGGCTCTATGAAACCCCTTGGGGTCAGCACAAGCACCCAGAACCACTCTCCTATTATGTTCTTTGTTACTGACTTCAGAACCAAAAAATTGATTTTGCAGAAATCTTATGAAAAAAAGGAGCTTTCCAATGAAGATGTGAAACTATAGAACTTGTTAAACCAGGAAACAGTCTCTTCTGCCAGAATTGAGTCTTTTAAATCATCAGTTGACAAGGAATGGTGCAACAAGCCAGGGCAATTATTTTGGGACTCACCTGATCAATGAGCAAACAATCTTCACTGACTGGCAACTGTAGGATCATCCTAGCACTGGCAAGTGTGATTTATGGTAATTAACAAATAAGCACAAGGCTACCATTTGATGACATAACTTAGTATTAGTCTACAGTTAGGTCCATTTAAGAGGAAACACAACAACAGGACTGTTTATTCCAACAAGAAAACTGTCTGGTGTAGCCTATGCCAAGTGGACTTGTTTTTTTGTCACAAGGTGTGAACTGGTATCATGTACCTTATTTGTCAGTACCAGACCAAGTCCTTGGGAAATAAAAAAGAATTCTAAAGGTACTTCAGATGTTGATTTGGATTAATTAAAGAAACACTTTCTAAAAGAGATTTTTTGATATAAAAGTAAATAGCCATGTCAAACTTCAGACCAACAGAAATAAAGTCAAGACCAGCTAAAACAGTTCCAACTTAAAATCACCAAAATTAAAGATTAAATAAAACCCAAAACAAACAGAATTTGAAATGAATGATCATAAAGATAACAGTTACTGATATAGAGTAATAAATAAATCTTAAAAAGAGTAAAAAGAAAATTTAATATTCAACCCAAACTTGAAACAAACAAAAATTACTTTAAGCAGAAGTTTAGTTACTGCCCTGTTCTCCTTTGTGAAACCATATAAGTTTGAAATCTATTGCATTTTTTGCATTATATTGGAACTTTTCGTATTTTAAACACAATGCCCTATATGCCAGCAATGGCTCAGGAAGATCTTTATCCTTTACTATACAATGATATTAGTTCCTGGAATCTAAGCAATCCAATATTTTTTTTTGACTTTTATCTTCCTAATTAAAAATGTAAAAATATGTATTAGTTTAATTTGTCGTAGATGGCTTTATCCCTTTCTACATTTCATTAAAGTTTCACCTCAATACCCTAAGTCTTTTGGGACCCCAGGATCAAACATGCCCTTGTTTCCCAATAAAAAGAACCTTATGTATTATCAATAGGTACCTTGCTGAACTCACAGTTCTTGCCCCAGGGCTGTGTTTTTTTTTAGTGCTGGAGGCATAGTTATTTGACCTTTGGTCTATTTACAGCAAAATGGCTATCTAAAATATTTGGATTGGATGTATTTGGAGAAAAAAAGTGTGGGTGGGGGGATAGGTTGCTGTTGATCACCTTCAAATCTTAGAAAGGGTACTAAAAACTTCTGATTTCCAATCAATTTAACCCCATAAAAAGTTTATATGACCACATCTTCTATATACAGTGCCTCTGGGGAAAAAATATAACAAAGCCTTGTGTTTCTTTGCTAGAGGCAACACTATGCACTGCCTCTGATAAGGAGTTTTGTCAGTTTTAAATTTTGTTTGTTTTGACTTAAAATCTAACACCATGTTATTTAAATAATAATAATAAAAAACGAATATGCCCCTCAAAAGTACTTTAGACAGAAAACCTTTTGATGTTTGTTTTATGGACATGTTCTTGATTGCAAGGGGTAAATTGGTACTGTGTGCTATAGTTGTCAGCAGAGTTGTCATGCATGGGGTTGGGCAAAAAAAATCAGGCTGTCAGGCAGTTGGGCAAAAAAAAAGATGTTGTGTTAAAAAATAGTGGCACAGTGCATCCCTGAATAGTAATATTGCCTAATTCAGTCAGTAAAATTACCTGCCAGTCAGAAAAATCCATTGCCCTTCCACTGCCCCAAATACAGTGGATATTGATGCCTCTGGTTGGTACCAGACCAGGTCCTTGCAAAGTAATTACTTGTGCGTCTCAGTCCCAGCCTGTAATTTCTGTGCACTTCCATTATAGGGCAACCCTTTGACAGTTGCCACTAATTTCATATTTTTGAATTATTTTCTTTGCCTAACCCTTATCTTACCCTGCAATAATAACTCAACCCCCAACACACAAAAAAAGAAACTGAAATAAGAAAAAAAGTGAGAATACAGATTGAATATTCCCAAATTCCTTCTTTTCTTCATTATTTTTATTTTCCATATTACTCCTTTGGTTGTTCAATTTTGCATATGGGGGAATTTTCTGCAGGCAGGGGGATTTTCTGGGGTAATATGCCTACCCCTTGATTGGTAATCAATAAGTATTAGTTTTTGTTGTTATTTTAGCTATTTCAGGAAAGACAAATCTTTTTTCAAGACTACTGAACTTGGTACAAAAAATAATGCCAACCATCAAAACCAGCAAACAACTGTACATAGCCTTGGAATGTATCCAGGCATTAGATTTAGGGTGTGGGGCTACATGTAATTGTTGATTGATTGGCTTTGTAAGCTGACTTTTGACAAGAAATAAGTACAAAAATAATTTGAACCCACAAAATCAGAACACTTTGTATATCCACCCCACTAAGGGGGGTTAGTGCAATGGTAGTGATTATTATATTTGGAAAGAGCATTGAATAGTATATTTCTTAGTTTCTACTAGATCTCTGTCATTCATTGTAACTTTAACCAGTTGTCATGGTAGCAAATATTTGGTTTGGACAGATTTTTAGATGGGAAAAGAATTTTATTGTTATATTGTTGTTTATTTTTAGCTTGTTCAGTAAATGAATCTAGCACCAAAACTACCTCACTCTTAACTTCCTCCTGTGAACTTCCTGCTTCCTTTAAATACTGATTTTAACTTATTTGACCCCATTCAGGGACTCTATTCTTTTTGTTTGGCCCCAAATAGATTTCCAAAGAATGGTTATTGGCAACCTATCATGCTTCATATGTAAAATATGACCTAGCTATCTTAACTTTCTTTCACTATAGCCCCCAAAATTAGACCCAAACCATATTGTTTGTACAGCTTGTTTTCCATGTATTGTATATGGTCATTCAAAAAAGTATACAAAGTTATGTTGAGACTGGTCCTCGAGACGACATCCATCACATCTTTCTTCACCTTTTAAAGAACCAACACTTCAGAGCCATACTTCATTGCTATGATTAGCATCCCTTCAAGTATCCAAATGCTCTTGGTTTAAAGAATTACCTTGCTTCAGCTGGAAAGAAAACACCCTGTAGTTCAGTATTCTAGGTTTTACATCTTCACTACATTTGTCATCCTTACTAATAATACTACCTACGTAAACTATCCTCCTAGATGAATGAATTCTATTCATCTTACCTTACCATTGGAAGCTTATTTATATGGTTTTAATGAATTTTAAGGTATGTTTTGAATGTGAAAAAATCATATAGCTTAAAATACTACTCAAAATTATTGTAACTCTGTTTTCAAACAACAGAATTAAAAAAAGGTTTTTGAAGCAATCTTCTATGCCTAAGAAATAGGGAAGACAGAGAGAAAAGAATATGAGAACAACTTTCCAGAACAGAGTTTAATCTCTGGGTCAATTTCTAAAATATTCATTTATCTAGGAGGATAGTTTATGTAGGTAGTATTATTAGTAAGAATGGCATATGCAGTGAAGATGTAAAATCTAGAATATTGAACTACATGGTGTTTTTTTTTTTCAGAATTGTAGCTTTACTTCTGGTGTCACATGTAGTGGTAGTGTCCTATGCTAATTTTTCGAATATTTCTACTATATTTTCCAGCCCATCAACGTTACAACTAACAGCTCACGTAAACATCATGGTTATCCATGAGCAGAAAAGCTGCCCCTTCAGGGAAACACGCCACATAAGTTTTTAAGGGGTCAAAATAGCCAAAAAATCGTGTTGCCGTCATCCGTGTTTCCAAGCCTTGCTCTAGCAATGGCCTTTATTCCTAGTGGAGCACCATCCAAGAGTCTTTCCGCGAAGCAAGTCCTTTCTAAGATAAGGTATAGGGGGCAAAGCTCCCCATCACATTGATAATTCTGACCATTGTGATTTTCCTGTGATGTAGCTGCTCCTAGCTGCTTTACCCCTTTAGAGCTCAATACCTTCAGACGTTTATGTTGAACGTTTGATAAGCCCATCTCATTCCTGTTTAAATATGGTCAGATGGGTATCAGATTTGAGTATAGCTGTTCTAGCTGTCCATAGAATGTGGCAAATCCATACAGATGAAGCCATGGTTCCTTTAAAGGCTAGTGCGTTCCAGTCTGTGCAGGGAAATTCTAGTATGTCTCTTCATGAACCCCCTATAATTTGTATATCACCTGATTCCATCTCCCAGTTAGACCTATGGCTGGAGTCGCCTGATTCAGATATGAGGGTACCCTGAGTCATGATGGAAAAAAGTGTCCCAAGGTATGCAGGAACACATATCTCATACAAACCAAGCTGGAACCTTATCACAAAAGTTCAATTTTGTGTTACCAGATGGTAACATAAATTATTCACTGAACAGTATTCTGGAGCCAAAAGAACTCAGCTTTACATGAAAAGACACTCATTATCAAACAGTTCGTGGTAATGAACTGTGGTAAGGAGCGACCCGGCTCAATAGTAACCAAAACTCTAAAAAATGGAATTTTTATAACAGTAGTTACATCAAAAGGATCGCATTTTAATGCAGATTTTGAATATATAAGTTTCATTATGTTTAGACTTACAAATCAAAAGTTATGAGCCTGAGAAAATTTGCCTTATTTTAGAAAATAGGGGAAAAGACCCATTAAAAGTCATAGAATCTTAACAAAATCACGCCATTAGATCCAGCGTATCAGAGAACATTATAATAGAAGTTTCAAGCTCCTATCTACAAAAATGTGGAATTTTGCATTTTTTGCCACAAGATGGATCATGGATGCGTGTTTATTTGTTTGTTTTTTTGTTGTTGTTTTTTTTTTCCAGGGGTTATCGTATCGACCCAGTGGTCCTAGAATGTCGTTTGAGGGCTCATTCTAATGGAAACTAAAAGTTCTAGTGCCCTTTTTAAGTGACCAAAAAATTGGAGGGCACCTAGGCCCCCTCCCACGCTCATTTTTTTCTCAAAGTCACCAGATCAAAATTTTGAGATAGCCATTTTATTCAGCATAGTCGAAAAACCTAATAACAATGTCTTTGGGGACGACTTACTCCCCCACAGTCCCTTCTAGAGGGGCTACAATTTACAAAGTTTGACCAGCGTTTACACATAGAAATGGTTATTGGGAAGTGTAAAGACACTTTCAGGGGGATTTTTTTGGTTGGGGGAGGGGTTAGTTGGGGGATCATTCCATGGAGGATTTTTTCCAGGGGGAGGAAAATTTCCATGAAGGGGGCGCAGGATTTTTTAGCATTTTTTAAAGAACATTGAAAAAATAAATATGAAAAAGTTTTTTTTTCAACTGAAAGTAAGGAGCAGCACTAAAACTTAAAACGAACAGAAATTATTACGCATATGAGGGATTCACCTCCTCATACCTTGCTCTTTACGCTAAATTAATTTTATTAATTTTAACTATTTATTCTACGACCTTTGTGATTCAGGGGTCATTCTTAAGAAATTGGGACAAAATTTAAGCTTTAGTGTAAAGAGCGAGATTTTGACGAGGGCGTGACCCCCCTCATATACGTAATAAAAACGTACGAATGTAGAAGTTCGTTACGTAAGTTAATTCGTACGTTACGTATATTTTACAAATAAAAACGTTCGTAAAAAATTAAGAGTTCTAGTTGCCTTTTTAAATAATAAAAAAATTGGAGGGTAACTTGACCTATCCCCCCGCTTCTTTTTTCTTAAAATCATCCGATCAAAACCATGAGAAAGCCATTTAGCCATTAAAATAAATTAGTATGCATATTTCATTTTAATTTTTCATGTGAGAAGAGCCAAAATCAAAATATGCATCAAAAATATGATCAAAATTTTGAGATAGCCATTTTATTCAGCATAGTCGAAAAACCTAATAACAATGTCTTTGGGGACGACTTACTCCCCCACAGTCCCTTCTAGAGGGGCTACAATTTACAAAGTTTGACCAGCGTTTACACATAGAAATGGTTATTGGGAAGTGTAAAGACACTTTCAGGGGGATTTTTTTGGTTGGGGGGAGGGTTAGTTGGGGGATCATTCCATGGAGGATTTTTTCCAGGGGGAGGAAAATTTCCATGAAGGGGGCGCAGGATTTTTTAGCATTTTTTAAAGAACATTGAAAAAATAAATATGAAAAAGTTTTTTTCAACTGAAAGTAAGGAGCAGCACTAAAACTTAAAACGAACAGAAATTATTACGCATATGAGGGATTCACCTCCTCATACCTTGCTCTTTACGCTAAATTAATTTTATTAATTTTAACTATTTATTCTACGACCTTTGTGATTCAGGGGTCATTCTTAAGAAATTGGGACAAAATTTAAGCTTTAGTGTAAAGAGCGAGATATTGACGAGGGCGTGACCCCCCTCATATACGTAATAAAAACATACGAATGTAGAAGTTCGTTACGTAAGTTAATTCGTACGTTACGTATATTTTTACAAATAAAAACGTTCGTAAAAAATTAAGAGTTCTAGTTGCCTTTTTAAATAATAAAAAAATTGGAGGGTAACTTGACCTATCCCCCCGCTTCTTTTTTCTTAAAATCATCCGATCAAAACCATGAGAAAGCCATTTAGCCATTAAAATAAATTAGTATGCATATTTCATTTTAATTTTTCATGTGAGAAGAGCCAAAATCAAAATATGCATCAATTCAAAAACGTTTCGAAATTTAAAAAAAACAAGTTTTTTTTTAACTGAAAGTAAAGAGCGATATTAAAACTTAAACCGATCAGAAATTACTCCGTATATGAAAAGTTTTTTACTGTTTTAAAAGTAGAATGGAAAAAAGAGTAATTTAATTCAGGAATGTTATTTCGCAATATTTTGTTTTGGATTAAATCCTGTGAAGTTTGCTAGGATTCAATGACAATTGTTTTGGATTAGTTTGACCTGGCCTAGATTCAAGCTATCAATTTGCTATTTAGATAATATATGAGTTTCTCGCTAGACTAACAGTCTCTGGACTCTGATTTCATTACAATTCAAACTGGTTTTTAGCAAGTGTTAATTTCAGCCTAATCATACTGTGCAGGTTTGCAACCCTGCTTCCAACTGCAAATATACCATTTACACCTATATAAGCCTATTGGATTATTTACACTTTACTGAAAACAAGCTATGGACGATTGCAAATATGTGCACTGCCTTGAAATGAACTTTCTGCAAATTAACTGGGGAGAAGGAATTGAAGACAATATTATTATTCAGCACGCAATAGACTTTTTTGGATGCGGTGTTATTGCTAATACAAAAAATGTATTTTGGGCGAAGGTTTGCCTAATGATAATTGCCTATGGCGCATCGGTGCGAAAGCTTCTGGAAATAATGTGAAAGACTACTTGACCTTATCAAAAAATTGGACTCTGGGGAGGTATTGACTCTGATTTATGTTATCAAGTCTCCTGCTGAGGTTCCTATTCTGCCTGTTGTGGCTTGTTCTTATCTTTCTACAAAGGTTAATCATGTGGAAAAACTACTCAAGGTCGTTGTGACAAAGCTGGATGCCTATGAATTGAATTACCCGCAACTGCCAAAGTCTACAATTCCCGACTCACATTCTACTATTGCTGTGTCGAACCTTCCTCCCACTCTCTCAAACCCAATAAAACGAAAAGTTGTGATTATCAGATAAATGGTCGTGAATCAGTCACTAGTATGCGTCTTGTACGTGACAAACTGATCGTAAATATAAATAAGTCAATTGCCGAAGATTTCCGTTTTGTCAGTAACTGGAGCGATAACTGGCTATTCTGCGAAAGTCCAAACCAAGAAGTTTTACGGCCTCTTGAAGGGAGTTCCAAGTGATTTTGAATTATCTCACCTGATATCCTGCCTTGGTGTTTTTGACGCCTCTAGGCTAGGGCAAACCACTGTGGTAAAACTTGAATTCTCTGATGCAATGCCAAGAGCCGAAGCATTCAGATACGGTCTTAAAGTATAATACAAAAACCCACGTGTTTATGAGTTCAAGGCAATTCCCCATTGTTGTAATATTTTCCGGTCCCCTGAACATCTCCAGTCGTCTTGTTCCGATGCAACACCAATATGTGTGCGATGTGCTGGTCCCCTTTTCTTAGATGGAGACTCGCCTTACAATTTGTCACCTAAGTGTGCAAACTGTGGAGGCAATCATCTTTCGTTTAGGTTCACATGTCCTAAACTGAAAGCTATTGCAAGTCGCAATTTGCCTAAAACTAATTAATGTCTGTATCAATATCAGTCGTATCTTTTAATATTTATGGGACAAAAACAAGGATCTGGCCATTGGTGAACTCAACAGTAAGTTTGCCATTGTATGCTTTCTGGAACATCTTTGACAAGAACGAGTGTTAATTTCCTGCGCTGCAGTTCTAATCACTTTGTTTGCACAACAAATGCTATTTCTACTTCTTAAGTCCTTCCGGGGGCTTAGCATGTATTATAAAACAAAAGCTCAGCTTTTTGTCTCTTTCGTGCTATTTTTCTGACGAGCATTTCCTGGCTATTAGACTCGGCAAAACTGTTCTCATTAATACAAATATGCCTCATGATGAGAAGAATATGACGTCTCTGAATAAATTCTCCAAAGCATGTGCAAGTTCAAAAACTCTCCTCCATAGAATAAGCAAGGATGGTTACGGATTCATTATTATTGGTGATATGAACACTAACATAAGGCTTGACTCTGTGCTTTCCATGAACCTTCTTGATAGTCTTCCTGGTTACAGAATAATTGCGAAGAATCTATATTTTTTGTACATGCATAATTCTGGCTCCCTATCGGATATTGACCATGTGATTTGTTCCCCGTTTATTGCATCTTCAACAGTGCACGTACACGGAGATGAGCAGGATGTTGATCACCTTCCACCATCGTTCTACTTTTCGATTAGAACAAATAGTACAGCCCAGGCAAATTCCCCTTCCTCTAATTTTTTTTTCTGAGTAACTGGAGAAATGCTAATATGTCACTATATATTTCAACCCTGGCCATATTCCTTGGCTCTTTACGTGTACGCTTTCATTTACTCCAGCTAAGTGTTCGCTCTACAAAAAGCAATTATGAACGGAATCAGTACTACAACGAAATTGTGTGGTGTTTGAAACGTTCTGATGAGGTTGCCATCCCTTAGGAGTGAGTTAGACGATGTACGAGGAAACCAATACGGTCGTACGACTCTGAACTGAAAATCTTGGAAAATGAAGCCAAATTGTGGCTGCGGATATGGATTGATAATGGTCAACCAGTATCCAGAAATGTATTTGAAATAAAACCAAAAACTAAGTGTGTGTTTAAAAAAAAAACGTCTGTGATCAAACTGATATAAAGGGTTAGATTGTCCTACCAACAAGAATGAATGGGACAAAGTGATTAATTCAGCTAAATTAGATAGTTCAGCAAACCTTAATTGCCCCATCTCGCCCCATCTCGCCAGCCGCGTGGTCTGACCATTATTCAGTTATATTTCCAAAGTGAATTATGCAGTGCTTGGTAATCTTATTAATATCATCAGGTTGCTTGTAATCTCAGTAAAATCCTTGAATATAGCCTACTTCCTCTCATCAAGTTGAATGTTAATTTTGGTGAGAACCAGCTCGGTTTTCGGTCTTGCATTGGTTCCCAGCACGCTCACCGTGCTCTGGCTTGCCTTCTTAAACATGCTTCTGCTAAAGGGTATGGTCTTCACTTTTGTGCCCTTGATCTTCCTAAGGCTTTCGATAGTATTGTACACAGTCAGGCTCTTTATTGTCTTTATAGTCACGACATTAATCTTTCGCTTATTTTTCTTCTTAAGTTTTGGCATAGTAAATCTTATCTTCGAATTAAACTAATGGTGCCCTTTCTTTTTTATTGTCCCTGTTTGTCGGGGTGTACGGCAGGACGGAGTGTTATCTCCAAGTATTTTAAAATTGTGTATTTCTAGTATTCTTGAGAATATTTCTTCTATGTATTTTGTTGGGTTAACTGATATTTCGTACCTTACATATGCTGATGGTATTCTTCTAATTAGCCGAATACTATACTTACCATACTATACTTAAGAATACTATACTTCGATGGTTCAATAATATACGATGGTTCATAAAGTTTCTTATTCTTTTACTAAAATCAGTCTTTCGCTTAAAGTTGATAAATATGAGTATCTTCCGTTCAATTTTCCATTTCTCATGTAGATTTGGTGCGGAGGTTGGGTATTATACTTACCAAATTTTTTTTAACTTTTCGTGAGTGTGCCGTCCGGGACGCCAAAACAAAGATCGTAGCCAATCGAGGCAAATATAATCGTATTGCCCTTGGAAAGCTTTATTCTACTCTTTCGATCATTCTGTTCTTTACCTTGCTGAGTTTTATACAATTTTTAGAAATATGGATTTTAGTGATATTCGAATGGTATATTTCTGTTTTTGTAAATATCTTCTCTATCTTCCTCTTTGGTATAGGAATCGAAAAATAATAAATAAGTTTTACCTTTCGAATATTACTGGGAAGCTGACTGGTTTACACGAAAGGCTTTCGGAAACAGCGTATCGGCGTCTGTTGCCTCACCATGGTTTGATCTGTTTGTTTTATTAATTTTATTTATTTAATGTTATTTTTGTTTAATTATTATTTGTGATTTATTGTTTTTTTATGTAATGTTATTGTTGATTTTTGTTTTTGAATCATTTTTTTTTTTTTAGTGTTTACTCCACAGTTTATCTTGTGATGTGAGTGGGCTATTATAATATTATCATTGTTATATTGAAATTTTGAGATGGCCATTTGTTGTCATAGAAACTTTGATAAAGGTTCATTCGATTGGAAATTGAAGAGGCTACTGCCCTTTTTAATATTCGGTAGTGACTTGCGGGCAGCTAACCCCCCTCCCAAGCCCACCATTTTCCCAAACACATCCAATCCAAATTTTGAGAATGCTGTTTTGTTAAACGTTAATGAAAGCTTCAAAAATTATGCCTTTGAGGATGACAACCCCCTCCTAGATCCCCCAGGGCAAAGGTTGTAAGTTATGCCCCGTGGGGATGTAACGTAGCCTATATATAGACAAGGTGATCGTATAAACTTTGGAGGGGCTCATTATATTTGTTATTAGAAATTCTAGTACCCTTTTTAAGATTAAGAGTGATCGGAGGGTGGATACCCCCCCCCCCCCCCCCACACACACACACACAAACCTCGTATTTTCCCGAAATGCATCTGATAGAAATTTTGAGATGGTCATTTGTTGTCGTAGAAACTTAGACAAGAGCTGCTGTTTTTAATAGTCGAAAGCTATTGGAGGGCAACTAAGCTCTCCTCCCACGCCCACCATTTCCCCAAACACATCTAATCGAAATCTTTAAATAGCTATTTTATTGAACGTACTCGAAAGGTCCGGAAATTATGCCTTTGAAGATGACAACCGCCCACATCCCTTTTTGCAAGGGTTGTAAGTTATGACTTGGGGGCATATAAGGTTTCTTAAGCAGCACAATAGCGTTGCCTAAGTAAAGAGCGATGTGAGCACAACGTATTATTTATCTATTTATTTTTTTTTGGTTTGTTTTATACCAGGGCACTTCGTATCGAGAGAGTTTCGTAGAAACATAAAAAGGGCTCATTCGATTTAAAATTAAAAGGGATAATGCTCTTTTTAATAGTCATAAGTGGTTGGAGGGCAACGATCTCCCCCCTTCCCCGCCCACCATTACCCCAAACACATTCGATGAAATTTTTTAGACAGCCATTTCGTTCAATGTAGTTGAAAGGTCCAGAAATTATGTCTTTGAGGATGACAACCTCCACAGCCCTCAGGCAAGGGTTGTAAGTTATGCCCTTGGGGGCATATAAGATTTATATAGAAAGGGTCATCGTATAAACTTCGGAGGGGGCTTACTGGATTGGAAATCAGATGTTCTTGTTCACTTTTTAAGAGTAAAAGTGATCATGGGCAGCTGCCCCTCCCCCATACGTCGTATTTTCCACAAATGTATTATGGAACTGGTAATTGTATAAATTTCTGGATTAGATGGGGCTCATTTGATTGGAAGTCGGAAGTTTTAGTGCCCTTTTTAAAAGTCAAACGTGAATAATCAGCCATCTCCCCAAGCCTATCATTCCTCAAAATTTATCCGATCGAAATTTTAATAGAGCTATTTTGTTTACCCTTGTTGAACGGTCCAGTAATTATGTATTTGGGGATGTCGACCTTTCCACAGTCATCAGGACAAGGACTGTAAGTTAGACAAATTGTTCATTTTTTACATATAGTATATGTTATTAGGAAAGGTATGCATGTTGAAACTTTCAAACAGTTCGTGGTAACGAACTGTAGTAAGGAGCGACCCGGCTCAATAGTAACCAAAACTCTAAAAAATGGAATTTTGATACCAATAGCTACATCAAAAGAATCGCATTTTAATGCTGGTTTTAAATATATAAGTTTCATCAAGTTTAGTCTTACCCATCAAAAGTTACGAGCCTGAGAAAATTTGCGCATTTTAGAAAATAGGGGGAAACGCCCCCTAAAAGTCATAGAATCTTAACGAAAATCACACCATCAGATTCAGCGTATCAGAGAACCCTACTGTAGAAGTTTCGAGCTCCTATCTACAAAAATGTGGAATTTCGCATTTTTGCCAGAAGGCAGATCACGGATGCGTGTTTATTTGTTTTTTTTTTTGTTGTTTTTTTTCCCAGGGATGATCGTATCGACCCAGTTGTCCTAGAATGTTTCAAGATGGCTCATTCTAACGGAAATGAAAAGTTCTAGTGCCCTTTTTAAGTGACCAAAAAAATTGGAGGGCACCTAGGCCCCCTCCCACGCTAATTATTTTCCCAAAGTCAACGGATCAAAATTCTGAGATAGCCATTTTATTCAGAGTAGTCGAAAAACCTTATAACTATGTCTTTGGGGACGACTTACTCCCCCACAGTCCCCGTGGGAGGGGCAACAAGTTACAAACTTTGACCTGTGCTTACATATAGTAATGGTTATTGGGAAGTATACAGGCGTTTTCAGGAGGATTTTTTTGGTTTGGGGGAGGGGTTGAGAAGAGGGGGATATGCTGGGGGAACTTTCCTTCGAGAATTTGTAATGAGAGAAGAAAATTTCCATGAAGGGAGAGCAGGATTTACTAACATTATTTAAAAAAAAACAATTAAAAAATAAAAGTGAAAAAGCTTTTTCAGCTGGAAGTAAGGAACAGCAATAAAACTTAAAACAAACAGAAATTATTACCCATATGAGGGGCTCACCTCCTTCTAATACCTCGCTCTTTACGCTAAAGTATTTTCAGTAATTTCAACTACTTATTCTACGGCTTTTGTGATTCAGGGGGTCATTCTTAATGAATTGGGATAAAATTTAAGCTTTAGTGTAAAGAGCGAGGTACTGACGATGGGGCGAATCCCCTCATATATGTAATAAAAACATGAGAATACAAAAGTTCTTTACGTAAGCTAATTTATAAGTTACGTAAATCTTTTACCAATAAAAAGATTCGTAAAAAATTAAAAGTTCTAGTTGCCTTTTTAATTAACCAAAAAATCGGGGGGCAACTAGGCTTCGTCCCCCGCTCTTTTTTCTCAAAATCATTCGATCAAAATTATGAGAAAGCCATTGAGCCAAAAAAAAAATATGCAAATTTCGTTTTGATTATTCCTCTGCGGAGAGCCAAAATCAAAACATGCATTGATTCAAAAACGTTCAGAAATTAAATAAAAAAACAAGTTTTTTTAACTGAAAGTAAGGAGCGACATTAAAACTTAAAACGCACAGAAATTACTTCGTATATGAAAGAGGCTGCTTCCTCATCAACGCCCCGCTCTTTACGCTAAAGTTTTTACTGTTTTAAAAAGAAGAATTGAGAGAAAGAGTCATTACTGTTACTGCTACATTTACTACTTCTACTACTACTACTATTACTACTTAATTGTAACTACTTGTAGGGCTAATAGCATTGAGATGAAAACTTCAAGAAGTATATGGACATACAGGTTATCAAAAGGACATCAGCTATTTCATAGCAATGGCTAATTGTGTTAAGTTGAAACTTCCAGGACTTTGAGAGGGATGTTCTACTGACCAAAATGCAATATGTTAATACTACAGCTGCTAGTAGTACTACCGCTACTCAATACTGTTACTATTAATATCAATGTTACTACTGTGACTACTATTACAACTATGCCTAAGAGTATGAAGGTGAAGTTTTCAAGGAATTTTGAGGGGGGAAGATGAACTGAATCAGAGCATGCCCTCTGTATGCAGGTTGTCAAAAGGGTGTAACAACAATATCTTAGGAACAGTTTGGTGCGTGAAGTTGAAACTAACAGGGCTTGTTGTGAGGGATTTTGAACTAACCAAAGGAAAATGTTTGCATCCTAATGCTACTAATTCTACTCGTACTACTGCTACTCTTACTATTTTTACTGCTTATATTGCTATAGCTGCCAGTAGAGCTGATACTACTACAATTAATTCTAGTGCTACTACTACTGCTGCAGCATAAAATGCGCTTTACTGAAAACAAAACAAGTTTTAAATATTTTCCCTTTTCTTATTTTCATAAATAAAAACTATCAAAACTTGAAGGAACAAATGTCAGTGTATGTAAATTAAATTGACAAATCATGGTCATTTGCTTTTTTTGTTTTTGTTTTCGGTAAAGTTTAAATTATGTTCTGGTCTTGAGAAGGAATTCGGGTTATCAGCACTACTCAGGTTAATGTTTGCTCGTTTTGAGATTGACTCGGCTATCTATTGTAATTTCTGTTCGTTATTTATTTATTGATAGTGATTTGTGGTAGTTTTGCGCTTGGAAGATTATTTGACTTTATTTCTGCTCATTCTTGGCTTAATTGAGCTCTTTGCTTTTCTTTGAAAAACTTGTTTTGTGGAAAGAGTTTTTGAAATTAAGTATCAGAAGTGATACTGTATTATGAAAATCGGATCGTCTTTTTTACTCAAAGAACAAAGACAAACTTCTTATCTAAAATCTATGATACCAATATTTTCTGATGTATACATATATGTATATATATACATATATATATATATATATATATATATATATATATATATATATATATATATATATATATATATATATATATATATATATATATATATATATATATATATGTTTGGAATAAATATATATATATATATAATATGTATAATATAATAATATATATAATATGATAATATATATAATATAAATAATATATATAATATGTACCTGTTTGGAATAAACAACGAGTGAAATACTTTTGAACGTGTTAGATAAATTTATAAACTTGTATATGATTAAGGCTTAATAATTATTTATGGATTGTGGCTGTGAGTTAGTATTCAGCACTACTATCATCTGAGTCGTGCATTGAAATATTCGGATTATTTGCAAATCACTGGATTACTTGCCCCACTCAAAGATAAGTTATTATTTATTCTCATTGCATACATTTAGCCAGTGTGGATCATTTCATAATTGTGCTTATTGAGAACTTCTCTGTGGATATACCTTTTTCACTTAATTGTTTTTGGACTGATGCCGAGCCGTGAGTGAAATTTGCTTATCATGGACAATTGGAATACCAGTACGCTTTATTATTGCCCAGTCTTGAATTTTGCTCAGCACAATCTCGATGAGGGGTTGGACCATCAGTCTATTATGAAATACGCTAGTGATTTTTTCCCGTATGAAGATGTTCTTGGAGCTAAGAAACTTTTATATAGCAATTGCTTCCCAGATGAACCTATACCTCGTCGTTCGGGACCCAGTGCTAACAATAGTTCATTGTCGGACATTATCGCTACTCTTTCTCGCTGCTCTGCAGAAAATATTGATATTCCAGAGTTCGTGATCAAATCCCCCTCTGAAGTCCCTAGCATTCCGGCGTCAGCTTATTCTATCCTTACCGCCAAAGTCAACCAGTGCCTTGATCAGTTAAAATCGCTTGCTCACCTCAATAGTCCAACAACGTCTATTAATAGTTTTTTGATCTCAGATAGTAAGGGTACCAATCACAAACCCTCGTACGCCGTTGTTCTTAAATTACCGCCTCCAGAACTAAGAGACCCCGTTTCTCGCAAGGAAAAGCTTGATTCTTTCGCCGGACATGACGGTATTGTGTCGGTAAAGTCCGATCCGGTAAGGAAAAGATGGGTTGTTGTTACGCGGGATAAAGTTTCCGCCAATTCTCTTGCCACATCTGCTGTTGCGAGCTATCCAAATATTCTTGCTAAAGTGATTGATCGCAAACCTCTTGGAGTAATTAGGGGACTTCCCGTTAGTGTTTCTAGCAGTATACTCATCTCCGTTATTCCTGGTCTTGTTGAGGCCAGCCAGATCGGCTCTTCTCATACATTCCGTTTAGAGTTCCTTGATTCCGCTGCACTAAAATCTGCCATCGCTACAGGTCTGCGCTTGGGTTATGAATCTTTTAAAATATCGGAATACAAAGAATTGCCCAGACGGTGTCTTAGATGCCAAAGTATCCATCATTCGTTAGCTCACTGCCCATGTGCCCCGAATGAGATGAAGTGCTCTAAATGTTCTGGATGCCATTCCAATACTAAAGACAATCCTTGCTTAGAGGCTCCGAAATGTGCCAACTGCGGCGAAGCTCATGTTTCCTATAGTATGAATTGCCCAGTGATAAAACGCGCTCTGAACTCTGCTCCAAAATGAAACAAGCCACTATTTTAAGTTTTGCTTCTCTTAATATTAACGGCACAAAAGACAAAGACTTGTTAATTAATGAATTATTAGTCCATGACATAGTGTTCTTGCAAGAACATCTTTTGACCAAATCAAACGTTTCTAGCCTGAAGCGATCTTCTGTCCACCATTTTTTTTCGCAAGAGGCCAAGAAAACTAGAGGCCGCCCTTCTGGTGGCCTAGCAATTTTTTTCCGTTCCCCATCAAAGCCCTCTGTGATTCATTGTGATGAACAAATACAACGTAGAGACAATAGGGAAATTTTTTTAAGACAATGGAAATTATTTATGTAGATATTTCGGCCCTATGTCCAAGGGCCGTCTTCAGCACAATACAAGAATAAGAGAGAAACTATATATATATATATATATATATATATATATATATATATATATATATATATATAAAGAACTTGCATCAAATTGTGAGAATTAAAACTGATTAGTTAAAAACACTTATTAAAACATTTTTTTTTTAAATATAATGTTTTAATAAGTGTTTTTAACTAATCAGTTTTAATTCTCACAATTTGATGTAAGTTCTTTTATATATATATATAGTTTCTCTCTTATTCTTGTATTGTGCTGAAGACGGCCCTTGGACATAGGGCCGAAATATCTACATAAATGATTTCCATTGTCTTAAAAAATTTTCCCTATTGTCTCTACGTTGTATTTGTTTGTTATGGAAAGGCAGTGTGGTCTTCTTCGCTATTTTTCATTGTGATGATAACATCTTAGCGATTAAATGTGACAGTACCGCCTTTATAAACGTTTGCTTACCTTGCGATCGACGTTCTATAGCATCGTTCACATCTTTCGCTAAATGTTGCTCCAGTTTAAAGTCTCTACTCGAAAGTCTACGTTTGAAAGGCCTAAATTGGGTTTTAGCTGGTGACCTTAACTGTGATATTCTTGGTACCTCCGATAGATCAATCCTCTTGCTAGAATCATTTCCTAGCATATATCACGTCGCAGTTAAGAGCCTCCCATTCACGTATATTCATAACAGAGGCTGTTCAAAATCGAACCTGGATCACGTGATCTCTTCCAGTTCCAGCTTAATATCATCGATTGTCAGGGTGGACGAAGAGAAGATTGATGACGATCACCTTATTCTTAGCTGTAATTTGTCCTGTGAGCTATCTGGCAAAACACTTTTGGCTCAGCCGAAGTGGCATACGAAGTTGAATTGGGATCGTGCTAATGTCCCACTATACCTTGCTACGCTAACTGCTTTACTCTCGACCATAAAAGTGCCATATCACCTGCTGCAAACGTCAGTTTCCTCGCCTTCAAGTACAGTTGACCTAAATTTCTATTATTGTCAAATCGTCCATTGCCTTAAATCAGCTTCCAAAGCTGCAGTGCCTGTGGATAAAGTTAGGATTGGTACAAGAAAGCCTAATTGGAACGTTGATCCTGAAGTAAAACGTGCTAAGCAAAAAGCCAAATTTTGGCTACGTATGTGGATATCATGTGACCAACCATCTTCCGGAGCTGTTTTCTCTGTGAAACAAAAGTGTAAACTTGAATATAAGGCCAGTTTGAAGAGGGCACGCTTAATGCATGGCCAGGCCCCACCGATAAGGCCTCCTGGAATAAGGTTATTAATAGGGAGAAATGTTCCCCATCTACCCTATCTTGTGTCCAGCTAGCTAATTTTGTTGATCATTATAAGCGTGTGTTCAGTGTATTTAATAGTTTTCTTCAGTCTTTTTATTATAAGTTGCTTAAACCGCTTTTACCATACCGTCTCCTGCAGGCTCATGTCCATCCTGTAGCAATATCTGAAATTCGCCGGGCTTTAAGAAAAATTAAGCGTTCAAATAGCCTTGATGGTGACGGCCTTTCTTACCGATTTTTTGCTTATGATTATCCTGCTCTACTTAACCATCTACAAATACTTTTCCAGTCTTGCTTAGCACAGTCGCTTGTTCCTGATAGTTTCCTTTGTGGCCGTGTAACGTGTCTATTCAAAAGCGAGGCAAGGACCCCGCGTCATGTGTGAATTATCGTCCCATTACAGTATCGTGTTTCTTAAGTAAGTTGCTTGAACATTTGTTACTACCAGAAATTGAGTCGAATTGTGATTTTACGCCTTTTCAATTTGGTTTTCGGAAAAGTTTCGGTTGCTCCCATGCACATCATGTTTTTTTACGGTAATACTGGTTTGTCTTCTATTGCATATGCAGATGACGTTCTTCTTGTTGCCCGGACTCGCCGTGGATTGCTTTCTAATTTTACTATATTAACCAATGAATTATCTAAGATTGGACTGTCAGTTAATGCGTCTAAATGCGAGTTTATTTGTTTTAATAGCCCTTATGCGGTCGCTCCATTCGTTGCTGGGACTGCAATTCTGCCATGTTCTTCTTTAGTTTGTTGGCTTGGTCTGTGTTTCGGCCCAACACTTTCCACTACCTGTTCATCCCTAGTGAATCAAGCCGTGAAAAACCTACGCGTCGCTTACGGAAAAATATCCCCAAACAAAAGCCGTTACAACCGCAACGGTTTGTGCATGATTTATAATGCTTATTTCGTCCCTGTGCTTATGTTTTTATCAGGCATGGCTCATCTGTTTTGTAAGAAAGATCGACATACTCTACGCACGGCTTATTTCAGATATTGCAAATTCCTCCTCCGGCTTCCTAGATGGCACCGAAACAAAAAAATAATTGCTCGATTTGGTATAGTAGATGTGCCTTCTCGGATTCGGTCTTCCAGTGACGATTTATGTAAAAAGACTGTCAACTTTATTCACGTTTATGACCCTCTGCAGCCTTTTTCCCATATTGATACTGGTTGATTAGTCCATGTTGTCTTTTGTTAGTTTGAATTTTGTTTTTCTTCGCTGTTTATCGTATTTGTTTTTGTTTATTTATTTATAATACTCCGTACTTTGTGTTTTTTTATACTTTACGGGTAATAAAGTTCATTCATTCATTCATTCATATATATATATATATATATATATATATATATATATATATATATATATATATATATATATATATATATATATATATATATATATATGTATATATATATATATACTTAATTTAAAATATATACTGCAGAAACTGATTTTAACAAAAATAAAAATTGTCCAGCAATTTTTCGTTTGCAGACCATTGGGCGCTTTTTTGTTAGTAGTGTCCAGAGTATGATACCGCCTCACTACACCACTTATGAACAAACATCACTTTTACTAGCATATTTATTGGTAAATAACACAAAACTAGAAAGTTCTTTGATAAATTTTGAATCTATTAAATAGCCTAATTTCTAAATGGCAAATTTCAAAAATTCTGAATTTTTCAGAATTTTGAAAAAGCAAAATTTTCTTTAAGGTTCGTTTGTAAAAATACAAAATGCCAATTATTTAAAAAGAGACTGCTTTATTACATGTCTGAATAGCTGTAAAACCGAAAAAAAGACAGCATACGAACAGACCAAAGTATATGAATTTTCGAATCTAAGAAAGTAACAAAAGTACTAATTTTTGTCAAAATCTGATAATATTGGCGTTAAAATGTCGTTTTATCTTATGGAATGCCACTCTAATGAATATTGATAGTGTGAACGTCTTTTCATGACATTCACAGTAGTCCATTAATTAGAATTTTCGTAAGACTGTGAAATCTATATGATGTAAAAATCTAATTTTCATTCTGTTTGCCCTAGAGATTGTCTGAACAGAAGCTAAAAACACTCTATAGTGATCTAAAAGTTCAAGAAAAGGAGGAAATTGTATTAAAGAGAGCTATTGCAGATGGACTTGACAAAGAAGGGCTCAAAGAAGCTGAAACTAGAAGGCGCCTGAAAGGTAATGTCAAAGTTCCCTTTTAATGTGACATCGAAGTTTTAGACAAACAGTTATACATCAGTCTGTCTGAATTAAGTCAGACGTGACAACACATTACTAAATCTCAGCAGATGAAAATAACCCCTTGACTTAGAAAAGAGGTTTTTTTAAGAAATTAGGAGTAAAAATTAAATTAACCTAGGGGTACAATTAGCTGACTCTCGGCTAACAAAGAGCTTGCTTTGTACGCTCTTGGATGGTAAAAAGCCTGCTTCGCAGGCCTATCAACTTGGAAGCTCAAGCTTTTGACCTGGGTTTCCTGACAGTTTACCGTAAAGGTGTTGCTAA
Source organism: Artemia franciscana (assembly GCF_032884065.1). Classification (NCBI taxonomy): domain Eukaryota; kingdom Metazoa; phylum Arthropoda; class Branchiopoda; order Anostraca; family Artemiidae; genus Artemia; species Artemia franciscana. Next base: position 17,284,667 of record NC_088872.1, on the reverse strand, counting down.
AAGTGTTACCATATCTGTCTATTATTGGTCCAAGTCTCATTCATTTTATTCAGCACTGTGGCGGAACTTTTTTCTCTCCTTTTTTGGCACAAAATGCCTTGTTTTTAATCGGACGCTATAATAAGTGTAGTTTTTTTCAAAGTTTTTGTTTTTCTATTTTATCTGTCACTGCAAAAAAAAAACGATCGTTTTCTCGGCATGTTTTTCTTGTGTTTTGCCTTCCGTAGTTGAAGGAAGATGTTCCAAGCTGACGATATGCGGCTTCGGATCAGTTTCTGAAGATTTCCCAGCAGGATATATCTTTGAGCCGAGGTATTTGATAGACTGGAAGTCTTCTATGTTGAGTACTGTTTAGGGTCACAGGGGTTTCATCCATCCCAGCCGTTTGCATGGTTGTTGTTTTCGTTAGACCTATTTGGAGGACAATTGAGAGCGTCTTATCTGCCACGTCGTCAGCATCGTTAAGATCTATGACGGAGAAGGCCGGACTCACTGCAGCACCTGTGTACTTCTAGGACCTTAAGGACCCAATGTCCTGGGCAAGATCCTGATTATATATCATTTAAGTCTCTATTGCTCAGTAGGGGCCTCCCCCAGGCCACTCAGCGTTTCTTAGGTAGCGATAGAGGAACGTCCTACAGATATGTAGGGTACCTACATATGAGGCACGGACCAATTAGGGACCTTGTCCCTGGAGGTTCATAATGGAAACTGTGGCACCCTCGCCCGGTGCCGTGAACACTGGTGGAGGAGGAAGAAGGCCCCTCAAATGTTCACTCAATGGGGCCCACCGGCTGTGCACACGTCCCGTGAGTTACAAACCTTCTCCCAATTATGGGTTAAATTGCATGATGATACAAAACACCATTGTGGAAGGATCCTCTATAGGAGGACAACCGTGGAAGGGCATAAGATCCAGACTTATGGAAAGCGGCATTTATGGACACCTGCAAAGGGCTTTCTTGACCATTTTGAGGTACCTGCAAAACTGGGGACCTTGCAGTCAACTCTATTCTCACTTGAAGAGTGGTGCCCATCGAGGAAATTATAGCCAAGTAAACGACACAGCATTTGCACAGGATTCTGATTAAAGGATAATTCTTCAGGACTTGGTCTGTTTTGATGGGTCTTTTCGGGATGAAAAAACTTCTTCCTAGCTAATTTATCTACAATGGGTTGCCTCCCCTTAGTAGCATAATATTTGTAGTCCTGGATGTATATTGAGTCGGAAGTAATATACTTGAGCCTGTCTGTTCAGAATTTCGACACTAGTTGATAGAAGAGCATCGCCAAGTGCTGAAAACCATGTCAAACAGTTCGTGGTAACGAACTGTAAATAAGGAGCGATCCGGCTCAATAGGAACCAAAACTCTAAAAAATTGAATTTTGATATCAATAGCTACATCAAAAGAATCGCATTTTAATGCTGATTTTAAATATATAAGTTTCATCAAGTTTAGTCTTAGCCATCAAAAGTTACGAGCCTGAGAAAATTTGCCTTATTTAGGAAAATAGGGGGAAACACCCCCTAAAAGTCGTAGGATCTTAACGAAAATGACACCATCAGATTTAGCGTATCAGAGAACCCTACTGTAGAGGTTTCAAGCTCCTATCTACAAAAATGTGGAATTTTGCATTTTTTGCCAGAAGACAAATCACGGGTGCGTGTTTATTTGTTTGTTTTTTTTTTTGTTTTTTTTTTTTTTTTTTTCCCAGGGGTCATCGTATCGACCAAGTGGTCCTAGAATGTCGCAAGAGGGCTCATTCTAACGGAAATGAAAAGTTCTAGTGCCCTTTTTAAGTGACCAAAAAAATTGGAGGGCATCTAGGCCCCCTCCCACGCTCATTTTTTTCCCAAAGTCAACGGATCAAAATTTTGAGATAGCCATTTTGTTTAGCATAGTCGAAAATCATAATAACTATGTTTTTGGGGATGACTTACTCCCCCACAGTCCCTGGGGGAGGGGTTGTAAGTTACAAACTTCAACCAGTGTTTACATATAATAATGGTTATTGGGAAGTGTACAGACGTTTTCATGGGGATTTTCTGGTTTGGGGGGTGGGGTTGATGGGAGAGGGCTTTGTGGGAGGATCTTTCCTTTGAGGAATATGTCATGGGGGAAGAAAAATTCAATGAAAAGGGAGCAGGATTTTCTAGCATTACTATAAAAAAACAATGAAAAAATAAACATGAAAACGTTTTTTCAAATGAAAGTAAGGAATAGCATTGAAATTTAAAACGAACAGAGATTATTACGCATATGAGGGGTTCTAAAAATACTTTAGCATAAAGAGCGAGGTACTTAGGAGGAGATAAATACCTCGCCCTTTATGCTAAAATATTTTTAGTGATTTCAACTATTTATTCTACGGCCTTTTTGATTCAGGGGTCATTCTTAAAGAGTTGGGACAAAACTTACGATTTAGTGTAAAGAGCGAGGTATTAACGAGGGTACAAACCCCCTCGTAAACATAATAAAAATATAAGAATATAAAAGTTTGTTACGTAAGTTAATTCTTAAGTTACGTATATTTTTTACTAATAAAAACGTTCGTTGAATATTAAAAGTTCTAGTAGCCTTTTTAAGTAACCGAAAAATTGGAGGGCAGCTAGGCCTCCTTCCCCACCCCTTATTTCTCAAAATCGTCTGATCAAAACTAAGAGAAAGCCATTTAGCCAAAAAAAAAATTAATATACTAATTTCATTTCAATAATTTATGTGCGGAGAGCCAAAATCAAACATGCATTAATTCAAAAACGTTCAGAAATTAAATAAAAAAAAACTAGTTTTTTTAACTGAAAGTAAGGAGCGACATTAAAACTTAAAACGAACAGAAATTACTCCGTATATGAAATGGGTTGTCCCCTCCGCGTCCCACGCTCTTTACGCTAAAGTTTGACTCTTTGCCACAATTCTACTTTTTAAAACAATTAAAAACTTTAGCGTAAAGAGCGTGGGACGCGGAGGGGACAACCCATTTCATATACGGAGTAATTTCTGTTCGTTTTAAGTTTTAATGTCGCTCCTTACTTTCAGTTAAAAAAACTAGTTTTTTTTTATTTAATTGTGATCAAGATGGGCCCAGGATTGCACAAAGCCTCCATTCATTCTGGAGTTACCAAGGGACGTCTTGCTGTCCGGTTCTATGCTGGCTTGAGCGCTTTGGTGTAGAATTGAGAAGATGTGTTGGTCCCCGTCCTGTATTGGCATCCGGAACCATTGCTTTTTCTGAGGTCAGAATAATTTCAATGATTTAAAGAACATGAAAATTGGAACTCGGAATGTTACGAGGTTGAGAAATAACTATCGTATCGACATTTTGACTGACGGATTCAGACGATTCGAACTGGATTTATTAGAGGTTTCAGAAACTTTCATAAAAGAGGTATCTCATGGGTAGTAATCATGAAATTAGGTGATATAGAATTTGTTTGCTGAGGCAGGAAGGAAGGGGTACATAGACAGGGAGAAAGGCTCATGATGAATGAGGAAGCTGTCAAGTCTTGTTTAGGCTGGGAAGGTATTCAGGTTGCAGCGGTAGCTAGCAACCTAGTAAGAGACGACCAAGTCGCATAATAAAGAACAAAATAGCCCATAACCCTTAAAACTAGAGTCAGATAAAAAAAAGTATACTATAAGAACCGCCTTGTCCCCTGTCTTGAAACGAGGAAAACATATTGGCTTGAAAATCAAGAAAAGTGGCTGCAATCGCGATATTCTGTATATACGGTATCTTTTTTCTTTTCTTTTTTCTCTTATCCTCAGATAGTGGGGCACTGGGACATCAAAGAGAGCAGTTTAATGGCTCATTTTAAAGGAAATTTGCGTTTGAATACCTTTTGTAATTAAAAATAGTATTCTGAAATATAATCAATTTTTTGCGAAAAACTGCACTTTTCTATAACACTTGTCATAGCTCATGTTATTAACATTAGGAATTTGTCACATCTACGTGCTTTTGTAACTAGCTAAAAATATTTAAAATAAAATCAATACTTTAATTTTATTTTTATAAGAAGCTTGTAGACATAGTTATGTAAAATGCTCTAACTTTTTGGGAGTTTAACAACAAAACACGATTTGTCAGCTGAAACTATAATAAAGAACGAACTCTTGCCTATACTAATCTGGGTTGCAGCGGTAGCTAACAACCTAGTAAGAGACACGTCCAATGCTAAGAAATGTAATAGCCAATTACTCCTAAAGTCATATCAAAACAAAAAGTACACTATTAGAACCGCCTTTTCTAAAAACCCTATATAGGAAACTTACCGTCCCTTGGCTTGAAAAAAGGGAAATATATTGGCTTGAAAATCAAGAAAAGCGGCAGCAACCACGATATTCTGCGTAAATGGTATCTTTTTTCTTTTCTGTCTTTTCTTTAGATAGCGAGACACTGGAACCTCGTAGAAAGCTGTCTAATGGCTCATTTTAAGGGAAGTTACAACATATACTGCCTTTTGCAATATAAAAAGAATAATTTTTAAAATAGAATAAATTTGTCCACTAAAAACTGCATTTTCCACAGCATTGTAGTAACTGTTTATATTATACACTATTACTTTCGATATATTATATTACGTTTCATATGTATATTATACACTATTACAGTCGAAATAGTTCTTTGTAAACCGGGATTTTAAATTAAAATGCAAGCATTCGAAGGAAAAAACCATTGCGTATATTCAACTTAGTTAGCTGTCTGATTCTTTGAGGTTAGTCTCTTACTATCCCAAAGAGGGAAAAGCTATAGGCCTTTTCCTGTATGTAATTATAAATATCGTAAATAAAGCTATCTTTATCCATATAATATAAGTCAATGTTTTCAGTATATTTCGGTTTCATGTATTCATAATGAATTTCATACATCAGTAACTTAGATAACTCTAATCCAGTGAATCCAATACAAATAGGTTTACTTAGATTTATTTTGGCTACCGCGAAATTCTTGCTAAAGATTATTTTCGATGCAAAAAAAAAATTGTATGATAATTTTTTATCTTTTTTTTATCACTATTGATTATTTCAATACTAGCTCCTTTTCTGACATTTTCCATAGTTTTCCCAAAACAAGCATTATTCATTAATTTAAAGAAATTGTTCTCGAAATCATTTGTTCCCTTTTGTCGTAATTTAGTATTATGATTGATATATTCTTTTAAATAGGGTGAGTCTGTAAGTGCTAGTATTCGATGCACTTTTTTCAGCCTTAAACCATATTTTAAATAAAATTTAAATCAGTGGTAAAACAGGAGCTAAACTTCCTAAACTTCCTAAATTGCCCCTACATTATCCTTATTCATTTCTGATTTAACGGAATATCTTAAAAATGGATAATAGTATCAAGTGTTGTTTTCTTTTAGATGGTCGGGTATATTAATAAATTTATAATCTATTCATGTAAATTCTGAGACATTCCCCAACCGTATAAGCCATTATAATCTAAATACATTAAAATAATTTAAAGGGTTTTTTATCAAAGGTTTTCCTATATTTATTATTAGCCTTAGCATATCTTTTTACACATTGAGATACACCGCCTCTTATTCCCCTTTCTATAAATGGACACATATCTTCGTCAGAAAGTAAGCGAATTTCAGCTTTAGACTGTTTGAGAAAAAATTCCATGTTAGTCCTAGTGCTGAGAAGAAGTGTAGTGGATCTATTTTATAATTATTTAAACATACATTTTTGAAATTTTCAACGACATCTGACAAAATTACAACATCACTTTTAAGGTATAATTTAGTGTAATCTTATAGTGTTTTACATTTAGATAATTTGCAAATAGATTTCGCTCTTATTTATTCTTCTTCAGAAATATTTTCCCTGTTAATCTACAATAAAACTTGTCCATTTTTAATGATAGAATACTAATCGCTCATTTAATGACTCAAAAGCTCAGGGTATCAGTTATAGTAGTATATGCCCCTGTAGAACCGACTGACGGAGATAATAATGGTTCAGATGAATTTTACTTACAGTTGCAGGAACAAGTAGACAGGGTCCCAGCTAGAAATGTGGTGTTTTTATTCGAAGATTTTGACGCCTGGGTCGGTAGAAATAGGAATAGACGTTATCCTAGCCTCGGTAAATTTGGTCTAGGAAAAGAAAACAGTAATGGCTACAGACTGTTGCAATTTTGTAGGTATAACAATTCAGTTATAACCAATACGGTGTTTGGTCATAAAATGGCCCATAAGCTAACCTAGTATTTACGTGATGGTAAGACAGCAAACTTTATTGATCATGTTATTATAAACCGAAGACTGACAGGATCAATACAAGATACTAGGGTGTATATAAGTGCTGTTATTGATGCTAAAAGTAAAGGTCACCATCTGATAGTGTCTAGGGTTAATTTAAAGCTGAAATTTCGGAAGGGTAACTACATCTCGGGAAGTTATGATGTTGGTAGACTCCAGGATGAAAATTTGGGAGAATATTTCCAGGGACAGTTGAATACTAAACTGGAGAGTTTAAAATTTGACAACGTGGGAGATGGGTGGAATAATTTTACGAAAACAATTTGTGAAGTTGCTGATGATGTCTTAGGGAGGAAAGTTAGGACCGCAGCTAGGAATATTTAGGAAAAAGCTTTATGTTTAATAGAGAGGAGAAGGGGCTTCTACAGGAATTATCTGGGTTATAGATCATATGAAAACAAAAGGAATGTAAAGAAAGTGAAGAAAGCATTAAAATATGAACTAAGGAGGTGTGAGGTGGAGACCATGGATAAAATTGCCGAGGATTTCAAAGATGCAGCTAGACGGCATAATAGTAAAATATTGTACTGGCATGCTAATAAATTGAGAGAGATTAGTCAATCTGGACTTGTCCCAGTTAAAAATAGGAACGGGGCCACAATTAGTGTAAGGAAAGAGTGAAAGAGAGATGGTCATAACATTTCGAGAATATGCTAAATTGAGATACAGTTGCAGGAAAAGATATAAAGGAAAAGGAAAAAGTTTGTGATACCTTGGATGTTAAGGAAGATTTGTTTTGTGAGGAAGAATTAGCGACAGTACTAAAAGGATTAAAAAATAATAAAGCTCCAGGCACTGATAGAGTGTTAAATGAGTTTCATAAATATGAAAGCTCTGAGGTCGATTTGTCAATCGACCTTGTGTCTCCGGCTTGACCCTTGTTTTATATTGTGTGTGTTATATAAAGGTTTCAATAAAAATCTTGAATCTTGAGGCTAGAAATAAGTTACTGAAGATAATGAATATGATTTTTGAAAAAGAAGAAGTACCTAACGATTTTAGGAAAAACTAAATTAAAACACTGTTTAAGGAAGGCGATAAGAGTGAGTGTGGTAATTATCGAGGCATTAGTCTGGTCTCTGTAGGTAGCAAATTACTTAGTAATATGACACTTTTTAGACTGAGAGATGCTGTAGATATAGTTTTAAGAGAAGAACAGTGTGGTTAAAGAAAAGGTAGAGGATGTGTCGACAAAATTTTCACTCTCACGTTAATAATTGAGAAGTGCCTGATCTATCAAACACCTTTGGTCCTCAGCCTTATAGATTATGAGCAAGCGTTCAATTCTGCTGATAGAAGAGCTTCAGCAAAGGTTTTATCCTTTTATGGTATACCAGACAAATAGATTAAAGTGATTGGTGCTATGCACGAGAATAACACTGCTGCGGCTAAGGTAGGAAATGAGATTAGCAGCTGTTTTAGTATTGATTAGCAGCTGATAATCAGGAGTTAACCAGGGATGTGTTTTATCCCCCTTTATATGGATCATTTTGATGGATCTTGTCTTAAGAAGCACAGGAAAGGCAATGGGAGACCACGGAATCAAATGAGGAGGAAAAACTTTCCTGGACTTAGATTATGCTGATGATTTAAGCATCCTAGATGAAAGCTTGAGCAATATAAATGAACTTTTAGAGGCTATGCGAGTTCAAGGTGCTAGAATAGGCTTGAAAACATAAGTTAAGAAGACTATGTCACTAAGGCTAGGAATAAGTGAAGATGAAAAGGTGACGTTGGGTAACAATAAGATTGATCAGGTGGACAGCTTCACTTACCTTGGTAGTATTATTAGTAAAGACTCTGGGAGCAGCGATTATGTTAAAAGTAGAATAGCCAAGGTTATTTCAAAGTTAAAAAAAGGTTTGGAAGAATAGTCTGCATAAGTCTGCAAACCAAGATTAGAATATTGGGAGCTACAGTGATGAAAGTAGTCTATGGCTCAAAAGCATGGGTGCTCTGAAAAGCGGCTGAAGATTTGCTAGATGTTTTCAGAGAAATTGGCAACGGACTGTTCTGGGTTCATGGCTGACTGACCGTATTTTAAATAGTAGGCTGTAAAAGGGTGGTTCAATCCCGGTTTTTAGGGCTGTAGTGAGAGAAAGGTTAAGATGGCTAGGGCATGTTCTGTGGATGAAGGATGACAGATTGCCGACGATTGTCCTTTTTGGCCAACCGTCTTGGGCTAAAAGGAAAGCAGGTCGCCCGCGGTTGGGATGGGAGGATGTCATACAGAAAAATGTAAAGGAAATGGAACTTTCTGGGAGGGTGTAACGAGGGGGGCTTTGAATAGATGGGGAGGGTGGAGAATTGTGCGTAGCTTTGTTGACCTCAGGCGGCTTTGTGCTGCGGTGAGTTGTTAGTAGTTTTTGGAAAATGTGCCGTTATTTGCCTGTGCATGTTGTCTCCCATATTAATGTTCTTCACTGTTGAGGCTAAATTCCACGAACATTGATCAAACCGTCCCCCCAAAAAATGCTCCTTTTTCGTGTTTACTTATGAGACCATAGCACGATCTTGGAAATATTAAACGTGTTTGATACAGCTAAAAGCAAAATGAAATCTGCAAGTATCAAACCTTTTACTTGGGACGTACCCAGAAGAGACCTCGAGACCTGGCTCTTTCCTCCTGAAATCCTAAATTTCCCAAAAAATTTTTTCCTTATTATCCCTAAAAAAAATCATTCGTACGTGCCTGCTTTTCATATATAAATTCTAAATATTTACAAAGAGCTATAATCGGCAGATAGGATTTGCATGTTAATATGGATAAGATTTGTTGTTGTGTTTAGAGTTGTATGGAGCATTTTCGTTTATAGGTAACTGTTGAACAAAATTTTCTCAAGTAAAAGTTAAGAGTGTCATTAAAACCTAAATTAATGGTCATTATTCTGTATATTCTGTGGTGTGTCGGGTCCTGACCTCTCCTCTCTTTCCGCTAAGTTCGGCTAGTCCATTCCTGAACCGAGAGAATTTTAGAATGTAATAGATACAAAGTTTCCCTAAAGTCATGCACTGTACAGTTTCTTCTAGAAACATATATGAATATTGATCAAATTAATTATTATTTATAACAGATGCTAAAGGGGTAGCCACGCCTTCCACTCTCCGCTCTTTACCCTGAGTTTATCTCCTCTCCTTTTCGCTCAATTTTTTATCACATTAATCTTGTCTAGAGCATTCTTGAAGGATTGATATAAAAATAAAATAAAAAATAGGCAAATCCGGGAAAACAGCATTTCCCTCCTTTTAAGAGATAATTGGTTTAATTTTTAGTTTTAAATGTCACCCTTTACTTTATTTTCGATTAAATTGAAAACTGTTATTTTGGGACACAAAATGGCAGAAATCGCACTTTGTTGTGGTATGATTTGTTGATTTTTTTTTTTTTTTGAAAGGGCAAGTGATTCTGAATAAAACAAAAACAACTTATTTTGATATCAATGTTTTTGCCTGAGCTAGATTTTTCTTCAAATGACAGCACTTACAACCTTTAATTGCTCCTTCTTTATATATTCCAATAAAATGCAAATAATGCACTTGGAGTATCTATTGTGTCTAAAAACTAATGCTACAAAAAAAGGCAACTCTTCATATTTCAACAGTAAACCTAGGATCCTCTAATAAAGCTGGTAAAATCGCTATTGGGTAATGAGTTGAGTACAAAGATATTCTTTAAGATATTTTATTGGATTTTAAGTAAACTAGGGGCGTTACTGGGATTCTATTATGTGTGTGAGGGGCTCATGGCCAAGTGTGGAAAAGGCCTCCAAATTAGTCCCCCAAAACACGCCGAAAACTGCCATTCTGCCGCCAAAAATATTTCAGTGACCTGGCACCGCAAGCGCTTTGACGTGCGGGGGCGCACCTACCATGTCGGTAGTGGCGTGATGCCGGGAATTTCCAACACCGAGTGACCATGAGAAAACAGTTTCCAGAAGATGAAAAATAAGTTTGACTTTCGATTTTCAAGACTTGACTTAACTTGCCTTAATGCTCTTGCTGAAATGCTTCTGGCGTCGAGAGTGATGCTGCACGGTGCCTCCATTTGGACCGGTCTCTTGCAAGGGTGTGGGCATCCTCCTGATTTTTTGCCATGGCTAGGAAGGCACCTGCCGTGTCCTTCCATCTGGCTGGGGGACGACCTCTTGGGCGTTTCCTGCCATGCGGCACGGGGTCAAAATTGAAAATCATTTGTGCGGGAGTGTTGGGGGGCATGCAAAGGAGATGGCCGTACCAACGTAGTGTTCGTTGGGCGAGTTGAACTGAGAAGGGTGTTTGAGCCGTTAACGCCAAGGAGGTCTTTGTTGCTAACAAAATCGTTCCAGCGTAGCCCTTCAATGTGATGAGGATGTATTGTTTGGGCTATATTTACGATGCTAAGCACAGACTGAGTGGCTGGCCAGGTATCGGCTCCGTAAAGAAGGACGGATCCCACCGAAGCATTGTATATGCTCATTTTGGTCCTACGGCTGATAGAAGGTTTCCTTCAGAGGGCACTTAGTCTTCCCATCACTGCTGAGGCTTTGGCAATTCGGTGCATTAGATCTTTGAGGATTGATCCGTCATTTGAGAGGATAGAGCCAAGGTATGTGAATTCCTCAACAATCTCAGCTGGTTTGTCACCGACCATTAGCACTGGAGGGGGACACGGTGAGTTACGGGGTTCAAAAAACATCACTTTGGTCTTCTGCCAATTAATCGACAGCCCTATCTTTAAGGCTTCATCAGCAATGATCTGTAGGGCTTCTGTGAGTTTCGACGATGAATCGGAGACAAGAACAAGGTCATCGGCATTTTCGCCGTCTAAAGGTACTCTATCGCCGTACTGCAACCCAAACTGGAGGTGGTTTATGGTCCGAGTCAAGTTCATTATGAGCCAGAGTAATTGCAGGTCGACAGAATCGAAAACAAGCCTTGAAATCCACACAGGCAACATATGCTTTTGTTGAAGTTCTCGAGTCTTCTCTATCAGCTGACGCTTCGTGAATATTTGCTTTACGTTAGACCTTCCTGGCATGAAGCCAGCCTGTTCAATTCTTTGTTGGCTTCTGAGGAAAGTGGTACAACGGTCCAAGAGGGTCATAACGAAGAGCTTCCCTGGCACAGAGAGGAGTGTGATGCCACGATAGTTGGAGTAGGTTCTGCGACTGCCTTTCCGTTTCCAAAGAGCCAGAATGATGCCCGTTCGCCAGTCTTTTGGAATCCATTCTGTACGAAATACTATGGAGAACAGTACTTTTAGCCAGAGAAGAGTCGCTGCCCCACCATGTTTTAGCATTTCTGCAGGGATGCCACAGATTCCAGAGGATCGCTTGTTTTTCATCCGTTTCAGAGATTTCAGGATTTTTGTAGAGGTGAAAGGGTGCTGCACACTCTCACACGGGGCCTCAGGGGTCTTAGATGCAACTTGAAGAAGGTCAGGGTCGGGCTGGCTAACACAATCCAGGTTCAGTAGTGAAGAGAAGTGATCCTTCCAGGTAGACAATTGAGCGCTCTCGTCAGTGAGAATACCTCCGTCATTAGATGTGATAGGGCCTAGGGAAGATGGCTTTCCATCTGTAAGATCCCGAAGGTGTTTGTATAGAGTGCATGTGTCACCCTTTCTGGTGGCCTCCTCAAGATCGGCAGCCTTTTTCTCGGTGAACAGCCTTTTGCCTCTGTGGAGGAATTTATTTCTTACGCCATTTAGACGTCTATATGTAACCATGTCCTTCGCTAGGCGGGCTTTGTGACGCTGTTCAATGAATTCTAGAGTTTCCTGCGATATCCAGGACTTTTACTTGAATAGTTGCCGTTTCTGAATTCGTTGCCGTTCTGAATACGCCGTTTTTGAATAGTTTCCAGGCTTCTTTAGATTCTGAAATTTGACCAAGACAATCAAAATGGTTTGAGATGGAGACAGCATAAACCTCGCGCATGTTGGAGTTCGCGAGATTATTTCAGGTCTAGTTTGGGGGGACGGCGATCACTTTTCTGGGCTTTCAAGCGTAGTCTGAGGTTAGAGACGACAAGCCTGTGGTTGGTGTTTCCCAATTCTGCATTTGTGTAAGTTCGGCAGTTAGTTATAGAGGAACGCCAGCGTCGGGGCACAATTATGTGGTCTAACATCTTTCTTGTTCGTCCATCATTGCTATACCAGGTATTGTGAACCTCTTTCCTTTGGAAGAGGGTGTTGGTGATCACAAGATCATGCATGTTGCACAGCTGAAGGAGCCTCAGCTCATTGTCGTTCAGACAGTCGGGTGTTACAGGTCCTAGAACATTGCTCCAAACGCCGTCTGTATCTCTGACAGTGCCGTCGAAGTCGCCAAGAAGGGTTAAAACATCATGAGGGGATACTTTTGCTAGGATGCTAGACAGTTGGGCACCTCCTGATCCGAGAATCTAACACAAGTGCGACTCCATTGGTTTTGGTTCTCTGATCACCCGACCAGATTAGGTGATAGCCTTCACCAATATCTTCAGGGTCGTTTCCTATACGGCGAGTCTCAGTTACGCCTGCTAAAGCCACGCCAAAACACTTGAGTTCTAGTGCAAGCATTGACTTCGCTCCAGGGAAGTTAAGGGTCAGAGCGTTCCAGGTGGCCAGGCGAAGACCACCTTGGTCAATAAGGTTCTAACGAACTGAAATCTCGGTCTGGGGACATGCTGACGTCTTTAAGGGTAAAAAGAAGATCGATCATCTGGGGCAAAAACATCACTATTCGTTACGCTTAGGTTTGGGTCGAGGGTCGCAAGCCCAACCGACCCTAAGCCTGGGACCTGATTAGCTAAGGGAGCATAACTATTGAGTGTCCCTGGGATGGGCTCCACACATCTTGTGAGGTCAAGGCCACCCTTTGCGTGAAGTGTTTAGTTAGGGACAAGAAGAAAATTTTTGTTGAACATATTCAAGTGTTTGAGAATGGCTTAAGGTGATTATCACATCACCTGTGAATTAAACTTGTCAAATCAACACTCCAGCTTCCTCCATGACAACTTGTAGCGAGCATGCTGATGTAGTAGCAATTCTTTTGTACAAAGAGGAAAGAGCCCATGAAGAGGTGGCTGTAATTTTGGTGTTGTCAGTGGTCGGCAACCCCACTCAGAAGTGTGAATGTCGATCAGGGGCTTTCTCAAAAGAACAGCGAGTCTAAGTCTTCATATGACCAAACATAAAAAAAGGAAACAGCTTGATCAGATGATGAAGTCAAGGCAGTGGTGACGCCAAACAGGATGAAAATGATGATGTTATTTGGTGTCAAGTGGATTCATATCTGACCTTGACAGTCCATGCCAGGAAATCAAAAGACCCTCTCTGGGTTGATATGAATCCAACCATTGCCTTCTGGAAAAATATTCTACTCAGCTGCCATGGATTGCAGCTTTGGCAAGAAAAATTTTGGCAAGTCATGTGGTGCATGACTAATAGTTACTGGTTAGCGTTCAATGTTGGCTCTACCCCGTGTAAACAAGCTTATACACGACAACTGAAAACTTGTCAAGACTTTTAAGGGATGTGTTTGAATTTACTTCTAGCTAATTGTCTTGAATTTTTGTTTCGGCTCAATAGAGCAAAAAAGCAGCAAGTAAGAAAAGAGCTACAATGAAAGGTTTCAAAGTTAAAGAGAGGGTTTGTAGGTCAGATTATAAAATGTGATAGCCAGCTTTCGTTGGGGAGCCATTGAAGGAGATGCAATCGCAAAGTGTAAATAAACATGTTTTTTCTATAATAAACATGTTTTTTTCAAAGGAATTGCCTCATAGATATAGGGGTCAAAAGAGCGAAATGCAGGTTAAAAGACAAGGAAATCCAGACACGGAATAAGATACTGCCATCAGATTCCCTTGAGGTTTTATAGATTCGCTATGGACATCTGGCGAAGGAAATATTTTTTAATTTCCTATTTTGTCCAATCAAAGTCTCACTGTCGGTCATTTAGGTTGAAACAGTGTTCGGAAGAAATTAAGCTTTATGTCTTGTTCTTATTTTTCTGAAGTTCAGTCATGGTAACAAAGTTGAAAAAGGAACTACGTTTAAGAAATTTAAAAAAAAACTAGATATACGTTGCATGGGCAACGTGGGATGTTGCGGCAACCTTTGTTCGGCTTCGCCGAGTAAAGTATTGCGAGAGCACTTTGGTTTTGTTTCCTCGCTTCGATTAAACGCTGAAGTTATTAATCTGTAAGGATCTTCAAATAAATACTAGGTACACCAACTCGCAAAAGCTGGAAATCCCTCATTGCAACTAGCGAAAGTTGCAAACCCCTCATCACTGAAGATAATTGTAGCCTAACAGTCGATTATTATTTACAAGTCCCCTACATGTCTTACCAGTGGAACCAAATTGATCCTACCATCAAATACACCGGAAACAAATAATAGGTACACCAACTAACTAAAGTTGCGAACCCCTAATTGCCGAAGATGAGTATGAGCTAACAGCTGACGTTGCTTAAAACTCCCCTATATGTCTCAAAGTTTGCATTGGCCTATTTTTGGTTTCAGTGCATACCTTACTACTGAAGTTGTCAACCCCTTTAAACTTTCAAACTGGTATATCTCATGAAGGAATTTTTCTACCAAAAAATGGATGACATATACTTGATCAGCTCATCACGACTACCGTAGAAAAAAATTTATCTGTCTTAGTTCAAAAGATAACTTTTTCGCCGTAGGCCAAGTTTCTAACGTCATCACTTAGAAAGGAGCAAAGGATAAACTCTAATTTTTTCAGCAATGAGAGAACTTTTAAAGTTTAAGAGGCACGTCTGATACCATTTCTGTATCGGCCTATTTTTGGTTTCAGTGTGTACCTTACTACTGATGTTGTCAACCCTTGTAAACTTTCAAACTGATATATCTCATGAAGGATTTTTTCTGCCAAAAAATGGATGACATATGCTTTGATCAGCTCATCAAAAGCTATCGACTGCCGTGGAAAAAAAATCTATTTGTCTTAGTTCAAAAGTTGAATTTTTTGCCCTAGGCCAAGTTTCTAACGTCATCACTTAGAAAGGAGCAAAGGATCAACTCTAATTTCTTTAGCAATGAGAGAACTTTTAAAGTTTAAGAGGCACATCTGATACCATTTCTCTACCGCAATCCCAAGTGCAAAAAACGAATGATACTCAGCTGAAATCACGAACAGAAATGGGTAGAAACAATAGATTTTTGGCCCCAGGCAGGAGTTCTACGAAGCTTTCCAAAATGCAAAGTCATATTCATCAATCCGGCCTAAGGTCCACACTTTCCGTAAAAACCGCAGAGGTTAGACCCTTACCACTTTCTATGAATAAGCTGAAATCGGGGTGCTAGAAAAAAAAGGAGCTAAGAGCTCATATGGCACTTGTGACGACGCCAGAAGAGCCAACAGCTAATATGGTATGAGCTCTAACAAAATTCTAAGAATCAATAGATTGATTTAAAAGGAAAATCAGAGGCTTAATGCCGGTCAGGATTTAAAATAAGAGCTCTGAGTCACGATGTCCTTCTAAATGTCGAAATTCATTAAGATCCGATCACCCACTCGTAAGTTATAAATATCTCATTTTTTAAATTTTTCCTCTCCCTTTAGCCCCCCCAGATGGTCGAATCAGGGAAAACGACTTTATCAAGTCAATTTGTACAGCTCCCTGACACGCCTACCAATTTTCGTCGTCCTAGCGCCTCCAGAAGCATCAAACTCGCCAAAGCACTGAACCCCATTCCCACCCCCTAACTCCCCCAAAGAGAGCGAATCCAGTACAGTTACGTCAATCACTTATCTATGACATTTGTTTATTCTACACCAAGCTTCATCCTGATTCCTCCACTCTAAGCGTTTTCCAAGATTTCCGATTTCCCCTTCCATCTCCCCCCAATGTCAACAGGTTTGGTCGGGATTTAAAACAAGAGCTCTGAGACATGAATTCTTCTAAATATCAAATTTCATTAAGATCTGGTCACCCGTTCTTAAGTTAAAAATACCTCAATTTTTCTGATTTTTTCAAATTAACACGCCCCAGCTCTTCCAACCTCCAACTCCCCTCAATGTCACAGTATCTTGTCGGAATTTAAAATAAGAGCTCTAAAGCACAATATCCTTCTAAATATCACATTTCATTAAGATCTGATCACCGGTTCGTAAGTTACAAATACCTCATTTTTTCTAATTTTTCCAAATTAACCCCCCCCCCTCCAACTCCACCAAAGAGAGCGGATCCAGTCCGGTTATGTCAGTCACGTATCTTGGACGTGTTTTTATTCTTCCCACCCAGTTTCATCCTGATCCCTCCACTTTAAGTATTTTCTAATATTTCCAGCCCCCCCCCCCCCCAATGGCGCTGGATCTGGTTGGGAGTTAAAATAAGAGATCTGAGCTACGACGTCCTTCTAAATATGAAGTTTTATGAAGATCCGATCACTCCTTCGTAAGTTAAAAATACGTTATTGTTTCTAATTTTTCAGAATTAGCCCCCCCCCCCAATTCCCCCAAATAGAGCGGATCCGTTCCGATTTTGTTAATCACCTATCTAACACTTCTGCTTATTTTTCCCACCAAGTTTCACCCCGATCCCTCCACTCTAAGTGTTTTCCAACATTTTAGGTCTTCCCCCCCAACTCCTCCCAATGTCACCAGATCCGGTCGAGATTTAAAATAAGAGCTCTGAGGCACGATATCCTTCCAAACGTCAAATTTCATTAAGATCTTATCACCCGTTTGTAAGTTAAAAATACCTCATTTTTTCTATTTTTTTTTTCGAATCAACCGGGCCCCCACTCCCCCACCCAGGTGGTGAAATCGGGAAAACGACTATTTGTAATTTAATTTGGTCAGGTCCCTGATACGCCTGCCAAATTTTATCGTCCTAGCTTACCTGGAAGTGCCTATATTAGCAAAACCGGGACAGACCGACAGAATTTGCGATCGCTATGTCACTTGGTTAATACCAAGTGCCATAAAAAAAACGACAAAACCAAAGTGTTGCTCTCGCAACACAAAAATAAGAGAAAAAATTGTTACAAATAGAACAAATGCCGGTCCATCGGCGACGCGCATGGCCATTATGCAGTCAAGAAGTACTTTTTTTTCATTTTTGTGTTCTTAGAACACCCAATCCATGGCTACGCCATTGAGTCGACTGTTTGCGTACGAATGTAGCCTGTAAAAATTCTTGGTTGTCTTAAGACGAATGTCCGAAATACTTGCACTTTAGGAAGACTCAAAGTCATCTGCAAATTTCTTTGCGATTCAAGTTTTTTTTTTTTTTTACGATCTGTTTGTTCAAAGCGAAAATGCGAATTTTAAGTGGAAGGTTTGCTTTTTTTTTCAAGCAGAACTTTTCCTTCTCACGAGACTTTCAACTGAGAAAAAAGGTTGTTTCTTTTTTTCATTAAATAAAAAAAATCCAACTGAAATTAGGGAGCAACATTAAAATTTATAACGAACAGAAATTATACCGTATATGAAGGTTGAGGGCTCACCCCTCATCAGCCTTTTGCTCTTTGCGCTCAAATATTTTTAATTCGGCGCTTTAAGAAAGCTTCTTGTTCCAATTAAAAGACCTTTGTGTTTCGGGAGTCGTTCTTAAAAGGTTGGAGCAAAAGTCAAACTATAGCGCGAAGAGTGAGGGAATGAGGAGGGAGGCCCCCTCTTATCCAAAATAATTACTTTTTGTTTTAAGTTTTAATGTTTCTGCTTATTTTCAGTTGAAAAAAATGTTTTTAATTTAATTTCTGATCGTTTCTCGAATGATGATGGTAAATTCCCCTCCTCCTCTGTGGAAAATTCAACCTCATACCCCCCTCTGAAAATTCCACCCAGACAATTCCATCCTCTTACTTTATTCTTACTTTATTCGGGAAATTTTTCTTACTTTATTAAAAAAAATTATTTTATTTCTCATCGTTTTTCAAATCAGGCTGGAAATCCTCCCCTTTGTGGAAAATTTTCCACGGAAATCCCCTCCAATGGAAAATTTCTCCTGTGTAAAATTTCAAATGGTGTATTTCTCCTGTGGATCCCCCCTTCTCAGGGAAAAATCCCCTTAGATAATTTCCTTATCGTAGAAAATTATCCCCGGACAATTCACCCGGAACATCTCCACATGTAAAATTGAGTCGCCAAAAAGAAAGTAAGTTAAATAAAATTGCCGTTGTGTAAAACTTCCCGCGGATAACTCCTCTCAAAAGCTATACAATTGGCAAATTTCATAGCTTACATCCCTTTCCCCAGGGGCTGTGGGGGTCATTTCATCCCTAGGGGCAATGGGTTTGAAGCTGTCAACTATACTGAACAAAATGACTATATAAAAAATTTAATTAGATGTTTTTGGGTAGAGCGGGCGTGGGGATGGGCTAGGTGCCCTCGAATATTTTGGTTACTCAAAAAGGGCACTCTCCCCCTATCTTCTAGGATCATTGGTTCGATGCTATCACCCATGGGAGAAAAGAACAAAAAACAAATAAACTCTTGTCTGCGATCTTTCTTCTGGCAAAAAAAAAAAAAAAATTCCACATTTTTGTAGATGCCTCTAAAGTAATATCCTAGATAAGATACCTCTGAAGTAGGGTCCTCTGATATTCTAAATCAGATGGTGTGATTTTTAATAAGATCCCTTAATTTTTAGAGAGTTTTCCCCTTTTTGAAAATCAGACAAATTTTCTCAGGCTAATTCGTAGCCGATTATCTAAAGGAGCGTACTCAACAGGTAGTTGTTGGGGAGGTGATATCATCTCCGATTGAAGTAATAAGTGGGGTGCCCCAGGGCAGTTGCCTAGGACCTGTTTTATTCTGTTTATTCGTGAATGATTTACCCTCTTTAATCCATCACTCATTTTTAAAGCTGTTTACCGACGACGTGAAAGTCTACTTACCCATAAAAAAAAATCTAACACAGGTACAACTTATGCAGGAGGACCTGGATTCTCTGACTCAGTGGTGTAAGTTCAATTCCATGTTTATAAATCCGTCTAAGTGTGTTGTTTTACATTATGGTCGTCGGTTACCTCCCAATTACACGTATCTTTAGTCTGGTACAAATGACCCTTCTGAAGAAATGGTGCGAGACCTTGGTATTCATTTCGATACCCAACTATAATTTGATAAGCATATTTCGGCAGTCGTGAGAAATGCAAACTACCGTCTATTGTCTTCGAAGAGAAGTTTCAGAAAATTCAATCACCGAAATTTCCTTTTGCTTTACAAGTCTCTTTTTCGCCCACTTCTCGAGTATAACACTTCCGTCTGGTTTCCATTAAGGCCTAGCGGAAGTCCAAGCATTTTACTCCCTAGGCAATTCTTTTTTAGGGACGGCAACTCGGTCAAAGACAAAGTTATCAGTTTTCTTCGTCGCCTCAACTAGATAAACATGAGAAGGTGGAACTTAAGGGGTTTCTCACTCAAATTTATGATTAGGCGCAGCTTAAACTTAGCAATTCTTCTTGTAATTATTTATACAATATAATTTTTTATATATATTTTTATTAACCGGCAGTTTGATATCTGCACGCTACTTAGTCTCCAGACTCTGTTTAAACCGGTTACAACTAACTAATATTTCACTGAATCGCTCAAGAACAATCTGAGTGGTTAGTCCCTTGGTCTAATTTATGCATTCCCACGCCCTCCGATTACAGCTGCATCTAGTCTTTTGAGGGGAATTTTGACTTCGGATCACCAATATGTAAAGTATTTGAAGAGACTGCAGCCAACAAGTATATATTATGGAAATAACTTTCTGATTGTTAAATAGAATATTTTTGCTCTATTTTTTGATACCCCACATCAGCAGTGTCAAGTGTAGCAATCTAGAATGCAAACCCGAAACAGGTTTTATAATTATTTTGGAATTATGAAAAAAAAATTGTCGGTTTTAAGATTTGATCAGATCAGAATATTCACCAGATTTTTTCTATCTGTTAAAATAAAAACCACCGAAATCACTAATTCAGGAACGTCAGGCAACTCCAAATGTTTAACATGGGAGGTATAGGAAGGGTAAAATTATAGCAAACAGTATTACTAGCTTTTGTATTAAGTGAATATATCACTCGATGCCTTTTTTTATGCTCTTTACAAATATAATAATCGCTTCTACCGGAAATTCAGATTTAAGCACTTTTTGACCTCTTAAAAATGACCTAAATATGGGGTATAAAAAAGGCTTAAAACATTGGTCTCAAATTTTATAACATTGGACTCAAACTTACGTTTCATTATAAATCCATTTTTTAATGTTATATTATCCACAAGCACTGATTTTCCACAATTAAATTGGATAAATAAATTTTATCAATGTTATGGTGTTTTCTTCTTCCTTGTCACCAAAGTTTCAATTAAAGCATGCGTTTTCAGTCGTTTTTTACAAAATAATAGGATATTTGAAATCGCAAATCTGTAATAGTTTAGAAACAAATTTGGGCTGTATATTTGCACATCAGGGGGGGGGGGGGTAAAGAATAGCATATATTAAATGCGTAAACTAACCATTGCTGTATTTTATATAGTTAAATTTATAGCAAACAGTATAACTGGTGTTCATAATAGCCGGCTTTCATATTTTTGACCAAAAACGCATGCTTTTATTTAAAATTCAATGTCAAGGAAGAAGAAAACGTCATGACATTGAAAAAATTAATTTATCCAAATTAATATTGGAAAATCAGTGCTTGTAGATTATATAACATTTAAAAAAATTGATTTATAATGAAACAGTAAGTTTGAGATCAATGTTATAAGGTATTTAAGGTTTGAGACCAATTTTCTTAGCCTTTTTTATACCCCATATATAGGTCATTTTTAAGAGGTCAAAAAGTGCTTAAATCTGAATTTCCGGTAGAAGCGATTATTATATTTGTAAAGAGCATAAAAAAAGGCATCGAGTGGTATATTCACTTTATATACAAAAACCAGTAATACTGTTTGCTATAAGTTTACCATAGGAAGATTCCTCGAGAACCCTTCCTGCCTTAAATGTAATGGATGAGCTTCGTGTAGAAAAGGTACAAAGAAGGCCGTCAAGGATGATTCCTTAACTTTAGCATCTTCCCTACAGAGAGCGACTTTCTAGGCTTGGTATTCCGTCATTAAATTTCAGCGGCGTCGTGGTGACCTCATCAACGTGTTCCGTATTATTAAATGTATAGATAACATAGATTTTAATTCATTTTTCAAATACAGTCAGTATCACACAACCCGCCAACACCATTACAAAGTGTACCCCCCAGAATCAAATAAGGAAATAGGGCGATGTTCATTTTCTAGTAAGGTCGTTTCACCTTAGAATAGTCTACCCGTTGAAGTCGTGGAAGCTGGGAATATGCAGATATTTAAACGTTCTTTAGTGGAGACACCTTTCTATTTTGGAGTCTTTGATGTTTAGTTATAAGTTGATCTTTTGGTTATGAGTTTTTGTTTGAGTTTATGAGTTTTGAGTTTTGGATATATAAGTTGTTATTTTCTAACATATCTTCTTCTAATATTCATAAGCGTTGCTAGTGTTGCTAATTAGCTGATTTCTTGTTTTGTGTCTGTTGCGACAAGCATTATTGCTTACCGTTTGATGTATTAATAAGTAAATGACCTTTGATATGTAACATTAAACTTAAAGAATTTTATATATTTGGAATCAGTAGAAAATCCAATCCTTTTTCCCTTACTACGAATTATTTCATTCGTCTAGACTTTCTTTGGCCCTGTTTCTTTTTTTTATTTTAAAGTAAAAACAATTGTTTTCATTGAAAGCTGCGTCGAATTTACAGGGGAAAAATCGTAGCGTAGGAAATAATTACGAAAACCGACTATTCCGCGAATATGATTTATTTTACTTGAAAAAAAAAACTTCGTGTGCTTTGGAAACTTCTTTTTTTATTCTTTTCTAATTATAGCTTATTGAACGAACTTTAATCTAGGTTTATTGACACGCTATGGATTGGCAGATAGTTTTGAAGATCCAGCAATTTCCCGCATCTACAGCACTCAAGACGAAATTCACGATGAACCTTTCAATAAAGACCTATTTAAGGATAAAAAATTGCAAAAATTATGGATGAAAGCGGAACAGTCAGGCTTTACAGGTAATAACAACTTTGGCTTTAGGCTTTTTAAAGGCTATTCACTAATTGCAACTGCAGTGCGGATCCTTTGTCTCATTTCATGTTACGGTTTTTAGCTTTATATCTTATTGACCAAAATAGTCTCCGAAGTTTCACCTTAAGCATTTTTGTTTTCAGTTATAGTCCATCTGTCTGTGCGCGATTGCAGCATAAATAAGATTATGCCGCCATTTATAATTCTTTTAAATCCTTTTTGTTTTATGTCCCAGTTTAAAATAGATATGAGAACCGTTGTTTCACTTATTATACAACTTCTAGTCTATTCAAGGCATATTCAGTATTCAAATTAGTAATAAACAAAAAAAGGGCGTAGTTTTATCTCACAACTGGTATGGTCGAAGATGCAGAAGGTGGAATTACTTGCAGCAAAATTGTTGTCTAGTAAGTAGATTTAAGGGCTCATTTTATAAATGTGTTCCGTGCTTACGATGTCAAACTTAGAGCAGTCGCGTAACTGAGATAACGGGTACGTTTAATGTCATGAAATTTGGCGAATTACATATAAGCAAGTCGAATCACAATCTTGAAAAGAACGAGTTTTTCCTTTATGGTTCATTAACATTGAAGTGAGTTTTTCTGTGCAATTAATTAAAAAACTTTTTCCTTAAGACAAGTGTTTGAAAGAAAAGTAAACAGCTCCATGAATCCAGGAAAAAAAAAACAAATGCCCGTGGATTCTCAGTTAAATTGACATATACTGACATTTCTCAGTTAAGCTTTTGATGATTTTTCATTTATGAAAGTATGAAAGGTGAAAACATTTCAAGTGTATTTTGTTTTCAGTAAAGTGCAAATTGTGTTCTGGTCGTGTGAAGGCATAGGGGTTATCAGCCCTGCTCATTTTAATTTTTGCTTGTTTTGATTTTGACTTGGCTATTTATTGCGATTTTTTTTCGGTTTGAATTTCATTTATTTATTGATAGTGATTTCTGCTAGTTTTACGCTTGGAAGATTATTTGACTTTATTTTAGCTCATTCTTGGCTCAATGGAGCTGTTCACTTTTCTTTCAAAAACTTGTCTTGTGGAAAAAGTTTTTTAAATTAATTTCTATTCGTTTATTGACGTAGTCTTTTTCTTGGAAAAAATATTGTATATCTTTTCAGTTTTCTTTTATAAGAATCCAAGGGGTGCTATTTGTATGTTGAAGAAACTTTTTCAACAGTTTTTAATCCTGACACAAACAGTATTTTTTAATTTAATTTCATGGCTTCTAAAGTTGACCTGAAAAATAAGACTTAATATCATTCTCAAAAGATTCTATCTATACTCTTTGACAACCTGGATACACTTACGCTCTTTTTATTTGTTTAAATTGTAAGACCAAAAGTAGTTATAGTAGTATCCCCAAAAGTTTCAACTTAATACCCCCAGTAGTACTCGATGTATTGCTGAGGTGTCTTATTGGCAACCATTTAACGCAATGCCTTTTGATTTATTTTTAGAGCAGCATTTAGTTTTAAAGTATAATGGGCCAATTGCATAATTGAGGGAGGTTGACATGCCTAATACCCATAAAGACATAGTTGCTGGACCGTTCTGCTATGCTGAACAAAATGGCTGTCTCAAAATCTTGACTGAATGCGTTATGGAAATTAATTGGGCTGCTTGCCCTCCAATCTCTGCTTGAAGGGCTGCTTGCCCTCCAATCTCTTGTTGCACTTAAATAAGGCATCAGACACTCGCGCTGTAATTGGAATGCAAAGGGGATGACTTCCCCTTTGATATGTCTAGTAAAACATTTTAAACAAGTAAAAACAAAGTGAAAGCATTTTAAATATATTTTGCTTTCAGTAATGTGCAAATTATGTCCTGGTCTTGAGAATACATGGGGGTTGTCAGCCCTTCTCATGTTAATTTTTGCTCCTTTTTTAGTTTGACTCGGTTATTTATTGTATGATTTGAATAAACAAAATATGTTTGAAATGTTTTAACTTTTTTAGTTTTAATAAGTTGAAAATTAATAAAGCCTCAAGGAATATGTATCAGTATATGTATACTAAACTTACAATCCTCAGCCTTTTTTTTTCAGTATAGTGCAAATTACGCTCTGGTCTTGAGAAGGTATGGCGGTTGTCAAAGATATATTTACCAGACCTTTCAACTACATTGAACAAAATGGCTATCTCAAAATTTTGATTAAATGGGTTTTGGGAATTGATGGGCGTGGGGGGGGGGGGCTTGCTACCCTCAATCACTTTCGACTAATAAAAAGGACACTAGCCCTTTCAGTTTCCCATCAAATGAGCCTTTTTCGAAGTTTCTGCGACAGCAAATGGCCATCTCAAAATTTCTATCAGGTGCATTACGGAAAAATACGAGGTTATGAGGGGTGGGGGTTATCCACCCTCTGATCACTCTGAATCATAATAGGGCACTAGAACTTCTGATTAAAAATCGAACGAACCCCCTTTTGAAGTTTATATGATCACCCTTTCTATATGTATACCTTATATGCCCCCAGGGCATAACTTAACTTCCCCTGAGATATGTGTGTGGGGGGAGGGGAGGGTTGTCATCCTTATAGACATAATTTCCGGTCCTTTCAATTACGTTGAAAAAATGGCTATCTCGAGACTCTGATTGGATGTGTTGAGGGAAACGGTGGGCGAGGGAGGGGGGTTAGTTACCCTCCAGTCACTTTCAACTATTATATAGGGAATGTCCCCTTCAATTTTCAATCGAATTAGCTATTTACGAAATTTCTTTGACAACAAATGGCCATCTCAAAATTTCTGTCAGATGTATTTCGGTAAAATACGAGGTGTGGGGGGTAGGTATCCACCCTCTGATCACCCTGAGTCTTAAAAACTGCAGTAGAACTTCTGATTACGAATCCAATTAGCCCCTTCCGAAGTTTATACGATCTCCCTTGTATATAGCCCACCTTATATACCCCCAGGGCATAACATAAAACTCTTGCCCTGAGAGACATAATTTCCAGACATTTCAGTTACGTTGAACAAAATGGATATCCAAATTTTTTTATTGGACGTGTTTGCGGAAATAGTGGGCGTGGGAGGGGGGCTGATTGCCCTCTAGTCAATTTTGACTATTAGAAAGGGCACTGGCCGTTTCAATTTCCAATCATTTTTGAAGTTTCTACGACAACAAATGGCCATCTCAAAATTAAAATTCGGTGCATTTCGGGAAAATATGAGGTGTGTTTTTTTTGGGGGGGAGGGGTATCCACCCTTCGATTACTCTGATTCTTAAAAAGTGCACTATAACTTCTGATTACCAATCCAATATGCCCTTTCCAAAGGTTATACGATGACCCTTTCTATCTATACCTTATATGTCCCTGGACATAAAGCAAAAAAGAAATACGTAGGGATAAAAAGCCAATTATAAAAACCAAAACTTAAAAAAAAATTAATTTTAAAGTAAATTAAAAATTTTTAATTAAAAACAAGTTAAATTTACTTTACCTACTTTGAATACCACAGTTGATTTTGACATAGACTGGTATTGGCCTTTTAAATGTTGAACCTGTCTCTGAATGCTTTACATACTAAGAAGAAGGCAATCGAGTTTTAATTCTAAATTCAAATTTGACTCTGACATGAAAAATTTTTTATGATCAATCTTCGTTTATCTGAAACTAAGAGGATGCATTTGTGAAAAAGAGCAATTTTAAATAACATAATAGAGACCGAACAAGACGAGAACAAGTGAAATGAATCTATCTATTGACCTTGCTTTGTTTGAAGGCTGAAATTTCTATAAATTAACAAATTAAACTGAAAATCGTTAAAAACCAAAATGAATAATCGACTCAATTTAAAAACGAAAAGAAGTTATTGTAAATGGAAGTGTGATGTGAAAGCTTATCGCCAAGCTTGGAGACAAGCCCTTTTCTTCTTAATATTTTCTTTGGTACTTGTCTGTTAAACGGAACGCACTCAAGAATTATGCTGATTAAGATCTAACAGAAACCGGTCTCTCTTCCTGGATCGGTTATGATTTGCTTATTTTGAGTGAGAAAACTACGATGTATCTGTATAGTGATTAGGTTAGGTTAAGTACTTAATATAATTATAATGCGTGCTGAGCGGCCTGCTTTCCACAATTCTTTGTCGTAGTTTCCATAATTTTGTTTCTCAAGTATTATGGATCAACGTAACCTCAGTTATTGAGTGCGTTTCGTTTAACAGACAAGTACCTTTTCTGTTTGCGGCCTCTGAAAACAGGCTGTGTCACCTCAAGATTGTGTTTGCTTTCTCTGCTTCCATATGGAATGTCATCACAGATCCTTGCTCTTCAAAATCACGATTGACATAAATGTCACGATTTGAAAAACTCGTTTGTACAAAGAAGAGACAATCAACGTAATGTTGCAGAGAGAACTGAAAAATTGAAGGAATGTATGAAGTGAAAAAAAAACCTGTCACTTCTATCTGCTTACTATAAGCTTATAAACTTCGTTTGTACGCTGACTTCGAATAAACTTTCGTTATGGCTTTAAAAAAAAATGCTAATACCGAAGTTTCAGTAAGAAAAATTGCCTAGTAGAGTGTGTCATTGAAAATTTAGGCGAAAATTATCAGACATTTTCGGTTGAGTTAAAATTGTCGACCCGTCCAATCCCCTCCCTTCTTTTGGAACATTAAACTGTTTACGATATTTTCAAAAACTGTGCATAATCTCTATGCACTTTGACTCCTTTTTTTTAACAAATTCTGCCCCTACCGACAGGATCTCGTGACATCTTTATTTTTTTTTATTAAACGTGGAAAGGCCAACAAAAATGTATTTAGGGCTTAAACAGGCCATAAAATTTAAATTTTAGACTCGCTAAAGCAACTGTGAAATCAAAAAGGTGGCACTTGAATAAAAAAAAAATTGTTAGTCTTTTTTTCTTCTTGAAACACTTTCTGAGCTGCTTTATGCAATGATCAACAATGAACCTAAAATTTCTATTTTATTTGCCTTTTTATCTTTTGATTAAGTAAACTTCTTTTTCTATAACAAGTCGACATTTTCTGGTCGTAATCAACAGAGCTCAAAAGTATGGCGTAGAAGAAAATTAAGTACTTTATACTTCCAGAGACAGAGCTGAAAAATCTGAGAGAAGAATTTTTACATCATCAAGAGAAAATAGATGAGTATTACTCTGTACTTGAGAGGAATCATGCTGAACAGGGTAGAGATTTCAGTAAGTAATTTGGCAAAATTAGTACGATCAATCAGAGACTTAGTTTGATGTTGGTGCATAGCAGTTTGGCTTTCCTCATCGAAAATGGAATAATTTTTATTTTCTTTCTTTTTTCTTAAAAAAAATATTCTTTTTACTTACAATTGCACTTTTAGCGTCGTATGTCGCGTCCTTTTTTTTTAATTTTAAGGTCATTATTTTTACATTTTTCATTGTTTTTCTTCTTTGCTCAAGACGGCTTTATAACCGATGTATTTGTATATGAATGGCTGATTGTTAATTTTTAGTTGGACCAAAATTACTTAATTTCTTTTAGCCATTTCATTTACATAAAATCAGGCGAACCAATGGTGCCACTAACCCCCTAGCTTTTTTTCATCCCCCTCCAACTTAGTTTGGGAAATACATTCTTTTTGTATTTTCATGACACAAATCGAAAAACCAGTAGCATACTCTCCCACCCCGAGATTTTTAAAAAGCAAATTCTACCCCCCCCCCCATTATATTTTTGTGAATCAACACCCTTACATAAGATCGAATTATGGTGGGGATTTTGTTATTAATTACATGTAACTTAAATATAAATTAATGAAATAATCGACGCTTCAATTAATTTTTGAGAAAGATACGTGCCTGCCTTCCGTTTGTGCAATTATGAGTGTCTCTCCTGGTTTGAAGGAACTTGATCTTCTCTGAAATAAAAAATAAGGAAAAAGTAAAGTAAAATTTACAAGGATGTGTGTTGACAATGAATTTTTGTATGTTCGTAAAAAAAAAGTTAATTGCTTGCAGAAACTATTACAGAAGAGTAGAAAATCACAAACACAAGCAAAAACAAAATGAAGACAAGACTGAGAAAAATCCAAATAAATGATATAAAGTCGACGATTTAAATAAGTATGAAAATAATTAATTAACCGAACAAGTGAATCCCATTCTCTGGAAAAAAGAAGAATAGCCAGCTCTTATTAAAACGATGATTATTCAAAAGGCGACCATTATATATATATATATATATATATATATATATATATATATATATATATATATATATATATATATATATATATATATATATATATATATATATATATATATATATATATATATATATATATATATATATATATATATATATATATATATATATATATATATATATATATATAGAACTTGATTAGATTCGTTAGAATTTTATAATATATAGTACTCTTATTAAAGCCTTAGTATGTGTGTTTCTCTTTCCTTGTATCACAGGTTTGCCTCGTTTGTTTTCATTTGAGTCTATTCATTTTTGTTGGTCTGTTGAGTGTTTTGAAAATTATGTAATTAATATCAAAGAGTATAACTACTAAGATCTAGTTGTTGAATCGCAATTGTGAAAAAATTGATAGATAGATAGATATATTTATTCACATGAAAGCCAATTGGGCGAAAATATACAGCAACAAAAGATGCAGTGAAAAGATACTAAAATTAATTATATAAGAAATTGATCATGATACCTTATACCTACCCGGACGAGCTTTCCAATATTATTTAATTTAAATAACAGCTACTTCTCAAAATTTTCAAAATCCAATCTCTTCCCAATAGCAGGGATTGCAACCAAAGCATGTGTTCAATGCCACTAAGTTGTACGTTGTGTGGGTATTTTGGGTTGAAAAATGGCTAAAAAATACATATAAGTAAAAAAAATAGCTCTAAGTAACGTGGCTTTCCTATCTTTTTTTTTAATGCGGTTTGAAAATTTTTGACTAAAAATTTTCAATTAGAACACGTGTTTGATGCTACTTGGCCGCAAATGTTCTTCGGATTAAGGTAAATGAAAAAATATATCAACACAAATTTAAATACTGAGAATATTGTTGTTTTCCTATCCTTTCTTTTTGGAAATGAGTTTATGCAAATACTTGGATTAAAGTGACTGTAAATTTTACGGGTATTTTAGTTTTGCTTTTATAGTGAATTAAACAAAACAAAAAGATGAACACAAATAAAAATACTGATAAATATCATTGTTTTTCTTTTCTTTTCTGGAAAATAGGATTTTGAAAATATTTGCGCTGAAGTTTACAGTCTAAATACGGACTTGTGGCTACTAAGCTGTTTTCTGGCTTCAAATATTTAAATTCGTTTCTCGTAGAAAAGCCATTTTAGTTCTCTAATATATATATTATTAAAAAGTACCATTAATATATTATATACGAAATGGCATACTATTGTGTAATATTGCTATTACAATTTCTAGTAAACTTGTTATTAAGGGCACTATTGTATATTATTAATAAATAAGACAAAGTAACACATATTATCATGTTGCGTATGGATTGTTACAAGAATATGTATTATAAATAAAACACAGGAACTCGTATATCTTAATTCATATTAAGTACACACCTTTGCTTTATATATTTGTAATGACAGTCTACGTATAGACTGTCATTATATAGATATAGACTGTCATTATTACATTATATGTAATATAGAATACTAATTTTCACTAATAGCTTGTGTGTGATTTACGGTTTCCTCCAAGATTAACTGACAAAACATTCCAAACCGTTGGACCACAGGGATTTTTGTGGCTGGACCCTTATTTCTCTGTGGTTAGACCCAATTTCTTCAAGCCGAAAGTTCATCACGGCGTGTTGCGAAATTGTCAACGCAAATTTTTCTCGATTTTGTAATATCTGCATTGTGCAATGGTGAATTATGAACAGACATTTTTGAAAAATTGCTTGGACATATACTTATGAAACAGTGAAAATAAAATGTAGACATTACGAAATTTCTTAATGACTTGAATATTCGTGATTTAAAGTTCACGTGGAAAGCTCGTGGGTAAAAAAAATTAAACAAAAAAAATGGAAGTAATATATTCTAAGTATATAAATGGGAAATATGGGCACACATGGATGGGTCCATATGGACCTATATTATACATAGATGGGGCAGTGATTTTTCTTGGAGATCGCATCTATGTTTCTAATGAGTTATGAAGTACAGTTTCTTAAATAAGCTTCAAAATAAATATCATTATCAATAACAATACCAAGTAGGAAATTACAGGGGGTTTTATATCGACAAAAAAGGGGGTCAACGATTCGAGGGGACCAAGTTAGAAAGTTGTACAACGCAATAAAACAGGCTAATTATAGCAAACTTGTACAAATTAGGAGGAACAAAATTAAATCGTAAAAATCATGACACTTAGGCTGGTGACGGACTCTACTCCCTACGTGCCTGTTCCCTTGCTAAGCTTATCAATATTAATTAATTTATTTACAGTCCACGTAATATAACCATGAAAGAAGCGTAGCCTGTACAAGACAAGCCACATCTAGAAAACCCGGAAAAAAAAAGTATAAGATAGTCACGCCATATTAGAAGGCAGTGCGGCCATTTTCACCCCTCTCCTTCACAGATCTCTCCTCCCACTTCCTAGATCCCTCTAGATTTTGAAGAATAACTTTTTAAAAAATATCATTGAAAATTAACCTTTTTATGTTTTTATTGGAAATAAAAACACCCCCTCCCCCTGGATTTGGAGAAATACATTTGCTCCTCTCCCCCAAAATTGTAGTGACTTAGCATCAATCGTAGAAGATATACTTAAAAGAACGCTACGTCTTTTAATCAAATCCTTGATTTCAGTTTTACGTAAGATTTTATTTTATCAAAGCCCATTTTTTTCAATTTGACCATCTATATTTACGACAAAAATGCTTATTTCTGAGTCAGCGTTCATTGGAGAATGTTATCATGGAATAGTTTCATAGAAAAGTAGCTTTTAAACTTTCGGTTACTATGGCCCTTTATTGCTCTTTACTAGGTTTCAGCTACTGCTGCAACCGTGATATTGGAAACACCTAAACCGTGAATATGGAAAACACCTTAAATTAGATAAAGTTTAGATTTTTTAGTTTATTTAGGTGAGGTAGTTGTACGTCCGGGGAGGGAGGGAGGAACCCTATGGTTAAGATTAAAAAAAAATTATATAATGAGGAGGCGTGTTGTTGTGTCGAAGAGTGAAGTGGGAGCCATACTGCGTGTTAGTGAAGAATCTTTTATGTTAATGGGTCTCAACGTGAGTTTTGTCACAGAGCAGTGTACTTTAAGTTTAGTTATTTCCTTTTTTTAATTAAACCCGATTGAACCTTGAACCTGAACTACTTATTAAAAAGCTGGTTTTTTATGGCACTTGGTATTTATCAAGTGGCATATAGCGATCGCAATTTCTGTCCGTCGGTCTGTAAGTCTGTCGGCCTGGTTTTGCTATTTCGGGCACTTCCAGATAAGCTAGGACGATGGAAGTTGGCAGACGTATCAGGGACCAGACCAGATTGAATTTGAAATAGTCCCTTCCCCGATTAGACCATCTGGGGGGAGCGAGTGAACGAGATAGTTGCGCAGAATTTTATTTGCCGGTAAAACAAATGATTGTTGTTCTTAAGTGTGGCTTGCTGGTCTAGTGATACAATTCTTACTTAGGGTACGAGAAGTTTCAGATCCCGGACCACCCCAATTTTTACATGAAGAAGATCCGAAACTAGATACGTGATCAATATAGCGATCGCTGAAAGTTGGCAGGTGTATCAGAGACCGGACCAGATTAAATTAGAAATAGTCCTTTCCCCGATTCGACCATCTGGGTGGTGGGAGTGAAAGGACGGTTCATTTGGAAAAAATGAGATATTTTAACTTACGAACGGGTGATCGGGTCTTAATGAAATCTGATATTTAGAAGGACCTTGTGTCTCGGAGCTTTTATTTTAAATCCCAAACGGATCCGGTGACGTTGGTGGGAGTTGGAGGGGGAAACAGGAAATCTTGGAAAACGCTTAGAGTGGAGAGATCGGGATGAAACTTGAAGGGAAGAACAACCACAAGTCTTATATACGTGTTTGACATAATCAGACCGGATCCGCTCTCTTTGGGGGAGTTGGGGGGGGATTCCAGTGCTTTAGCGAGTTTGGTGCTTCTGGACGTGCTAGGAAGATAAAAATTGGTAGAAGTTTCAGGAACCTGCACAAATTGACTTGATAACAATTGTTTTCGCGATTCGACCATATAATGGGGGGGGGGGGGGCTGGAGGGAGGGGAAATCGTGAAAAATGAGGTATGTTTATATCACGAATGGGTGATCGGATCTTAATGAAACTTGATATATAGAAAGCTGTCATGTCTCAGATGCTCCATTTTCAATTCGGATCGGATATGAGGACATTGGGAAGTGGAGGGGGAAACGGAAATCTTGGAAAACGCTTAGAGTGGAGAGATCGGGATGAAACTTGATGGGAAGAATAAGCACAAGCTCTAGATATGTTATTGACATAACTAGACTAGATCCGATCTCTTTGGGGGATTTCTAGTGCTTTGGTGAGTTCGAGAATAAGCACAAGCTCTAGATGCGTGATTGACATAAAAGGACCAGATCTGATCTCTCGTCACAATTGCCATACGAGCTCATAGCTCTTGTTGTTTAAGGTGAACAACAAAGAAGAAATTTAAGAATTATAAGTTTAAAATTAAACTGTTATTATGTAGATCATTACGTAGGTTGATAAAATGTCTTGTATCTCGAGATGAAAAATACACTTTGCCCCTCTCTCCCAACAATGTCGCGGGAGGTTATAGTTTTATTAGCTTCTTGAAATTTTTAGTTCAGTTAACTAAAGGTTTAATGTTTGTGGCACTTGTAATTTTTAGATTTTCTGTAAGAGCTATGTGAAAGATCAAAGATCCAATGTCTTCAACTCCCATCTATGTTGTTTACTTTGTTCTATATCTCTATTTTCTAGACGGATTGAATTAAATGCTCTTCCAATCTGCAAAATTAGTTGCTTTACCAAGAAAAACATAACTAATGACTTTTTTTCAAGTAGACGAAAGTCTATCTGTCCGTTTATATGGGCTGGTTTTGTATTGATGTAAACTAACCTTCTATGATTGATCATTGCATTCTATGACAGATGCCTTTCTAATTTCAAATAGTCAAGTATACATTTCGCTCAAAATTATTTTTACAAGCCCATCATGCATAAGACAACAAGGTTTGAGCTGGCGTTAAACGTATACACAACCGTATCTACCCGTTTGGCTAAACGGTTTGTAAAACAGTTTGGTAAACAGTAGACGGTTTGGTAAAACGGTCGTTTTGTTAGAATGTTAAAACTTAAGACATTGTACTACATTGAAACACCCAAGATGATCTGAATTCCATGTGTGTTGAATTTTTATAATTCTTTATGTGGCCTTTCAAGTCAGCTAAATAAATGTCAAGTCTACTTCGGCTAAATGTGGTGTTCTGGCCACAAAGAAAAGACGCATGGTGATTGCTTAAAGTAACTTTATTTAGTGTCTGTATCTATATTAAGTTTTTATAATCTTATGGATAAATTTCAAAAATAATTTTGAAAGTTAATTTTTTTTTCAAACAAATTCTAAAATAATAAGCCCTCTGAAACTCTGAAGACTACCTAAGAAAATTTCAAAACGAAAAATCTTAGGTATCTTGTTAGTTTGTACTCACCGTAAGTTAATTTCAAATATAAATTCAAACACAAGTGTCTTTTTTAAAAGAATAATGACAATCTATCAGATGCTTTATTCTCATTGTTTAATGATTTGGTGACCTTGATGCCAAACCTTCCATATCTGTCAAATGTCATACTAAACTCCAGTTGGAGACAGTTGTGAAGATAACACTTGGTTATGTCTATTAAAAGCTGATCTTAATTTGTTTTCACAAGACAAGCATATTTGAAAGTCTAGTAACAAAATGTTAGGAAGACAATACTAAAAGCAGGAATATAATCCGTAGTGAAGCTTTATTCTGGATTCGAAATATCATTAAATGAATTCGATATCATAAAACTCATTTTCCCAGTCTCAACGTCGGCTGACAGTCTCAATGACAAAGGGCTCACTAGCAAATTTTCCCAGCGTTACAAAGAACTTCCGAAGAAAATATTGGTAAAAATTGAAGGGGGTTCTTAAATGTGTCAACTGTTTGAAAAGCTAACGGGAGGCTAGTTTAAAACAAAAGGAAACACATAAATTCTTATTAAATGTTAAGTAAAACGCTGTCTCTTCAATTTACATACAGCACAAATAATATGCATCCTGTGTCGGCCAAGATTCCAATCAAAGTGTGTAGCACAACAGGGAACCCAAAGCTGTCAAATTTATCAATGATAATTTTTGAGCTAGTTTTTAAACCTTTCCAAGCAGGTATGCAAAAACATTTTTAGGGACTGCCCTTTCCTGAACTTTAGAAAGAAAGTTCTGCTCTGTTCAATCGAAAAAAACGAAATTCACGCTTTCTAATGATGTAAGTTTAAATAAATCTGAGTATCTCTACCTCCGGTACAATTCGGGAGAAGTTAGATGGTTTTTCTAAGATTTCCGGGAAATTAGATGTCGGCTTTTAGTTTTCGGTCGTTTAATCGGTTAACAAAGCAATCCAAGTTGCACCAAGACCGCCCAATCAATTCTAAATTGTTTGGCCACACAAGCTAAAAAAAATTTATGATGGACAGGATAGCACGACAGTGCGATCCTTGAAGGCATTGAACCCTCTTAATGCTGATAATTTTCATCAAGAACAACGGGATGAAAATTCTTTAACCGATCGGATCCAGCCAATGAGAACGAAAAACGGCAGATTTTTTGATGCTACGTTAGATCTTAGATCTTAACTCCTCCTGTACCGCCAGAGGCGCACAAAGCACCTCCAAAGGCCACCAGAGGTCCGTCATTAGCACCAGAAAAAGAAAAACTAAAATGAAGCGTTGAAAAATACATTAAATTAAAAAATGAAAACCAAAAACTAATAAAATTTACAATCGCTTAACCTTACAATTGAAGCTATAAACAATTGGCCACCTTCTGAACCCATCAGATTCCAGAAGGTACCTGTTGCATTGTTATGAAATATAAGTACGTTTCTGCTTTCTCCGTTATTCTTTCTTGCAGGATAGAGATTTACTGCCCTTTTAAGCTTCAAAGATATATCTCCTTCTACTAGATCTTCCATCACAGGGTTCTCGAGAAATATACATATATATATATATATATATATATATATATATATATATATATATATATATATATATATATATATATATATATATATATATATATATATATATATATATGTCGCTATATATATATATGTCGCTTCGTGTATGTCCGAAATATTTGTTAAATATTCTTATTTCGGACTTTCACAGGTGAATATCGGCACTCACGAGAGTTTTCTATGTAAATATATATATATATATATATATATATATATATATATATATATATATATATATATATATATATATATATATATATATATATATATATATATATATATATATATATATATATGAGACGTTGGCACTTTCGCATTGCATATTCTAACCGTATAGTCTAAGCATTTCATAGCTTGTAGTCTAAATGATTCACTAGTATATAGGTACGGATGCTCTGGACAGGATCAAGAATATGTATATGGCCTTTCAGATAGATTCTTTTTACCCTTTGAGTAGCGGCTCCTTCTCTTTTTTCTTCTGTTGAAAGTTAAAAACAGGCGCCTTTTTTAAATTACTTCAAAACCGAAAGTCAAAGCTTTTAAGTTGAAAACTTTAGAAAAGCGGGAACATAGTTTGAATATTTTTGAAAAAAGGCTATATAATGGTTTTGATTATATAAGTGTACGTTTCAAAGGTTTTTGCTAGTCTAGTAATGTTTTGACTAAATTTTGTCCTTTACAGTTGCAACCCCGGTTATACATTCAGCTAAACCTTTTCTCTAAAAATGTTTGATTTCCAAGATGATTTGGCTAAGGTATTTTCCAAGAGGGTTGAAAGTGCAGGTTAGCTTGAATCCAATTTGATAGGTTAAAATAAGATTTATAACTAAATAAACTTTACATTGGATACACGGCACAAATGGGTTCTTAGGCCTGTAAATGAAGAGAAAGATATATGTTCCAATCAAGTACTAAATCAAAAAGAAAAAAAAATAAAGATTATGACATCGCTCACCCTTGCAACCCACACCCGGGACCTTGAGGGGCAACCCTCAGGGGAAAAACAACTGCAACTGAAACGTCTACAACAGCCTCGGATACATCACCTCCCCAGATAACGACCCCTGCATGCCCCCGGAACCGATTTTTGACTGCGAAACAGAATCTAAAGATGGGTTTTTGGAACGTGAGAACGATGAACCAGATATCCAAGACAGAGCAAGTTCTTAAAGAGATGAGACAATACCTCATCGATATACTCGTTCTCAGTGAAATAAGGTGGACTGGAAATGGATTAGAGAAGTTCGGTGATGGATATGTCATGGCATTTAGTGGTCACCCTTCCGTCCACCGCGCTGGTGTAGGACTTCTGATGTCGCCACTTGCACACAAAGCAATGACAAACTGGAACCCAGTTAACGAACGTATAATGACAGCTCGCTTCGTATCAAATCACACAAAAATGACCATCATCGCATGCTACGCTCCAACTAACAAAGCTGATGAAGAGGAGAAAGATGCTTTCTATAACATGCTACACTCGGTCACCAAAGACGTTCCCAGGCATGATGTACTCTGCGTGGTTGGCGATCTAAATGCTAAAGTTGGTGCAGACCGCCAGTACTGCCCTGAAGTTCTGGGCCCACATGGCATGGGAGAGATAAATGAGAATGGCACACTCCTAATCGATTATGCACTAAGCAACGATTTTACAATAGGTGGTAGTATGTTCGACCATAAAACGATTCACAAGTACACATGGGTGTCCCCCGACGGCCGAACGAAGAATCAAATCGACCATTTCCTCATGTCAAGACGTTGGAGAAGTAGCCTATGTGACGTGAGGGGTTTTTGAGGAGCTGATGTTAATTCAGATCACATCCTGATGATAGCCGAAGTAAGAAACAAACTGAAAGTTCAGAAGCGGAAAACTAACACTGCAACACATAAACAATTTGACACCGATAAGCTGAAAGATCCTGACATCCGCAAAAACTTCTGCATATCTCTACATAACGGATTTGAAGCGTTAAATCTGCTCGACGAAATCAATGACTTTGATGTTGAGAATATATGGACCTCAGTCAAGAGTGTGTACCATGACGTTGCGAAGGCCAACCTTGGCTTCAAGAAAAGAAAGAAAGAAGAATGGATATCGGATGACACCTGGAAACACATCAGTAAACGCAAGGAGACCCGAACGCTTATCCTGAATACGTCGAGCCCAGAGCAAAAAGCCCAATTACAGCTCCGCTACAAAGAAGAGGATAAAGCGGTGAAAAGAAGTGCCAAGAAAGACAAAAGAATTGCCATTGAGAGAAAAGCAGCGCTTGCAGAAGAAGCTGCAAAGAAAGGAGACTCAAAAATGGTTTATCGACTAACAAACGAGATAGTTGGAAAGAAAACAAATCGTACATCCCTTGTAAAAGATGAAAATGGAGACGTTATTTCGGATCCACAGAAAGCTGACGAGAGATGGGCCTCACATTTCGAGAAAGTCTTAAATAGGCCCAGACCTGATGATCCAGAAACAGTACCGGATACGCCATTTTTACAAATTGACGTAAGTGCTGACCCACCCAGCACGGAAGAAGTGACGACAGCTGTGAAAAAGCTGAAAAATGGACGTGCATCCAGTCGATGCACCAGTCGTGCCTTGAGTCGATGGGATCACGGCAGAGATGCTGAAAGCGTCCCTTCGAGCCTGCATATTCGTATGGACTGCTCTTCTAGTGGCCATCTGGAACAACGAAAAAGTCCCAAAAGATTGGACCAGAGGTATACTGGTCAAACTCTTCAAGAAAGGCGATGCACAAATTTGTGACAATTGGAGGGGCATCAATTTGACGTCTGTGCCTAGTAAAATACTAGCCTCAGTAATACTACAACGCCTAAGAGCAGCCCTAGACTCACATCTCAGGGAAGAGCAACATGGGTTCCGACCTGGTAGGTCTTGCTCTGATCTTATTTTCATTCTTAGACTGATGGTGGAAGAGTCCAGAGAATGGAACAAAGAGCTGTACCTGCTCTTCATTGATTTTGAAAAGGCGTTCGATTCTGTTGACCGAGACACTTTATGGAAGATTTTGAAATATTACGGAGTACCTGATAAACTAGTCAAAATGATAATCGCACTATATGAGGATAGTGAATGCTGTGTACGCACAGAAAATGGGGACACGCGTTTCTTCAAGATAATGTCTGGCGTCAAACAAGGGTGTGTCCTATCCCCGTTTCTGTTTGTCATTGTAATGGACTATATTCTACGGCAGTCTTCAGGCATTGGAGTAAAGATCAGCAGCCGACAGATCTCTGATCTGGACTTCGCAGATGACGTTGTTCTTCTTGAAGAAGCGAAACTGCGACTGCAGCTGCTACTCGACGCCATAGACGAAAAGGCCGAGAAAATGGGACTTGCAGTAAATGTCAGTAAAACAAAAAGTATGGCCACATCTGACTCCCCACTCATATTAAAATGCAAAAATAAAACTATTGAGCAGGTCAAGGAATTTAAATATCTCGGGAGTTGGATCGAATACGATGGTGAAATAGCCAACGAAATCAAGAGGAAAATTGGACAAGCGACATCGGCTTTTAGCAAGTTGAAACCAGTCTGGCGCAGTAGTAAATACTTTATGCGCTTGAAGCTCCGCCTCCTGAATAGCAATGTGATGTCCATCCTCCTCTATGCTAGTGAATGCTGGTAACTAAACACCCAGCTAGAGAAACGTGTCCTAGCCTTTGAAAACATGTGCCTTAGGAGAATCCTGAACATATCGTGGCAGGAAAAGGTCACCAACATAGAAGTTCGCCGACGAACCGGTCAGCCATTAGTTACTGACCTTCTGAAACGTAGGAGATGGACATACCTTGGCCACGTCCTCCGTATGCCAGAGGATCGACTCCCGGATACAGTATATGATTGGCGTCCCGAGGGGAGGCGAAAAAGAGGTCGACCAAGACACACCTTATGACGACAGTACGACCGAGACCTGAGAAATGCGGAGTTGTCTCTTCAACCACAGTGGGAGGACGTCACGGCTGCAGCTCAGCTCCGAGATGTCTGGCGAGGTTTCGTAGACGCCCTATGAGCCACCCCTGGCTCTGGAGGATCTAAGGTCTAAGTAAGAGTCCAATCAATCTTACGCAATATAAACAGAAAAAGGAAAAGGAAAAAAGTCTAAGAAGCCAAAAAATTTTGACATTTTTGTAATAAGCTAAACGAGTGATACCTTCTAGATGATTCCGGCGTCTTATTTCTTTCAGTATGGCTTGCCCTTATAGGATTAAAATCTAACTTTTCGTAGGAAGTAAAAAGAATTTGAATATGAAACCTCAATGTAGCCTAAACAGATAATATAATTTATTTTCCTTTCAGATAAGCTGGATAATAACATAAGTGAACTTGGACCAGAAGAACTAATCAGGTATGAAGGATGTAGATATACATGTAGTACTACCACTAATATTAATACTAACAACTCACTGTAGTACCAAGCCGCCTGAGGCCGTTATGGCTTCGTACTCTCCTCCTTCATTTCTGTGAAACAACCAAAAAGACAGCCGCAAAAGCAGTAGTGTTGTCCGTATCACTGCCTTCGCAGCTGTTTTTTTTTCTCTCTCTCTCTCTCTCTTTATCAGCAATCTGTGGCTCCGAAGTAATAAAGAGAGGCAAACTTGAAATTTTCCCTTTTTAACGGGAAACATTACACGAAGCAGATAAATTCGATAAAGTTTGTAACATTTTTAGTGATTTTCCAGAAAAAAAATTGAAACCGGTCTTTTCCTTATGCTGTACATGCTGCTAAGACAAAACTTCC
Organism: Artemia franciscana; assembly: GCF_032884065.1. NCBI lineage: Eukaryota > Metazoa > Arthropoda > Branchiopoda > Anostraca > Artemiidae > Artemia > Artemia franciscana. The sequence goes on along the minus strand of NC_088872.1, from coordinate 17,244,319 downwards.
CTAGTTGGAAAAGTAAAGTTTTTCGCTTTGTTTGAAGTAAAAACAGGGAATAGTTGTGGTAAAAGTCAAAGTCATGGCCAATTGTAGAAAAAGCCAAGGCAGATTGTCCAATTAAGTGGGCATCAAGTCAAGGTTAATTTTAACCCTTTGATTGCCGTTGTTACTTGCTCCCATTTATGATACACCTCTCCGCGCATGCATGTCACTACACAATGCCAAACTAGAGTCAACTTTGTTCAGGTTCCCCCCGGGGAACACACGCGGGTTGACTCAAGTATACTTGAAAATTTCAAGTATACTTGAAAATTTTCCTCTCATGCATGTCACTCCACAATGCCGAACTAGAGTCAACCTGTTGGAGGTTCTCTCATGCTAATTCACGCTGGGGGAACCTATATATAGGCAAATTGTCTATATATAGTCAAAATTCAACGAATTTAAGCATTCATACTTTAAGCGATGGCTAGATCGGATGAGGGACTGACTGTCTGGTATTTATTAATTAATTTGAAGAATTTGCAAAACCCTGGCTCGTGTGTTGGGCATTGTTACCGCTGAAGCAACTGTCTAACCATTCGCGGCTTTAAGCATCCGTGCCTTAAGAAGTGAACATGGGCTATATGGTATCCCATGTGCAAAAAAAAGGACTCTATTGTTGGTATGATTGTATGCGCATCCGCAGGGTTACCGCTAGAGCAATAGTCTAAACTAGCCAGGGCATCAGGCATCCGTGCTTTTGAGCAATCAACATGAGCGTGATAAAGGAGTTAATTGTTGGTAAATGTAAAGCGATTGATTACCGCTAGAGACATAGTCTAATCATTTAACGGCTTTAAGTATCCGTACTTAAAGGCAATGACCAGTGAGCCTGATGGAGTTTGACATGAAAAAGGAAATATATTGTTTTAATTGTTGGTGTAAAATGTAGCGCAGGGTTACCGCTAGAGCAACGCTCTAACTAGCCACGGCTTGAAGGCCTCCGTGCTTTTGAGAAAACTGTCTGTGCTTGACAGCAAAAAGTGCACTTTAATTAATTAAAATTATAAATTTGCAACCGGAACCCCTGCCGATAATCCCCAGACCTTATATGAGGGGGTCACTATCCAAATGAAAAAAATAGTGTAACGTAAAAAACTAAAGTTTTTTAGAGGTAACTTTTTTCTATAAAAACAGAATTTAAAGAAAAATAGGATGCTTGGACTATGCAGGCTTAATTTTGACCAGGATCTTAGTTTTTATAATATTGTCAAAACTAAATTTCAGCTTTACTGAATTACCCACGTGCTTTGTGAAGCTGTGCAGAATTTCCGTATGTCTCATAAATGTTTTGGAACATAGTACCAGAAATCTTCATTTTAAATCTGTAGTTCCGATCCTTTTTATTTTCTTCTAAAATTTTTGACTTTGTTGTTTATTGTACTGTAAACGTTTAGTGCCATGAAAAGTAAACAAAAAGACATGTACGCTACTATATCTGAACATGAACCATACCCTAAGAAACATTTCTAAAATTGTTAACGTAGATCGACTCCCTTGATATCCCGAAGTTAACTTTTCTTGTTTTTATTGACAACGTAGATAGACTGATTTTGATCTTCTAAAAACCGGACTTTACATCGTTTTTTCAGAAACTAAATTCCTTCTATTACCTTTTCTCTTTTGAAGTTTCGATTCTGCAAATTCTTCACATTTTATTTAAGCTTCGAAGCTTAACTTTTTAGAAATCAAATAACTTTGCATATTGCTAGAACTTTATACTGTCTCTTCGACAACCTAAACGAAATATCCGTATTCAACATAAATTCTTTGGAATTAGTAACAGAAATCGTGATTTGGAACAGAACTTCCGAATTTTTTAATTGTTTCCTAAAATTTTCGATTTCGATGTTTGTTATATTTTAGGCGTTTTATACAATGAAAAGCAATCAAGAAGAAATGCACTCTTCTATATCCGAAGATCAAACATACGCTAAAAAATAAAAGCTATCACAATGAACCATTACATGGATGTTCATTAACCGCAGTAAATAGTACACAGTTTTAATGCAGGTAAAAACGAAAAGAATGTAGATATAGATTTTGGTGAATACTTTTAGTACACAGTACTTACTTCAGAAGTTCTGTAACTACACATTGACCTTACAAATAATAACTTACAAGAATCAAAGTGCACCTGCACACGTGATACGGGAGCATAAACACTTATTATCCATGAAATACAGTTTCATTTGTTGCTCTGCCGCTGTGACCTCTTGGTCATAGTTGCCACAACACTCCCTGAGGCCTTGGCATCAGAGCTTTAATTTAAAGCTTATCGTCAAATAGCAAAATTTTTGCTTCATTTATCCTTCATTGTTCATCTCTGTGTTTGGCAAATAATGATTAATGTTCAAGTTGCAACGAGGTCATCCTGATTCCACCAGACTGCAATACGCCATGGCACAAAAACATTACGTCCCATAACTGGTCCACAAACCAAAGAGCATGTCTGACAGTCTAAAAAAATTGAGGTTCTTGGAATTTAGCTTATTGTAATTCTTGGAATGATGTGATTCTAGTTAGTCTTCATCCACTTATAACCTCTACAAAGACATTTTTAGCTCACAAAATTATAAGCGAATTAATGAATTATTTGCGGATTTTTCTTACCTGTTGAGAAGAAATGAGCGATAGAGGTTTATGGCTAAGTACGTCAAATATTCAAAACTTCTTGGCGATAAATCCGCAAGTTATATCTCGTTAGTGCTTATTGTAAAGTTGTTGCACCATTGGCGTACCTATTCACATAGAGAAGATGATTTATGAAACGTTGTGAAGCTTAAAGTGACCCTTTATCTTATTTTTTTCCCCTTTTTAAATCCCCTGGTCTTTTCTCTTTATCACGTTTTTTTTGTGTATTATTTTAGTGTTAAAATTGTAGTGTTGTATGTCAATTTCATTTACTTTTTTTTCTTTCATTTTCTATACTCCGCTGTTTAGATTTTTCAATATTTTAAACAGGTATAAATGATTTTGTTAAGACAAAGCAAAATATGTGAGTAATTACTACTACTACTACTGAAAACTCTTAGAACTCACTTCAGCACTAAGATTCCTGAGGCTTAATAGTTTAATGTCAGTAACACTAGTTGAAAGTCTATCCAATACAATTATCTGGTTATATCAGGCATAATGAGCCACCCTAAAACACGGGACAAGAATGGAATTATTTCTGTGTTCCATTAATATGGTTGGAGTTGATTGTGGCTGAATCCAGTATGTGTGCATGCATGTTTAAATTTATTGCTTATAATAAATTCAAACTTACAAGACAGATGGGGCCATCAATAGAAAGAAAAGAAACAAGTACAATTAAGTTCCAAAGGTGTCTTCACCATTAAACTGCTTCTGGCTCCTGCATTCAGCACAAATAAAGCTTCAAGCGGCAGAATGGTTTTTTATTTGTCCCTTAGAAAAGAGTCTGAAGTCAAGGGTGATATAATTCCTGTATTTTAGTAGAATTTTGGAAGACCAACATGGCTTGACTGAGCAAGACGCAGTTTCAAAGCCGAGCTTATGTTTTAAATGTCCATGAAAAGAAAATCCTGGGTTTAAAAGGGATATCATATTACTCAGGTACCTTATATCACATTTATTTACCCCCCCCCCCTGCCTGTACATGGTATTATGTGTCATGGTATGGTATTACGGTCTCCTGAACCTGTTTTTCCTAGCTGCTCTAGCGGATTTATCAGGACCGGATAAAGTGGAGCTCCATAATTTGTCAATCATTCCGCACAAATACAGTTTCAAGCAACAGACTTTTTTTTTATTTGTTCATTAAAAATTACTTGAAGTGAAGGGTTTCTGAATCTGATTTAGTTCACTTTAAATGCAATTAAAATGAAAAACTTGTAGTTTTTTTCTTTGTGTATGGCTGTAGCATTCCCTAGAATCCTCTTGGGTACCTTAACTGCTGTGCTTTCATTAATTAAAATTTTATATAAGTATAAAACATCTAAACTTTTAAATTAAAAATGACTCCAATTTTTCTTTTTGTAATGCTTGCGGCTTTTTTATCTTCTACTTTGATATAACTTCAATATTACAGGCAGAAGCATCGATCTCTTAAAGACAACTACAACCGATTGCACAAAATGTCTCTGTCAGGACCAAATGGCAAGGATTTTGTGGAGCCGAAAGTTCAGGCCCTTTGGAAAAGTGCCCTTCAGACTAATTTTTCATCTGAAGAGCTCGAGTCTCTTCATGTAAGTGATTAATGATTAATTGAGGGTTCATATTGATGCATTTTTCACGAATAATGGGACTCATAACCATACCAAGCTACGGTCTTTTGTTATTTGATAGCATGTTTATTTATTTATAACCTCACATACAAAAAGTATAAAGGTGAAGGAACATTAAGCAGGAGAAAAACACACAATCCATAATTTCAGTTACAGCCAAAGTTCATGATTTCCTCTAAGACTAGAAGTTGATAAATAAATTTACTTTTCACACTATTTAAAGGTGTTTCGATTTTGGAGACCCTTTGTAAAAATTTAAAGTATGAGCACAGAAAAAAAAACTATTGAAAACAGATGAATAAAAACGAGCAATAACTTTTCTTTTGAAAGCAATTCAAGTGCTTTGCTACGAAAGTTTCAAAAATGTTAAAATTGTAGTTAATCCGTTTACCTTCGATAACTTCACGTTTACCAATTCAAATTTGATAACCTATTTTAAGGAGGAGGGGGTATTCTATCTTCAATAGTAATACTTAGTAATATTTTTACCATAAACAACAGATTTTATTCAAAATTACTTTTGATAAGCAACTTTCCTTTAAGGGGTACAATTTAAAAGTCAATGAGTTTAGCTGAAGTTTAAAAAATGTTAGAAGTACAGTTAATCGGCTCTCTTCAGAACAGCTCATCTAGAAGTTGTTTATGCTGCATCATTTAATAAGGGACAACGGGGACCTTTTATAAGGAACAATGGATCCCTTTTGTATTTCAAAGGAATTCCACAAAAACCTTATAAATATATAATTTTAACATAACAGTTTAGTGATTCTAGTTCATGGTTCATCAGCTGTCTTGAATCACCACATATCTTTCAAGAACATCAAATTTTGAACAGATAAAGGTTGGACCTACTAGGCTATATGAAAAAGGGTTGTCACAGTTTCCTCTAAAAGAAATATCTAGGAAATTATCATCCTTTTCCAATCGATACAGCAAAGTTGATTTGGATGGGATCACTATTCGTCTAAATTTGTCTGACTTGCTTATTTACACATTAGGCCAAAACAGTTTCGAAATTCTATTATTAGCATAGAGATAGGGCAGAGAGCTTTTCATTCAAGTTCTGGTTTCTATATCAATGATTCCGACGTAGAAATGTGAATTCTCTCCACTTACAGTGGTTTTTGTTCTTATTATATCATTTTCGGTATTTATGTTATCATTTCTGTATTTTATCATTTTCATTTTATCAATTTTTCAATTATTGAAAAATGAAAGAACCGTTATCATATCTGTATTTACGTTATATTTATCATTTTCTGTATGGACGGATGATAGATTGACTTATCTATCAAAAAATGAACGGACATCATTTTTATACAATCCTAAAAAGGGCTTATGCCAGATTTGCCTTTCTCTCACTCGGACTATCTATCTTAGCTTTTTCTACAATTAGCCATGGCTTGATGCCCACAACTACTTGATTTTAATTGATTGAAAAGCATTGGATATTGCTGAATGAGCTTACTATTTAGCATAGTCAAATTGGAATAGTCATGCGGAGGGGGAAGTTTGGAATATTAAATCCATGATAAGTATTCGTTTTTGCTTCGATAAATTATTATGTAAACTCTCCCTATTTCCTGCGGTTGATTGGCTTTTAGTTGATTTAAAAAGAACGAGAACCTCCTAGCAAATCACCACCATCGCAAGCTTATTCTCCTTTGTATTAATTTTTAAGTAAATGCCCTGTGTAAACTAAAAGGGTCTAGATAAATAGTTAAATGGGGTTTTGTATGGTTGTAAGATTGATGGAGATTGGACGTTATTCATGGCGAATGATGGGCCAGTGAACATCGAACCGCCGATATTCATGGATCAATGGAGATTGATGCTATTTGCTATGAGAAAAAGTGAATTATAGGCTCTGTAGATACCTTGTATACTTACGTTCATTATTTTTCATGGCTAATAAATCAGTGTTGAAATTCGTTTGTTAAGAAATAATAAATCAAATTTACTTCCCCCTAAGCACTCCTTGGGTATTGAGTAAGTGCCTATTTTTTTCTTAGAGTGTGTGATATATTTGAATGATGACATAATATTGATGTCCCCTATTTCAAAAAATATTTGGCTCTTATCGTTTCAGACTGAGCTGAAGCACTATGAAAACAGAATCGTCAAACTGCACTACCTGGAAGGCCAGTCGGCTGCTTTGAAAGAGAAAAAAATGGATAGTATCTACAGCGATAAAGACCTGAAAGGGAAAATAAAAGACCTTGAAAAGAGAGCTGCCAAACTACATACTGATTTTGAGTCGCGCATCATGCAGAAGCGGATAGAACTATGAAAATACTTGAGTGGTGCCGCTTTTTTGTTATTAGACTGACTGAGCTAAATTTTTTTGAGACGATTTCTTATCAATTTTAGTCTGTTAGTCTAAGGTTGTCTAATCATTGTTTAAAGAGCTAAAAAAAAAATGTTTAGCCGAGAGTCGAAACAGTAGATCTTATTTCTTTAAATTTGTGAAATCATCGATACTACAGTCTTAAGGTGTGTTTCAAAGGTATTTCAAGCCTTTGAAGATATTTACGGTTTTTACAGTTCAGTGATATAAATCCATCGTCGCAAATTCTTGGCCAGAGTGCATACTAACACACTGGAATAGTCTTCAAAGGCATTTTTGCCATTGTGTAGAAAATACTTATTTCTGACATTTTCAAGCGTCCTTGACCCACCCCCTTCAAGATACGATCTTAATATTTATTTATTTTTTATGCTTGATCTTAGGAATCCAAAGGATTTCACTGGTCGTGCAGGCAATAGAAGTACTGGATCAGCTTAAGAAATTTTCTATTGTAACTTCCGAGTCTTTTTCATTATTTCATTTATGACTATTGTGTAACAGTAGCAAAATTCTATAACGTCATTGTAACGAATGTGTTATGCGTTTCAAGAGAGGGGGAGGGTACTCTCCTTTTCCACTCTTTTTATGCGTGACAAATTTATTTCAGCCTAAATTTATTTTTTTCTTGCGGAAATTTCTTCAAGAAAAGGTCCTTGCGAACATAAATTTCTCTTTTTCACTAAGAATACAACTATTAAATTGGAATTTTTCATCAACCTATAATAACTGATTGACTGATGAAATGAATATTACATTGGGGGAATGTCTTGGAAAGGGAACAGGACAGGGGCTTCAATGTCTAATCTGCATGTATCTTTTTATATAATCTGAATTTGAATCTCTATTGAATAAGCAGATAAGAAAAAACGCTGTATTCTTATGGGATTTACTTAATTTTTGTGTTTTTATGTGCCTTATCTTTCTCTAGTACAATTATTGCAGTTTTTAATAAAATATATGTATATATAAATATCGTTTCAATTATGCTGTAGTAATAGTATAGCATAAAAAATATGATAGAAAATGAGGTCCTTCTGCAGAAATAGTATTTCGTTAACTACGATGATTAACGTAGAAATAATCAACTCTTTGCAAGTTTTAGAATGTAATTGTCTTACAAAAAAAAAGCAAAAAAAAACTCTACACACACGTTTTGGGTGTGAAACACGTCCCTTATCTTTCTCTGGTGTAACTATTGTAGTTTTTATTAAAATATGTGTATATGTAAATATTATTTCAATTATACTGTAGTAAGAGTGTAGCATAAAAGATATGGCACAAAATGAGGTCCTTCTGCTGAAATAGTGTATGATTAACTGTAACGATTAACGTGGAAATTATAAACTCTTTGCCAGTTTTAAAAAGTAATTGTCTCAAAAGATAAAAAAAAAAAACTAAAAAAAAACTCCTCATACAAGTTTTGGTGTGAAAAATGTCCCTTATCTTTCCCTGGTGTAACTATTGCAGTTTTTATTAAAATATGTGTATATATAAATATTATTTCAATTATACTGTAGTAAAAGTGTAGCATAAAAAATATGACACAAAATGAGGTCCGTCTGCTGAAATAGTGTATGATTAACTGTAACGATTAACGTGGAAATTATAAACTCTTTGCCAGTTTTAAAAAGTAATTGTCTCAAAAGAAAAAAAAAAACTCCACAGACACGTTTTTCGTGTGAAAAATGTACCTTATCTTTCTCTGGTGTAACAATTGCAGTTTTTTTTAATATATGGATGTATAAATTAGCCTACTGTAGTAATAGTGTAGCATAAAAAAATATGACAGAAAGAGATCCTTCTGCTGAAATAGTGTTTGATTAACTGCAACGATTAACGTGGAAATTATCAACACTTAGCCAGTTTTAAATGGTAATTGTCTCAAAAAAAAAAAACTCCTCTTGCACGTTTTTCGTGATAAAAATGTGCCTTATAGTAAACATATATATAATAACAAATAATAATAAATAAAAAATAAATATAAATAATGAAGATAAATGATAAATAATTATTATTTCAATTATAGTGTAGTAATAGTATAGCATCAAAAAATAAGACAGAAAATGAGGTCTTTGCCACTTTGCCAGTTTTAAAAGGTAATTGTCTCAAAAAAATTTCACATACACGTTTTTCATGTGAAAAATATGCCTTATCTTTCTCTGGCCTAACTATTGCAGTTTTCATTAAGATGTATAAATATATAAATATTATTTCAATTATATTTAGTAATAGTATTGCATAAAAAAAATGTGACGAAAAATGAGGTCCTTCTGCTGAAATAGTGTTTGATTAACTGCAACGATTAACGTGGAAATTATCAACACATTGCCAGTTTTAAAAGGTAATTGTCTCAAAATAAAACACTCCTCGTACACGTTTTTCGTGTGAAAACTTTACCTGATAAGAAGCTATAGAAATGAAACCAAATATTAGCAATAAAAAGCACGATCGCAATATAGCAGTAATAGTAGCATAGCAGTAAGATCAAATGTAAAAAAAAAAAACAATATACAATTACGGGACAATGAAGACAGCCTCTGGGGATAAATCAAACTATGAGATAAAAGTCAATCATTAAAAAATAAGGAGAATAATTGCATTGTAAAAAAAATGAAAAATTGAAATGCCGAAAATGCCCAAAGATTTATTAGTAAAAAGCTATAGAACTAAAATTATCAAAATAGTATCAATATAACTACAGAAGAAGAATTAGATCTCTGGTGCCCTTGTCCCGTTGAGCGTTGCAGCAACTACAACCTATGGGTCAGGGAAAATAAATGTATATGGTCCCGTTTCCCGTTTCCGGATGCCTTAGGATTATTGTAAGATGTTATTCATGAAGCAGACGTGTGATTACAGAACTTCTGTAATAAGTTCTGTGTCTACCGAGTAATGGTCAAATCCTGTTTTGTTTGTTTTTTTTTTTTTTTTTTTTTTTTTTTTTTTTTTTTTTTTTTTTTTTTTTTTTTTTTTGTAAAGGCATTGTATCTGTGTATGTTATACAAGAGTCCGTTTAACAGATGATTATGTACTTTTAATCCTAAATGGAATAAGCGAATGCTTCTTAGCGTTAACCTCATTTTTGCATATACAAGAGTGCATTTTTTGTTTACTCTATGGCATTAGACATCTAAAATTTCAGTAAACATCAAAATCAAAATTTTTGAAAAAAATTAGAATTTTAGTTCGGAAATCAGTATTTCCGTTATTTTCTCCCAAAAATTTATGAGAGAAAATGAATTTGAAGAGAGAATATTGAAGAGGTAATATGACATTTTATCAATATTCAAAGTTATTTGCTTTCTAAGAAGTCAAGATTTGCAGCTTAGACATTTTACTTAGACAAAATGTAGGGCATCCCCAAAATCAAAAATTCAAAATAGGAAAAGTCACAGAAGGAATTTTATTGCTGGAAAAGTTCTCAAAAGATCAATATCTGTCTATCTGCCTTAGATAAAAGATTCTACCTTTTCTAGAAAATATGTTGCCTCTATGATGGAAATTGGATATGTTCCTCTATCTATGGAAATTGATACGTGATTGACAACTTAGAAATTACTTCTCGGCATACCGTTCATTTCCGGATTTAAAACGGTACATGGCTGCTTGATCACTTTTTACGGTGTTACAAATTTAAAGTATAATAATTATTAAAATCGAAAATAGAAAGAAAAAAAAAAGAAAAAAACCGTGTGTCATAATCAGGATTTACGGTAATACTCTCAAAGACCTATAAAAGATGCAAAATTATTTCTAAGACTCTCTAGAAGAAATTATGAAGTTCGAACAGTATTTAAGGTCATTTGATTTCTAAAAATTTTGCTTTGAAGCACGGACATTTTATCTCGACAAAATGTAGGGAGTTCACAAGATCAAAGCTTTGAAAAAGTCAAAGAGAAAATTCCATTTTTGCAAAAACAAATGTCAAACATTTTTAAACAACGAAGATTTATCAAACCGTGCTGGGAAGAAAAATCCAAACTTGTCTAGAAAAAAAATTTACCAGTAGGATATCTTAAAAAAGTTGTATGTTATGACAAATTGTATGTTACGAAGCAATTTCGTACATAAGACAGTTCATCTCATTTTTGGTATTTTTTCGTAGTATTACTCTATCAAAATAAAAGGCGCCTCAAATCAAAAATTTCCTAAAACAACTCGTAAATTCGAAAAAAAATCGGAATCTAAAAGAAATACAGAAATTTTTCTTCGGTTCTAGGAAGAGACAATTTAATGTTCTGCAGGAATTCAACATAAAGCTCTTCAAAAAGAGTTTATTCTCCCGAATAAGATAATTTTGTTTTGACGGCATATGAAACGAGATAACTTTTTTTCTCTCGTAAATTTTTACACTGGACATTTTACAAAAAACTTTACTGGAGCTTTTCTGTCCTGTTTCACGATTACCGCTCCCCATACAATTTTTTAGTTTGGATCTCTTACTACTTCGGAGCTATAGGCCACTGATCAAGATTAAAATGACATACATTCATCGTAAAACTAAATTTTTACATGGAAGTTACCGGAGTCAAGTGAATTACACTAAATTGCTTCGATTATACTTATGCAAAAGTAGGAAAAAGTCGCTAAAACAACTTACAAGGAGAAATTTATCAACATCCTGGAAATACAAAAAACAATGTACCAAAACAAACCCAAGTGCATTTTCTTTTAATTTAGCTGTAACAAAAATCAGGAAACTTGAGAAAGCTGTAACAATTGTTGCAATATCAGAAATGTAAAAAATAAAGACTTTTGAAATTTTTAGCCCAGAGAATGCAATACTAATTTACAAGAGCTTTTCCAGAGAAATTGCCTGTGGATTGTATTTGATATCGGGCTGACTGCTGACTGCTGACTGGTTCAATACCGCTTTTTAGGGCTACAGTGAAGGAAAGTTGAGATGGGTAGGACAGGTTCTGCGGATGAAGGATGCCAGATTGCCAAAGATTGTCCTTTTCGGCCAACCGCCTAAGACTAAACGGAAAGCAAACCTTCGTGGTTGTGGTAGGAGGATGTCATGAAGAAAGACTTAAATGAAATGGAACTTCCTGGGAGGGTGTAAAGAGGTAGGCTTTGAATAGATTAGGATGGAAAAGGAGCTTGCGTACGTGTGCTGGCCTTAGGTGGCTTAGTGTTGAGGTGAGTTGTGAGTAGTAGTAGTATTAGTAGTAATAAATTTGTTATATCGAATTAAAAGCTTCTATAAACAATACAGTTAGAATAAAAACGTTTGGTAAATTGACAGATTCATATGCAGACTTGCGAGATGCCCTTCTCTCATTACAGCCTGGATATTCACCTGACATACCTGCTGATAGTACTGTTTTCCAAAACCTAAATTCAACTATGTCAAAAGGACTCCAGATGATCATTAATTTTCTGCCATTTTCTTTCTTAGTTGAGTTTTAACTACGCGAATACCCACAGTATTGACCATTTCTTACTGCATTTAACACGTTTACCTGGCAACAACTATTAAGTGTTTAAGCTGATTTGTATGTATTTTATTGCTACTGAGCCTGGCAAGAAAGCTGGAGGGGAGGGCTATATAATTTTTGCAATTTGTTTGTATTTTAATATTTTCCCATTGTTACTCTATCAAATATTAGAGATGTTACTTCTTACCAAGCAGCATTCCTAAAAAAAAAAAAATTCCATGGCTTGATAGCCTCCTTTGTCCACAATAAGGCCACAAACCATGGTCAGTAATGCCATTCCTAGAGCTTCAATGGTCTGCATAAGACCATAGGCTGTACCAAGCTGGTGCTCAGGAACCACCAAAGCTATCATAGGCCACAGTGCACTAGCCGACATAGAATATGAGACTCTCAACATCTGGAATAAAGTAAAGAAATAATTGATGAAAATTCAAATAAAGTTCCATTTTAAACCATTTGTTTACACAAGGTGACAATTAAACATCATATGTTATATCTAAATACATAATAACGATTATAATGATATTTCCATACATACCCCTTATTGTCATACCAAAAACAATAAAAACCCTTTAGAACGAAACTACAGATTATGAATAGGCAACTGATTTATAAGACAGAAAAGCTTTAGCGGAGGTGCTATTTTTTTAAATGGTATACCAGATCAATACGGTAATAAAATTAGTCTTATGTATGAGAATAATAATGCTGTGGTAAAGGTAGGAAGCAAGGAGAATGAACGATTCGGTGTTGACTCAGAAGTTAAACAGGAAAAAAAAGAATTCGCATGCTGACCAGTGTTCTGATTTGCGCAGGTATTGATCTCCCGATTCGATGCCTTCAGCCAGGAGTGCTTTTTCCCGTGTTTTTCTTCAGATTTCTTCAGGTACCATTTACAGCTGGTTCGACTCTGGCTGAGCCTACAGAGTCACACCATTATTCCCCTTTCTAAACCAAATAACCAGCGACAACACGACTCAAACTCTCGACCTCAGTTAAACAGGGTTGGGTTTAATCCCTGTTTATATTTATCTTCTACAAAGTTGACTTGAATGTTCAAGGTAAAAATGTTGTGAAAAGGAATAAATCTTTGGGGGTGTTGAGGGTTCAGGATGCAAGAAAAACTATCAAATTCTATGATAAGAATATTAGGTTACTTATACTGAAAATAATTGAGGGCGAGGAGTAGGTGTTACAATGGCAATTGGCAGAATAAACAACTTCGCTGTCTTAGGTAGCACTATTAGTAAGAAAGGTGGTTGTAGGGAAGACAAATCGTAGAAAACTATGACATTGAAGCTTTTTGACATTTTTACACTTGAAACAGTTTATAATAACAGAAGATAAGTCTTAGAACTAAATCCGTAAGCTAGAAGTCATGATAACCAAAGTTTTCTAGTACTGCTATGAAAAGTGGTACTTCAAAAAGATGAGGAAGAAACGTTGGACATTTTCCAGAAGGAGTCAGAAGTCTGGGTATTTTACTGAAGGATTCAGAAGTCTGAGTATTTTTCCTGAAGGAGCCAAGAATCGAGGAGTTGATTCTTGCTTGGACGACTGTACAAAGACCATAAGTGTACGAAAAAATGTAGTTCCATCCCAATATTTTGAGATTTGATAAAATAATGGTTACGAACATTAGGAAACAATTTATGAATAGAGAATTATTTTTCCAAGAACTGCGATTTATGAATAGAGAATTATTTTATCCAAGAAATGCTGTTATTTAGCAATCCAATTAGGGTCAAACGAAAAACGTGATGCCCTCGACCGCGGCGGAAACAAGTCATAACAAATAGACGCTGGTGACTGACTACCGTGACTGCCACTTGTGTTAATTTGCTATTTGACATGCAAGCGTTAGGGCTGGACGATACGATTGCCGCAAATTGGCTATGTAGAAGAGAACATACTGTAAAGAAATATAGACGGTTATCCTTTGGTGATTATTAATAGGTTCAGAGGGCGGTCCTTTAGTTGACTGCGAAATTCGAATAGCAGGGTTTATAGTCGTTACCTGATTCTAAAAGACAAAATCACAAAAAAACTGGACACATATGAAGAATTGTGTTCCGCTCTCGGTATTAGCCTTTAGTCAAGTGAAGGGAGGAGTAAATTAAAAAAAATTAATTAAAGAAAAATGCGACGTGAGGATATTTGATAAAATACTGACAAGAAAGAATATACTTATTTTTGGCAAATTATTTGACAATTCATAAATTATTACATTTTTCGATTGTTCACACACAAGGTTTATCATTGGAAAGGGGGGGGGGAATGTCCCAACCTTGTTGCGTCCGAAATGAGTAAGGGAGTCAGTGTGAAACTTCAACGAATTTTGAGTGGATTTTCGAATCAAATCAAAAAACACTATGTACATCTTGGTTATATTAGGGAGGAGTAAAATAATAAATGAATTAAAGAAAAAACGCAAAGATAACTGATAAAACACTGACAAGAAAGAAGATACTTTTTTTGGAAAATTATTTGATAATTAATAAATTATTCAATTTATCGATTGTTAACACACAAGATTTATGATTGGAAAAGGGGGGAATGTCCCAACCTTGTTGCGTCCGAAAAGAGTAAGAGAGTCAATGTGAAACTTCAACGAATCCTGAGGAGTATTTCGAATCAAATCAAATAACACTATGTGTATCTTGGTTGTAATGAGGGAGGAGTAAAATAAAAAAAATGATTAAAGAAAGAATACAAAGATAATTGATAAAACATTGACACTAAAGAATAGACTTATTGTGGATTTTAGTTAAAGTTTTAAGTAAAATAATTGCACAAAATTACTGCTGATCAGAATTTTTCGATCAGCAGCAATTTAGTGAATTATTTTTTGTGAATATATTTAACTTAAATTATTATCAATATTTAACTATTGGTATCAAAATTCTATTTTTTAGAATTTCGGTTATTATTGAACCAGGACGATCCTTACTGCAGTTCATTACCACAAACTGTTTGAAATTTATTGAAAAATTCACTTGCAGTATCAATTGAGTCGAGTTGAAAACGCAGACCGTTAATTACCTGCAGGTTCATCCTCATTACACTCGTTTTCATATATTCAACCTCTGAGGAGTTTCCAATATAATACAGATGGTAACAAATTTTAGTAGAGAAAAAATTGATAAAAATGTCTTTTTAAGTTACTAAAAAAAAATTTAAAACTAAATTGTTCTTTTCAAAACCCTCAACAGCTTTGTGTAAGAGCTATTAAATTTGCAGGCTATATACCGTATTCTTATACAAATTGAAATAGGATCTGCAGGAAAAACATCAATTCAGAAAGTCACATCCTTCATTCCCCTTCAAGGCCATCAGTATAAATTGAAGTTGATACTCCGAATATTTACTGCTATGTGTCTGCCGAACATTTCAGACCTGGGGAAGCAAACTTAAAGTGATGGGGCTAGAAACGCAGAGATGGTTGCATTTTCAACTAGATTTTATCCCGATACATTTTCCCGATGGACGTACATAAGTCAATTTGTCTTCCTTTTCCTAAGAATTGTTTTTACTCTATTGCAGTTAATTTTTTCTAAACTGTTTCTCGCGACCCTATCAAAAGTTGTGACGACTGATTACAAGGCAGATGATTTTGTATCAAGGTCAGCAAAAAGTCAGAAAGGGCAGTCTACTAAGCTTTACACAGTAATACCTTTACAAATTCATTTAGGTTTTGAAGTTACAGCCATTTGAAAACATATTTTGTTGAATTTCTGTAATTTTGCTGCCATCGTAGGAGTTCCCTATGACGGAAAGGTACCCCGCAAAAGAAGTTACTTCAGTGTAATTTCTGGAGTTTCTGGTGAATTTTCTACCCAGTCGATTAACCATAAGACCAAAAAAGGTAGATGCCACCGTTGATAGAAGCTACATCAAACTGTAAATTGTATTTGCTTTGTCGGCGGCCATTCCATATTGCTCAGTAAGAAAGGTTCTAAAAATTAAACCCATTATTAGGTGCAATGTATAGTAGCTATATTTTAGTTTAATATTTAGTTGGTATTTTGGTTAGATTAGTTTTGGTTACATATCTAATATAATGCACTCTGGGTGGGCCCCCCTCTCATAATTCTTTGTTGTAGTTTTTACGATTTTGCTGATAAAGTGTTAAATCTCATCAGATTATGTTTTATTTCATTTTCAGTAACCAAACTTCACTTCTCGATTGTTTCTCGTATATTACTTAAGTGACCTAATTATATTATACAAATTATTAAATTAATAGTTCCATATGATTATATTGTACAAATTTGTATTAATGAGCCCCATGCACATTCTTCCATGCTGAGCTTAAATAGCATAGCCTATTAACAAACAAAAAAAACGCAAATTTTAGTAATGTGCATATTTCGTTTTTTTTAATCTAAATTTTAATAACTTTTATCCAATTTCAAGGTTCTATTTCTATGGAAAACTCAGCTTTTTGATTGAATTGCTGGTAAAGGAAGAGAAAAACTTGTATTCTGTATACAAGTCGGCTATCTCTCTTCTTGCTTTGTAAAAACTTTTTGCCTTGTTTTCAAAATATCCCTTGGGCTGGCTTATTAATCTCAATCCCGTTTTTCATATTTCAAAGATATTTTCATATTTGTCAATGGAGCTGAGTTAAACTGAATATAGCAAGCAAAAAATTCTCCTAAAAAATAGGTATAAATATGCATTGGTTTAACACAAAAATGCATAGGTATGAAAATTACTAAAAATATTTGAACTTATTTGACACACTAAAATGCTTCACAGCCAATTTGCCTTTTGGTAAGAAAAAATGGTGATTTTGTATTGTGTTCAGTGGTAACCCTGGACTCAGGAACAAAAAAAAACTCTAGATGATATAAATCAAGAAAAGTAACAACAAAAAGATAAAAAAGAAACACAGGAAGATCCAACATTTTAACCAACAAATACCAATCGTAAGAAATTTCAAATCCTAAGAATCGTAACCAGCCATCCCCAAACATGATTTACTATATTTAGTCCCGAAACGAAGAAACTTACAGAACTGCATAATAGTACATGTGTTCTTCTCAACCATCCACTCAATTAATCAGCATCCACTCCCAAACACTCGTCCAAAACTTTCATTCTACAACTCAGAGAGCTCCTCACACTCGGATACAAAATGAAACAAATTATCATTCACACATCCAAACATAGGGCAAAAATAGAGGCCAGCCGCCAGCCTAAACTTTCCCAATAATTTCCTTCTCTCAGCTAAATCTAAATTGTCCCCTCTTACCAAAAACAAATTCTTCAAGTCCTCTTTATTCAGTCCAAATTTAAAATAGTCCTCCTTCCCGCAACACTCTTTAGCTTGGGAGTAAAGCCTCTCAGACATAGGTTGATCCTAAAGAGCTTGTCACTCTTGGATTTCTTGGTCCTTTAAGGTTCGCAGTTCTTCCTTCCACACTGACGCGCTTTAATCCATTGGGTCTTTTCTTTCATTCCACATCTCCGAAAGGCCACAAAGGTAATAAGTAACGCTATAAAGTTACACTTAATGACTGGGCCATGTACCAATGTTACCAACACTTTGAAACAAAATATATCACAAATTGCACGAAAAATGTAAAAAAGACGAAAAAAATTGTACCATATTCCGTTCTTTACGCTTGGCGGATCGTCGGTGACGCACAGTACTATCTATGAAAATTTTATATAAGAGTTTTCTTTCACTTTCTTTCTCCATTTCTTCGTTTTTCTTTCTCTTCTAATGAAGTATATATGCTGCTGACACTACTTGAAGAAATGATTCGGAATACCATATTACTACATTAACATGGTACTCAGCAAAACATAAATATATACAAAAATACGACCAATAGACCAATTCTTCTATATATGCATGTTTTGGTGGGGACGGCCCCTGGACATAGGGCCGAAATATTCATTCAAATTAGATTTCCACTGTCTTGTAAAAAGAATTCCCTATTGTTCTTGTTTTTGATGTTTGTGATGGAAAGGCAGTGTGGTCCTCGTCGCTATTTATAGTACTATAGGCAAAAACAATTAATTGTTTTTCTACCAACAATCGTTCCTTACTACATCGTTCCTACCGGATCGCTCCTTACTACAGTTCGTTACCACGAACTGTTTGAAAGCTGGAACTGGCTTTGGAAGTTTTCGGTTATCCGAGGTTTGAAGTGTGTCACCATGCCCAGGGGGGTTTCTGCGGAATATATATGAACCACGTACATATGAGAAATAGCTTTTGAATGAACTCTTAAGCACCACTTTATGATATTCTAGTAACCCGCTATGTCTGGAAAACAGAAGAAAAAAACCATATTAACCTTTTTTAACTTTTAGTTACTATGAACTGTGGTTTGCTCTTTACTAGGTCGCAGCTAATGCTTCGACCATGACAAAGAGCTCATTGCAAATTCTCCCCAGAAACTAGTTAACATTGAAATCTGTGAAATCTAATAGATGGTAGAATTCTTAAAAAAAACTATTCAATGCAAGCAATAGCCTTTAATTGAGCCATTAAACATCTACCTACGATGGTGTGGTAGCGTGCTAATGTTTCAGTAGCTTACTGATTAGCAGACGATTTAGGAAACTTACTAAGGGGACTGGGAGAACCTCCAGTTAAGGATTTTGGGTTTTAGCACCATTTGGAACTTGCTGATGGTAGAATTTATATGATGGACGTAGATATCAGCAATAACTTTTATATGAGCTACAAAAGATCTGTCTACAATGTTCTGGTAGCCAGCTACCGCTACCTCTTGAGACAGAAGGCGCACAAGTTGCCATTTTAGTGCCATATGGCACTTAAAGATGGCAAAATTTTCAAAAA
Organism: Artemia franciscana; assembly: GCF_032884065.1. NCBI lineage: Eukaryota > Metazoa > Arthropoda > Branchiopoda > Anostraca > Artemiidae > Artemia > Artemia franciscana. The sequence continues at coordinate 17,225,425 of NC_088872.1, read as the reverse complement.
GCACGTAGATCTAAGGTCCTGTGGTGGCGCAGTGTATTTGACCTTAGCTTGGTAATACGGGACCCAGAGATCGAATCACGCTGCAGGAATGCACTGCAGGGCCGAGGCAGGGACCATAGTAGTCAAGAAGCGTCGTTAATTCTTAAATAAATAATAATAAATATCTTTTGAAAGTCCTGTGGTGGCGCAGTGGGTTTGACCTTAGCTTGGTAATACGGGACCCAGAGGTCGAACCATGCTGCAGGAATGCACTGCAGGGCCGACGCAGGGACCTTAGTAGTCAAGAAGCGTCGTTAATCCGATACAATAAAATATCTTTTGGAATGAGTTATAAGGCATCTTTATGATGTTCTGGTAGCCCACTAGGCCTGTTGAAAAAAAAAAGAAAACGGGAGACAGATCAGTGCTGCTGATGCAAAAATGTGATTTTCCTTCTTGTTCAAAGAGGGGAATTGTAATATCCTTGTACAAGGTTTCAAACCATGATGAGTCCAATAGCACACTCTTAATCTTGATTTGGCACCATTTTTGAGGGGTTTGAGGCTTATTTCCGAAGTAACTATAAATTTTTTTCGCCTTAAACTTTTACTTTTAAGACGAACCAAAATAATAGTTACCATCCCAGAGTCAATATCAGATGGCAATGCTTTTTCACTAGGCAGTTTTTCTCAAAAGGTATTTTTTAATTCTTGGTTACTATGGGCTGTTCTTCGCTCTTTACTAGGTTGCAGTTACTGCTGCAATCATGATAAAAGATTCTTCTCTGAAAACAAGAGAGAAATGAATAAATGCTTACAAAGAAACCAAAAGTAACACATTTGTAGTGGTTTTATTACCTAGCAGCTAAGGCAGGGATTCAAATTGATTGTAGAACCATAAATATTTGTCATAAAAAAGTATTTGCTAAATATAGAAATACATAATGTGCATGCAGTATTTCCTCCATGTATGTAAACTTCTCTTTTTTTTATATTGAATCTTTTCATATTGCCATAAGATTTCGACAGAATTTGATAAACAAAGTTTGTTATTTCACGGAAACTATGGACCTCTGGTTGAATAGATGGGTGCTGCAGTAGATTTTGGAAAGCGGTGTATGATTCAGGCCTTACTGGTAAACGCGTGACACCTGGTTCAAAGAGGAATCTAAAATGGATTGTTAAAAACACACGTGAAAGCATAAAGTGGGCTCACGGTCTTTCAAACAACCCGCTACCCTTTCGAAGCTTTTTTTTAGAAAGACAGGTTTTCAAATGGTCCACAGCCATGCCAACATCCCAGTACCCATAGCTCTGGTAATTTTTCAGCAGAAAGCTCTGTGTGCTATTTGCATCTTACATCTTACAAATAGCAAAAGATTTACATCTTGTGCTATTTGTTATGATTGGAGAATCAAAGTGCACAAAAGGCCTTTCAATTTTCTCTGGCTTCTTCCATTAGCAACATTTAAGAGTAAAAGTAGGCATCTCAAACTCAGCATTAAATTGCTCCCTTCCAGACATTTCCCTCCCTAACTACATACAAAATAATGAGAGAACCCCATTGTAGGAGTTCAAGTGCCTTTCTAAGTTTTATAATTTGTTCATTGCATATAGAGAGTATTTTTTATTGGGAAATATACGGATATTTTCGCGGTGGAGTTTCCTGCAGAGAGAAGGGATTGTCTGGAGAATTTCCAGTGGGAATACATTTTTAGGAATAATTTCCTTTCAGTGAGGATGTATCTTCCATGAGGGGGTACTTTTCGAGAGGGGAGATTTTCAAAGGGGGGTTTTCTGCTAGGGTATTTGATGATGGGGATACTCTCCAAGGGGGTATTTTTGAGAGGGGTATTTTCCAGAGGGATATTTTCTGTCTGTGAGGTTGTTTTCTGGGGAGGGGGCGGGATAAACACCTAGAACCAATGGTTCCCCTAGATTCTAAAAATGTGTATTTGTATATTTGTTAAAAATATTCCATTTCTCAGTATTTTGGCTGGGAAAATAAAACAAAATTGACATAAATATTGAAAAAACCGAAAAGCTGTCTCTTAGATTTCGAATTTTATATTTTCATCAGCTTCCCCCCTCCCACGTTTCATTTACAATAATGATAGGTTTTAGAGGTTCATTCCAAAGAATACTTACAGATCTAGTGCTCTTTTAAGTGAATCAACTTCATACAAAGTTTTTTTTTAATGAAGTTGATTCACTCGGCCTTTTTTTTCCATTATAAACGTGTCTTATTTTACATTAACATTAGCTAAGATGAATAAAGGGAACGCTGCTCTCAATGCCTTTAAAAGAGAGGGAGGGGTCTGACAGCTCCCCTGTGTTCAAAAATATAGTTTGCATATCTCTTAATAGTTCTCCTTTTCTTATTGTTTTTGTTGGGAAAATAAAACAAAATTGACAGGGATATTGACAAAACGAAAAAGTTTTTCCCATAAATTTTAGATATTTTAGCCGACCCTTCTCCCTCCTAATTTTTATTTACAATAAGGATAAAATTTAATAGCTGCATTGGCAAGTTAGGTTTTATTTAATATACCAGGGGATATCCACTAAGCCTCCGTCATGATCAAATACGATTCTGAATTCGAAATCTAAATTTTGACAAATTAATTTGCTTGCCATACAATACATCAGTAAAACTTGTAAAATACTTTTAAGTTTGCAATAAAGATTTTATAAATAATTCAAATAATGAATAATGTAATTTTAGTCCTTTATGTAAACAAATATATTTTTCTATAAAGATTGTTTTTGAGCCAAATGATTTTAATGAAAAAATTTAAATTAACGAGAATATCATATACTGCTGAAGATCAAGCAATGTGTATAAGAGTTTCCTAAGTGAACAATTTTTGAAGAGCTCCCAAATTGGGTCTGGCTAATGCCGGAACCTCTAATTGGGATCTCGGAAATAGTCCAAGAATTTCAACAGAAGAATCATTTTAAAATAGTAGAAGGAATCTTTGAGAAATTAAAGATAAGTTTTTGCAAAATGCTTACGGGTCATAGAAATACAGAATGCATTCAAGAAATAAAACTTACGCAGGCTTACCACCTTTGGGGATTATCGTTTGGTTTGGTGATTTTACTATATTTAAGTTCAAAATACAGTGAGGCGAATTCTGATGAAAAATGCAATTCAACAGACTTGATTTTCAGTGGATAGCGAATTTATTGCATATCAAAACAGCCGGTCAGGGCAGCTGACTATAAACCGTGCTACCTATACTAATAAGGAAGGAAATTCAAAGACAATGTAATGGAGAGTAGTCCATAGGATCAACGACAATCGGCTCGATTTTATGTTTGTTGCTGGTGCAGAAAATATTTTACTTCTATTTTAGCCTGTATTCACATCCTAAGTATAAACATATTTCTATTCTTCAACTACTATAATAAGCAGAGATGGGATAAACTCTGGATAAGATTAAATATAAAAAAAACAAGTTATTTTAAACTGAAAGTAAGGTGCGACATTAAAACGAACAGAAATTATTCCGTAGGGGCTGTCCCCTCCTCAATGTCCCGCTCTTTACGCTAAAGTGTTCAATTGTTTTAAAAAGTAGAGTTGTGAAAAAGTCAAACTATAGCGTAAAGAGCGGGGCAGTGAGGAGGGGACAACTCCTTCATTATACGGAATAATTTCTGTTTGAGTGAATAATTAAAACGAAATTTGTGTATCGAATTACTTTTTTTGGCTAAACGGCTTTCTTACTGTTTTGATTGGACAGTTTTGAGAAAAAGGGGGCCAGGGAGTAGGCCTAGTTGCCCTCCAGTTCTTTGGTCTCTTAAAAAAGCCACTATAATTTTTCATTTTATTTACGAATGTTTTCATTTTCGATAAATATACATAACTTACAGAATAAACTTACGTAACGAACTAATATATTTTTATTACGTATATGAGGGGCCCATGTGTCAATACCTCGCTCTCTAAAGTAACGTTTTATTCATACTTCTATATTCGAACTTCTATATTCATATTTTTATTAAGTATATTTGGTGCTTCGCCCCCTTGTCAATACCTCGCTCTCTAAAATAAGTTCTTATTTTGTTCCAATTCTCTAAGAATGATCCCTGAATCACAAAGGCCGTTTAATTAGAATAAATAGCTCTTTTAAAATCGCTAAAACTACTTCAGCGTAAAGAGCGAGGTATTGTGGAGGGGACAAAACCCCTCATATACGTAAAAAATTCTATTTGTTCTAAGTTTTAATGTTGCTCCTTACTTTCAGTTGAAAAAAAACTTGTTTTTCTCTTTAATTTCTGAATGTTTTTAGATTAATGCAGATTTTGATTTTGGCTCACCGTACATGAATAATTAAAACGAAATTTGGATATTTATTTTATTTTTTGGCTAAATGGCTTTCTCAAAATTTTTATCTGACAATTTTCAGAAAAAAGGGTCGGGGAGGGGCTTAGTTGCCCTTCAATTTTATGTTACTTAAAAAGTCCACTAGAACTTTTAATCTTATTTTAAGAACATTTTTTTATTTGAAATAGATATACGTAGCTTACAAATTAACTTACGCAATAAAATTCTATCTTTGTATATTTTTATTGCATATGTGAGGGAGTTTACCACCTGGTCAGTACCTCGCTCTTGACACTAAATTTCGAATTCTGTTCCAATTCCTTAAGAATGACCGCTGAATCACAAAGGTCGTTTAGTTAGAACAAATTACTATTTTGAAATTACTAATAATACTTCAGCGTAAAGACCGAGGTACTGAGGAGGGGACGAACCCCAACATATACATAATAATTTCTCTTCGTTTTAAGTTTTAATGTTAATCCTTACTCTCAGCAGAAGAAACTTGTTTTTTATTTAATTTCTCATTTTTTTTAATAATGCTGGAGAATCCAGTGCCCCCTTCAAGAAAATTCTCTTCCCCATGAACGATTTTCCTCCATGAAAAGATCCTCTCACTTAACCCCCTCCCAACCACCAGAAACAATCCTCCTTGAAAACGTATGTATACTTCCCAAATAACCCAAAGTAGCCAATATGTAAACAATAGGCAAAGTTCATAACTAGCAGCCCTTCTCCCAGGAGCTGGGAGGATTTAATCGTTCCAAAATACATAGTTATTATATTTTTTGTCACTATGTTGAACAAAATTGCTATCTTGAAATTTTGATCCAATGACTTGGGAAAATGAGCTTGGGAGGGGGCCTAGTTTTCCTCCAGTTTTCGGTCACTTCAAAAGAGCTCTAGAACTTTTAATTTTCTTTAGAATGAGCCCTCTCATGACATTCTAGGAACACTGGATTGATAAAATCATCCATGGGAAAAAACAAAACAAAAAACAGCAAAGGATTCAGTTAAATCAAACACTCAATAAAATTTTCCACAAAAAAGGGAATTCAACATTAACAGCGTTAATACTATAAACTCTTTTGAAGAGTTAGATAGATCGTTTCAGGCTCCTTCATGGAAGAAACTGCCACTGACTTGTAAAGCAAAACACATGGATTAGGACAGCTGTTGCAGTGAAAGTTAAGAAGTCAATGAAGCAATCAGAAAAAAGCAAACGAAAAACGAACTGTTCACCTTATGGCCAGGCAAAGGACAAATTCGACCGCAAAAATGAAAAATATAATTTGAAAAGCACGTGAATACGAGATAGTTGCAGTATTAAAAGTAACCAACATTCGTATGATGTCTGAAACCCGTGTGTTTTGCAGTTCAGTCGTGATATCTCTCAGTTGTATTTCGCTTAGCCCAAAACATAAAATATAATTTAGAAAGCGCCAAGCATTTCAAGATATAGCTGAACGCTGTCTGATTTACCCTTGTAAAACAAGATGGTTGGTAATGGAGACTGTAGCTTAATGTCTTCTAGAACAATATGGGAAATTTAAGCTTCATTTTTAATCTTATCTTGCAGATAATATACCATGCGCTAATGCCCTTGACAATTCACTAATAAACAACGATTTTAAACTACATTATGTGTTTCATGGTTAAACCAGACAGCTCGTGATAACAAAGTGTAAGTAAGGAGTGACCCGGCTCAATAGTAACCGAAACTCTAGAAAAAGGAATTTCCATACCAATAAGCTCATAAAAAGAATCAGATTTTTATGGTGATTTTAAATATAAATGTTACATGAAGGTTAGTCTTACCCATCAAAAGTTACGAGCCTGAGAAAAAGCCCTTTCTGTAGGGGTTTGAAGCTCCTATCTGCCAAAATGTCGAAAATCGTATTTTTTGCCAGAAGAAAGATCACCGATGCATATTTAGTTGTTGTAGTTTTCCTCCGGGGATGATTTTATTGACCCAGTGATCTTGGAGTTTTGCAAGAGGACTCATTCGAACGGATTTAAAATTCGAATTTGATTTATTACGTGTATGAGGGGGATCGTCTCCTCGTCAATACCTCGCTCTTTACGCAAAACTATTTATAATACTTTCAGAAGAGCTATTTATTCTAATTAAACGGCCTTTGTGATTTGGATATAATGTTTTTAAGAAAAGGGTAGTCGTTTAAAATTCTAAGGGAACTCATTGGATTGGAAATCAGACGTTGTATTCCCCTCTCAAGAGTCAAAGTGATCGGAGGGTAACTAGCCCCTCCCTTCTCACGTCCTATTTTCCCAAAATGCCCACGATGAAAATTTTAAAATAGCGTGTTCAAAAAAAGGCCCACAATCACATATCAAGGCCTTTGGGATTGAAAAAACCCCAGAGCCTGGGGGCAAGGGGTGTAAGCTATGCCCCGGCGGCAATTAAGGTTTTTATTGAAGAAGTGGTTGTGTGAAATCTAGAGGAGGCTCCTTTGATTTCAAATATGAAGTTTTAGTTCCCTTTTAAGTGTCAAAAAGATGAAGGGCAACTAGCCCTCCATGGGCTAGTTTCCCTTCAACAGTTTCTCAAAAGGGAGCAAAAGCAATGTCTTAGGAAGGGTTTGGTGTATGAATTCGGGACCAATAGGGCTTGTTGTGGTGGGTGTTGAACTAACCAAAAGAAAATATTTGCATCCTAATGCTACCACTTTTACTCATACTGCTACTACTGCTACTGTTATTACTACTATTGCTACTTCTACTACTACTACCACTAAATCTAAGCCTGCTACTATTACTTCTACTGCTACTACTTCTAGTGCTGCTACTAAAACTAAGGGTTTTAAGGCGGAAAATTAGGGAAATAGTGAAACTATATGGAACTAAATCAAAAACAATATGCCCACGCAGGTTGTCAAGAGGACGTATCAGAAATGCTTCAGGGACGGTTGATGGTATTAAGTTTAGACGTTCAGAGTGTGTTGAAGGGGATACCAATAAGCCGCCTCAGCAATAAATCGAGAACGATTGGGGGTATTAAGTTGAAACTTTCGGGGCTACTGCTATTTCTTCTTCTGCTTCTACAGTTTAAATAAATTAAAAGAGAGTAAGTGTATACAGGTTGTCAAAGTGCAAAGACATAATTTTTGGGAAATGACATTTAGTTTTATTTTTCAGGTCAGCTTGAGGAGGTTTAAAATTAATTTAAAAGATACTATTTGTATCAGAATTAAATAGTGGTGAAAATTTTCTCCATCATACAAACAGCAATTCAAACTATGGATTCTCATTGAAAAAAAAAACGAAAAGATAAAAAAAAAAACTTCCACAATAAGTTTCAGTGAAAAACGAAAAAAATTAATCAAAAAAGTTTTCAAAAGAAAAAAATCAAAAGAGCAATTTTCATGAAGGTATGAAGGTGAAATCTTCCAGATTTTTCTCCTTTTTTTGGGGGGGGGGGGGTAGGTGAACTTAATCACAACACGCTGTATGCAGGTTTTCAAAAGGGCGTAGAAGCAATTTCTTAGCAACAGTTTTGGTGTGTGAAGTTGAAACTAACAGGGCTTGTTGAGGGAGGGGGGGTTGTTAAAATAGCCAAAGGAAATATTTGCATCATGATACTACTTCATCCACTCATGCTTCTTCTACTCACACTTTTTACACATCAACAAACTATTGCCTAAGGGTTTAAAGGTCACCATTTTAACGATTGTTTTATATTTTTTGGGGGTGGGGGTGGGGAGTTGGATGAACTTAATAACACCGTGCCGTCGGTATGAAGGTTGTCAAAAGGACGGAAAAGGAATATCTTAGGAACAGTTTGGTTTGTGAAGCTGGAACTAACAGGGCTTGTTGTGGGTATGTTCAACTAACCAAAAGAAAATATTTGCATCCTAATGCTAGTGCCTCTTTTCATGCTACTTCTACTTAAGCTTTTTTCACAAAAAAATTTGCCTAAGGGTATGAAGATAAAATTTTCAAGATTTGGGGGGAGGGAGTAGAGGGGTGTGGGGGTGAACCTAACCACAACACGCCATCTGTATACAGGTTGTCAAAAGGGCGTAAAAGCCATATCTTAGAAACAGATTGGTGCGTTAAGTTGAAACTAACGGGGCTTGTCATGGGGGATGTTTAACTAACAAAAAGAAATGTTTGCATTCTAATGCTACTGTTTCTACTAATACTGCTACTACTATCACTAAGGCTAAGGCTACTACTATTAATTCTATTGCTAATACTACTGCTGCTGCTACTAAAACTAAGGGTATTAAATGAAAAATTTGGGAAGTATTGAAACTTTATGGAAGTAATTCGAAACACACTATGCCCACACAGGTTGTCCATAGGACCTTGAGGAATTGATCTGAAAACAATACTATTCTTGTCAGGATTAAATATTGGTAAAAAAATTTCTTTGACATACCAATAGCAAGCAAAATTATGGATTCTTATGGAAAAAATCCACATGACTAGGGCTGACAACCCCCATGCCTTCTCAAGAGCAGAACATAATTTGCACTTTACTGAAAACAAAATAATTTTAAATATTTTTACTTTTTTGACTTTAATAAATAAAAATTTAAAAAAGGAATAAATATCAGTATCATCAAGGCAGGGGGGTTGTCAGCCCTATTCATGTTAATTTCTGCTCGTTTTGAGTTTGTTTCGGTTGCTTATTGTAATTCCAGTTTGTTTGGTGCTTTCAGTCTTGACGTCACTCTTTAGTTTCATTTGAGGAAAATTTCTCAAATATAACGAAATCAAATTATTAAATCAGTAATACCTAAACATAAAAGTATTAAAACGGACCAGTAAATCATATTGATAGATTATTTTGCTCTCCGCCTTGAAATTTCTTTTCTTGCGTGATGATCTCTCATTTTTCGCATTGAGTAATGTAGCCCGTCAAGCAGTGGCAGCTTTTTGCCAATCTTAAAAAAGAACATAATTTCGTGTGGAAATGTAAAAAAAAACTTGTTTGGAAGTATTAATGTTTTATGAAATATTCATAGAGTATGTTTAAGCTGCAGTTGGCAACTTTTTAAGTGTTGTTAGTATGATTCTACACTATGGTTAGCATCTTTTTTTCACCCTGAACAAAGTTATAACGGTTACTATGTGGGAGTTTTTTCGACTATCTGTTGCTGTCTTTAAACTTGAACCTAGCCAAGAAGAGGCTTATTTTTGTTGTCACGTGTAAATCTTAGCAACCGAGACAATTACCAAGACCAGCTGCTCCAAACCTTTTTTCTGTAGCGAATCCCCGCCTAATAACAACTGAAATTAATATGCTTCCCTCTCCCTCCCCTTAATTCTTTGTAGTCATTATAAATCCCAAAAAAGATTTAATTGCCAGTAGATGAGCCCTAAAGCCCATTTACTAATACCCAAAAATTCTCGAATTACCCTCATAAACAATCAAATTTCCCTCTCCAGTGGTTGGTGTCTGCTGCTGGATCATGAACAGAAGTCTAGATCCAATAATTTTGTGTGAGAGGGGGGGGCTCCTATCTTAAGAGCAACCAGACAGCAGCGATTAAATCAATACTGTTAGTAATTGAAATAGAAAAATTGAGGTTCTAAAATAACTAAATTATTCTTTTGTAAAGTGAAACATTTTGAAATGTTTCACTGAACATTTAAAACGTATTTTGTTTTCAGTAGCCCAAATTATGTTCTAGCCTTCAAAAGTCATGGGGGTTATCAGCCGCACTAATGTTAATTTTTGCTCGTTTTGAGTTTGACTCGGCTATTTATTGTAATCTCTGTTCGTTTTGAGTTTCATTTATATATTGATAGTGATTTGTGGTAGTTTTACGCTTGGAAGGCTATGTGACTTCATTTCCGCGCATTTTTGGCTTAATGAAGCTCTTTGCTTTTCTTTGAAAAACTTTTTTTGTGGAATAAGTTTTTGAATTAGTTTCTGATCATACTTATTGACATAGTCTTTTTCATGAAAAAAAATAATATTTATATCTTTTCAGTCTATTTTTCTATAAGAATCCATAGTTTGGGCTGTTATTTGTATGTTGGAGAAACTTTTTCAACAATTCACAAACAGTATCATTAAATTTAATCTTAAAACTTCTGAAGTTGACCTGAAAAATAAAACAATATCATTCCCAAAAGATTATATCTATGCTCTTTGACAACCTGCAGGGGCAGATCTAGAGAAAAATCTTAAGGGGCCACTGGACCAAGGGCGCCAATATGATTCGTGCGTAATGATAGGAGGGGTGTAGATAACACTTTTGTCGGACGAGTTCATTTGTGGGAATCTGATTGGTGCTGATGTAAAATGACAAAGAAACCTCTGTGAAAGACAATAATATTTTCCCATAGGAGTAAAATGCTGTGTTAACAACAGACGCGAGCAGATTCTTTGATGAATAAATTACTATGGCTTCATTGAGACTTTTTGAATGAATAGACGAGACTATTTTTTCTCTTTAGAGTTGGATAAAAAAGATCAATTAATGGGGAAAATAAAATTTATTATCATTGCCAAAGAATTTTTGACAACCTGGAATTTTTTACTCTTTGACAACCAGGAGACACTTACACTCTTTTATTTATTTAAATTGTAAGAGCACAAGTAGTAATAGTAGCCGAGAAAGTTTCAAATTAAATCTCCCTGTCGTTCTCGATATATTAATGAGGGTCTTATTGGCACCCATACTTACAGTGCCTTTTGATATGGTCATTATCTATTTATCACCCATAATTTCGGGGTAATAATAAACAAAATATTGGGGTAATATCGGTGTAGTCAATGACGAAAGGGATGGAGACAAGGGCAATAAGAAAAATTCAATAGTCTTCCAAGTTGTCTTGCAGGGACGATAGAGCTTAAGCTAATTGATACTTGTGAATCAGCCAGCCTACGTCGACCTTGTCAATCTGGGTAGTTTCTAACCTCCACATTATGTTCGGATAACATAGACGACATTCCACTAGGACTTCGTCCTAGGAGGATAGTATTCTACCCTGCATCTTACTACAGTCAGGCAGCTGAATAAGATAGAGCATGTGAATTAGCTCTCCCAAATCCCACTCGGCAAACTCAAATGTCCAAAATTATAATTATAATGTGTCTCCCCTCCCATGACCCATCCTTATCATACCCCTATCAATGACTCCCAGAAACAGTACCCTAAATTGATGGGCTCTTAAGATAGAGAATAAAAACATCTGCCAAAAAAGAAATAAAGAAAACACATTCTGAAGATGAAGATCTTGCAAGCAAGTTTAATTATATGAGTAATATTTACTGAAAACGAGGTTTACCTTTAATTTTATGACAAAATATTTCGTAAACTGATCGTGCAAGCAGTTTCATGTCTGAATCTCTAGCAGATCAAGAGCAAAATCTTGTGTAAGGGGGCCACTGGACCAAGGGCACCAATGTGACTCGAGGTGGGCACCAAATTAAAAATTGTATTTGAAAAAAGATTAAAAAAAAGAAAAAAGAACAGAAGAAAGGTGCCTGAAATATCTTGGGGGAAGGGCCACCCCCCCCCAACCCTATGGATCTGTTCCTGGCCAAAATTGCTTTTATCTCTTTCATTCATCTAATTTCAACCAAATTAGCTATATAGTTAAAATAAATAGATAGACAGATTTATCACATGAAAGCCCTATTTGGTCATTCGCTATTTCATTAGTCACAAAACTAAAATTAAGAATTTATTTGAGTGGGGAGTAGACAGGGGCAGTTCAAAAAATTACTCCTTAACATAAATTAATGTTGTAAGCTGCCTTGTCATATCCCCATCATTGAAGCCAGACACCATACCCTAAATCGACAGGGTCACAAGAAAGAGAATAAAACAAATCTGCCAAAAAAAAAAAAGAAAACACACTCTAAAGATGAAGATCTAGCAGGCAAGTTAAATTATATGATTAATTTTTCATGAAAACGAGGTTTATCTTATAATTTATGACAAAATGATTCGTAAACTGATCGTGCGAGCAGTTTCATTTCTGAATCTCTAACAGATCAAGAACAAAGTCTTCGGTAAGGGGACTGTTGAACCAAGGGCGTCAATGTGACTCGAGGTGGGAACCAAATTAAAAAGCTTATTTTAAAAAAGGATTAAAAAAGAAAAGAAAAAATAACGGAATAAGTGTGCCAAAAGTTTCTTAGGATGAAGGTCACCCCCTCTGACCTCATGTATCTGTTCCTAGCCTAAATTGCTTTTAATTCTTTCATTAATCTAATATCAACCAAATTAGCTATATAGTTAAAATAAATAGATAGATAGGTTTATTCACACAAAAGCCCTGTTGGGCCAATCATTATTCAATTAGTCACAAAACTAAAATTAAAGATTTTTGAAGGCGGAGGGAGTTTATTATTAGTCAAAACCTATCTTTCGACTTCCGGAACTTTTCGGATATTTTACCAAAATATCAGGAAATATCCTTCGATCCCCTTGCACACTCAGCCATCAGTCTTCATCTCTTATCCATTCCATGCTCATGTCCAGATTTTTTATTTTTATCCATTTTGAACTATTAGCTACAATGCTAATTTTCAATATGTCATTGTGAATAGACAAATAGCTATAACTCTGTTACCACGTTTATGAAATGTGTTGAAGATACCAGTTTTATCTTCAACAGGTTTTTCTATTTTCGTGAAATAGGGGAAAGTTCCATGTTCACAGAAAAATCTTTGCAGCTATTAGAGATTTTTATGCCAATTTTGCAGATATATACTGAACCGGCTGAAGAAAAATAATTTTTGTTCGTCTTAAGTTTCAACTTTGCTCTTTACATTCATAGGAAAGCTTTGCTTTTTGTTGTTATTTGGGTAAATCCCCTATAAATAATTGATCAAATTGACAAGTATACTTAAAAAGGAGTAAAAAAGAAAAAAGAATGGAATGAGGGCGCCAGAAAAATCTTGGGGGAGGCTTAAGGCCACCCCACCGCCACCCTGGATCCACCCCTGACAACCTGGATATATTTATCTATCTAAATTGTAAGAGCAGAAGCAGTAATAATAGTATCCCCAAAAGTTTTAACGTAATACTCCCAGTCGTTTTCGATATACTGCTGAGTTGTCTTCTCTAGACCATAAGCACAATGCTTTATGATTTAGTTTAAAGCAACATTTAATTTTAAATTATAATAGGCCAATTCCTCGATCGTGGGGGGCTGACATTTCCAATATCCCTGAAGACATAGCTGCTGGACCGTTCTACTATGCTGAACAAAATGGTTTTCAACTTAGAATGAAACAGTATTATTTTAGGGTTTGCGAAGACACACAGAAAAGAGAAATTGAATTCACACCTGAATATAAGAATGAATAAAAGAATGAATTTATTTCGGCGTCTGTGAAGGATAAACAAGAAGGACGAATTGAATTCATGACAGCAAAAGATCATGTGAGTCACGTCATCTATATTATTTATATATATATTCAAGGAGCAAAAATTACATCGTTCTTCCCCAAGGGGTGGTCTTGTCGTGTTTAGTATCTATGACGCATGCAAAAGACAAATAACACTAAACAGCTAAAGAAAAAGGCATGGAACAAGAAACCGCCAAAATCACACCGAGTTTCAAAGAAAAACGTTGCGCAACAAAATTTGCGGTTGGAAGACAAAGTAAAATTTTGATGAAATGAAGGAACGCGTTAGTTTAGCGTTTATGAGTCTGCGAAGGCTAAACATGAAGGAAGAGTTCGTTTTTAGTATCTATGGCACGTGCAAAATCAAGCAAGATGATAAATAACTCTGAGCAGGTAAAGAAAAAGGCATAGAGCAAGAAACAGCAAAGATTGCTTTGAATTGACAACTAATATGTGACTTAAAACTAAACAATAACAGGATAATTATGCTATTGCATAATTTAGGTAGTTCAGAGATTACAATGGAAAAAAGAATGTGTTATTTTAGCGGCTTCAAACGATAAACAGGAAGGAGGAATTGAATCCATGCCAGAATTTCTTAATTCAACTGAAATTGCTGATTTGTCACCCTATGACTTGAAACTAAAGGATAAAATTATAATTATGCCAATACACAACTTAGGTATTCCAGATCCAGAAGATATAGACACTGGAGCATTCTGAATTACATAACAGTAAAATTAAAGCAGAAATATAACGACTGGGAAAAAGCTGGGAAAGAAGTTTTTGGTATCTTTGACGTCATGCGAAATTACAAATAATTTTGAATGAATCCTAACAGCTAAAGCTATAGGAATGGAAAAACGTATCCGGCAATGATGGGTGAAAATTAAAGGGCAACTAGATCTGTGGCTAGAAGACATGCGACAATAAGCATCACAACGAATCCCAAATGAAAAAAATAGACAAAGAAATCTACGCTTTAAAAAAAACGACAAGGTAAAAAAAAATGATCACATCGAATCATAAATGAAATCTCCTGTTAGATGTGAAGCAACAGTGACAATCACAAAGAGTCCCAAGAGATAACAAATCCTATAAAATTGATGATTCTTTAATGCATTAAGAGGAAAGAGGGACTTAATTCACGCCAAAAATTTTAATTCAAAGGAAATTGCTGATTTGACACCTCATGAATTAAAGATAAAGATTAGCATGGTGATTCTGCCAATGCGTAATTAAAGAGTCAGATATACCCAAGCCTGTTGCATGTCAAGTGCCGAGGGACCGGATGAATTCCGAGCTCCCGGTACTTTTAAAAGTAGATGGCACCATATCTCGAGCGTGGGAAAACCTTTCTAGGTCTTTAAATTGTTAGTCTTTTAGTATAAAAAAAAACAATATATAAGTGATGGGGACATGATACCGTTACGTACCTTAAGCATTTTCAGTCTTTGATCTGACTTCAACAGTAAGTGTCTGTCGGCTTTGCTTACCTGGTTGATCGAAGCTCTCCACTGGTAAGCAGAAACATAGCTCAAAGAAACGAAAGCTAATTCCCCCTCACGATTTTCAAACTTTATGGTTCAAAATGTTACATGTATTCATTTGAAGGAAGCTTAAAAGGCCATTAACTTGTTTTTTTTAGGTCACCATCTAGGCACATGATAATACAATCTGTCTGTATAAAACCTCTTTTATACAATGCATGACGTTATTCCAATACTATCATATGTCTTTTTTCCTCTTTAAATAAATATGAATGTTATGCCATTCACATGAAAAATGTTCTTGTTTTTTCCAAAATTAAGGCTCTAAAGTATAGTTAGCCAAAGGATGCACGTCAGCCCATCACAGACCAAAATATTGCTATGCCCCGTCGGTGGGGTCTGCACCCCAAGATGGGAATCAAGGAGTTAGATCCTTACCGCAATTTTCCAAAAATCTGAAGCCGATGGTATAGGAAACAAAAACATAAATAAGGCCTCCTGGAATAAGGTTATTAATAGTGAGAAATGTTCCCCATCTACCCTATCTTGTCTCCAGCTAGCGAATTTTGTAGATCATTATAAGCGTGTGTTCAGTGTATTTAATAGTTTTCTTCAGAAATTTTATTATAAGTTGCTTAAACCGCTTTTACCATATCGTCTCCTGCAGGCTCATGTCCAGCCTGTAGCAATATCTGAAATTAGCCGGGCTTTAAGAAAAATTAAACGTTCAAAACGCCTTGATGGCGACGGCCTTTCTAACCAATTTTTTGCTTATGATTGTCCTGCTCTACTTAACCATCTACAAATATTTTTCCAGTCTTGCTTAGCACCGTCGCTTGTTCCTGATAGTTTCCTTTGTGGCCGTGTAACGTCTATTCAAAAGCGAGGCAAGGACCCCACGTCATGTGTGAATTATCGTCCCATTACAGTATCGTGTTTCTTAAGTAAGTTGCTTGAACATTTGTTACTACCAGAAATTGAGTCAAATTGTGATTTTACGCCTTTTCAATTTGGTTTTCGGAAAAGTTTCGGTTGCTCCCATGCACATCATGTTTTAAGCCGACTCATGAAAGATGCCGTAAAAACTAAAATGTCTTTATACTGTCTTACTGTTGATATTTCTGGAGCTTTCGACAATATTGTGCACTCTCAGGCTCTATTTTCCCTTGCGTCTTCAGGTGTTAATCCTTCCGTACAAAGTTTATTGTCTTCTTGGTATTCAAAGTCTAAAATTCAAGTTACTTGGAATGGCCAAATATCTAACCCCTTAAAAACTGATAAGGAAATTCGGCAAGGTGCCGTATTGTCTCCTAGTATATTTAAATGCGTGCTTGCATCGTGCCTACCTCCCCTTAGAAGTTCTGTTTTTTACGGTAATATTGATTTGTCTTCTATTGCATATGCAGATGACGTTCTTCTTGTTGCCCGGACTCGCCGTGGATTGCTTTCTAATTTTACTATATTAACCAATGAACTATCTAAGATTGGACTGTCAGTTAATGCGTCTAAATGCGAGTTTATTTGTTTTAATAACCCTTATGCGGTCGCTCCATTCGTTACTGGGACTGCAGTTCTACCATGTTCTTCTTTAGTTAGTTGGCTTGGTCTGTGTTTCGGCCCAACACTTTCCACTACCTGTTCATCCCTAGTGAATCAAGCCGTGAAAAACCTACGCGTCGCTTACGGAAAACTATCCCCAAACAAAAGCCGTTACAACCGCAACAGTTTGTGCATGATTTATAACGCTTATTGCGCTCCTGTTCTTTTGTTTTTATCAGGCGTGGCTCATCTGTTTCGTAAGAGAGATCGACATACTCTACGTACGGCTTATTTAAGATATTGCAAATCCCTCCTCCGGCTTCCTAGATGGCACCAAGGCAGAAAAATAATTGCTCGATTTGGTTTAATTGATGTGCCTTCTCGGATTCGGTCTTCCGGTGATGATTTATGTAAAAAGACTATCAACTTCATTCACCTTTATGACCCTCTGCAGCCTTTTTTCCTTATTGATACTGGTTAATTAGTCCATGTTGTCTTTTGTTAGTTTGAATTTTTTTTTCTTCGCTGTTTATCGTTTTTGTTTTTGTTTATTTATAATACTCTGTACTTTGTGTTTTTTATACCTTTACGGGTAATAAAGTTCATTCATTCATTCATTCATATCTGATTGATCTTAATAAATAATATCTAATTGATATTATATGTGTCTAAACTCTTGAAACCAGTAACGATATTATTTAATACAATAAGAAAACACCTTAAAATTTATAACTGAACTGATTTTGATATCCAATAAAGTATACCGATTAAAAATTGTATTGTCAATAACAAAATACTGTACTTTATACATATAGGAATATACTGATACAAAATAAATCTTCCGCAACTGTCATGTGTTAACCAGAGCCTGGTTGTATGGTTTCAACTGCAACACCTTTCTATCTGTTGACATTGTGTGTGATTTTTTCTCCTTGATCCAGTAACCTTAAATAGTAAAAGTCAGTATAATTATAGATGTATTAAAGAGATTTGATACAACGTTAAAAAAATGAAAAATAGTATAATATATTAAACTAGTGTTTAGGGGGTAATATTAAATTGAAGAGGGTTTGGACCAGTTTGCTCTCTTAGTCCAGTAGCCTTAAGGAAGAAAGATGGGCAATATGTACAAATAGTCATTACGAAGAAATATTATATTATAGAAAGATTTGGACCAACGCTTTCCGTTTTGAATCCAGTAAACTTAAAAATGTCTATACAAGTAGTTTATGCAAGTCAAATAACAGTCTATGCAAGTAGTCTTTACGGAGGAATATTAAATTTCATTTGAATTTGGACCACTGCTTTCTGTGTTTAATCAAGTAACTTTGAAAATGAGAAATAGTGTAATATATTCACATGACGTTTGCAGAGGAATATTAGACAGATTTGGAATAGTTCAGCTTCATGTTCAATTTCAAATTATTCATGTTGAAGTTACTTAACTTGGGGAAAATAAACTTTTAGGTAATGACAAGATTTAATAAATTTGCTCTAGATTGGTTTCGTTAGCTACCAGGGTAGTCTAGAGGGACCAATAATGCAATGGAGGCGTTGGTTTAATTTATGTGCATTTTACCAGAGCTGTCTATGTTTCTTATTTTATTCAGTTTTTTACATTTTGATGAATGTCCACACATCCTCTCCCTCCCTCCAAGTGAAATGTATTTTGAGATTAGCTGCCTAGAAGCTAAACTAACTACAAATCTTTTCTTTAGGTTACATAACGTTTTCTTTAATCTAGAATATTCTTAGAGGATTTGAACTCATCTTATGGAAGGAGAAGGGGGATATTCCTTACTAATCTAATACCTTTGTTTATTTTCTTTAATCGCTTTTACTATCTTAATATATTTTCCTATTGCAATTCTGATTTACAATTGCGTGCTGTCAATTACTTCCGCTGATGATTCAGAATGTACACGCTAAATACTCAAATTATTTCTTCACGTTCAGAACTAGACTTTTTTTTCCTTTTTTTGCCAGTATTGGTACAAGCTTAGCTCATTTGCAATTAGATTGAAAGGGTCGCAAAACCCAACAAAATGCTTGAGGATATGTGGCTTGTTTCCACGAACCTACAAAAAAAATTGCAGTTAGCAATTCTTGCAGGTAGTATAATCTCCATAATCTCCAACAAAACAAAACTTTGTTGGAGAAGATTTTTGCTTTTTTTACGCAAAATTCTAGAATTGTATGCATGAAAATGCTCGTATCCTTATAATATGTTTAAGTGGGACCCTATCCAAATGTACTATTGGAGTTGCTAACCCCGTGTATCCCTTAAACGAATACAAGTGCACCGTGCCTGACCATTACTACGACGCACAGAACTTTATCTCAGCTACCGGTGAAAAGAACATTTCCAGAAAACACTGGATGCCAAGTTTTTTTCTCAGTGACACAATACAAAGAATACTACGACATGCACAGCGTTATCCTAACTTCCGGTGATAAGAACATTCCTGAATATATCACTTTGAACGCCAAGATACTTGATATAAAAGAATGGGAATTGGCCCAAGTTATCATCAATAGTTAAATTGAACTTGATCAAGCAACTTGTCTAAAAGGAATTTTGACGAGGACTGTAATATACAAGAGGTTCGTAATCTATATATTCTTTGTTGTATACTTAGCGGACGGGACTGTTTCTCATCCAGTTTTGGTTTATCAAAAGACATTTACAGTCCCCTTTAGCTACCGAATTGTATGTATATCGTCTTCAGTTTTAAAATCATCCCTCCCAACTAGCCATTTTTGAGCTATTGAGTTCAATCCATGAAACATTGTGAACGTGGACATTACGGGGACGGTAAAGAATAGTATCAAAAAACTTAAAAAGAGCATTTACAGAACTTTATGTGTTTGTATATCATAAATAATCATTAGTTTTAAAAAATGTCCCTTCCTACTAGCCATTCTTGGACTATTGAATTCAATCCGTGGAATATTTTTCAACCTGGACCTTCAGGGGACGATGAAGAACAATATCAAAATTAAAAAAGAGCACTTACCAATTTTCATGCGTTTGTAACCCATATATAATCATTAGTGATATGAAACACCCCTCCCTAATAGCCATTCTTGAACTATTGAATTCAATCCATGCAATATTTATGAACCTGGACCTTCAGGGGAGGGTAAAGAATAATATCAAAAACTAAATATGGATACATTCCCCTTGCATCCCTGGCTATGGAGCCTTTCGGGGGGGAATAAGTGTATTGTATTTCAATTTTGTATTCTATTTTGTATTGTGTTGTGTTGAATAATAATGTATTGCATTGTATTGAACAATAAAAAAGATCATTTACCGAATTTAATGGTTCGTATATCATATAAAATCATTAGGTTTTAAAAACACTCCTGCCTACTAGCCATTCCTGAACAATTGAACTCAATCCATGGAATATTTTGAACCTGGACCTTCAGGGGACGATAAAAAGCAATATCAAAACTGAAAAGCACATAAGTACTGTCTTCGGGTGTTTTATGAGCTTATCCCTTGAGGCGAATCTTATTTATTTTTGATTTTCAATTTTTTGAAACGCAGAATTTTTTTGGGGGGAGGGGTGGACATATAATTTTTTGACAAATATTTTTTTTCTTTTGAACATGGTATTTTTTCTTTCAAATTTTTTATTAGAGTCTTAAAATGACATTGCATATACTTATAACAAAAAAAAATCGGTTGACATATTTTGGTACATGAAATGATAGTAAAATCGTGTATGATTTTATCAAAATCTTGTTAAGCATTTCAACAGTACATTGAACCTCAGGAGTGTTCTCAGAAATCATCCTCTAGTGAAATCTTTTGAATTCTACATACGCATTTGAAGGTTATTGTTACGTAATCTTTGGGGAATATATTTTTCTACTTTTTCTATGCGGCTGCCCCCGTGTTACTCTGTTGAAACCAAATAACACATAGATGCACAGACGCACAGACAGAAAAAGAAGACACAAAGGCAAACAGACAGACACATATATACACAGACACATAGGCATACAGTAAATTTTACAGTTATACTAAGGAAAATCTTGAACAAGTATACCTTATGACTGTAGATATACATATAGTACAAGATGTTTTAAATGCAACTGTGAAATATATTAAAGACAATGATTTGGTTTAACAGATGAAAATAGTGAGATAACCATGTTATTATTATTGTATTTTTGAAAACAAAATGCTTTGAAATAAAAAAAGTTGGTAATGTGATTGAACATTTTCGGACTTTTTGGAGTGGACAGACAGAGAAAAAGACACAGACAGGCACACAAACACACGCATACACACACACACACAAACACACATTCACACTCACACACACACACACGCATATACACACACACACATACACAAACACACATACACACAGACACGAGCAAAGACGCACATACACAATAGTCACTGACTGAGAAAAAATAATAATAAAACCACTTTTCACGTATAATAATCTCAATTTGTTTGTAAATTTTGAGTGTTTTAGTTCCTGCTCATAAAATAAAATTAATTAAACATTTTCAGATACAACAAACTCTACTTGGTATCTGCTTAACAAATTCTACATAGCTACTTGGTAATTACCGAGTCTTTTAGTTGCTGACTGTATATCAAAAAATTAATAAAGTAAGTTAATTGGTGAATTCCGAGTGTTTTAGTTGCCGACTGAGCATCAAAAAACTTTTTAAGAGTATTTTCAACTACAACAGACTATGTTAGTTGGTAAATTTAGATTATTTTAGGTGTCGAACAAGCATCAAAAATTCAATAAAAGCACCTTTGATCACAACAACACAGGTAGTGGGTAAAATTACAACTGTTTTAGTTGCTGACTAAGCATAAAAATTTTATTAAAAGTACTTTTGAGGCCAATAAACTTATTTTTTTCTTATAAACTAGAATTTGAGAAATATGAAGATAATATGAATATTAAAATGTCTTTTAATTCCAGGCCATTGATTCGAAATGAGAAAGGAATGGCGAAACCATTCCGAGAGAAATGGGCAGAAGTCTCCTGAACATGTAGATTTGGTAGTAATGGATGCTCTTTTGATAATGATAGAGAGCATCCTAAGCCTCAAAATAGAGATTTGGATGACATTTTTTAACAAATGAACATACCGAGGCCTCAGGATTTGACTCGAGATGAGCATATTGAAGCATGTCATTGAGAATCAGACGATATTATAGAACAAACTGATTTGGACACAATATTTCTGAACAATCCCACTCCAGATAAAAAGGATACTCATATCTCTACGCATTTATGAGCGAGTTTCCCTGCAAGAGGGAAATGTAATAGAGACTTCTAAAAAACAAGATTTTATAAAGAAAATGCATATATTGACTGATTTTTTATAGTAAGCTAATTAAGTTTGCCTTACTAAAATCAGCCGGAAATTGTCAACACGAACATTCGCATAATAAACGGAATAAAATGTAGGGGGGATTTAGCCCCCTACGTTATATCATCAAAACTGCCTAGCAACCGTTTCGGGGTAATGTCAAAATTTCCGGAAAACACTAATCTCAATACATAACAACAATATGACCAGATGATGATTTTCACTCTCTGTGAAAGGTATATAAAAGTCAGATAATCCAGGTGACTACCGATTGCATATAAAAAAATAACAAAACCACTTTTGGGTACAACAAACTCAACTAGTTGGTAAATTCTGAGTGTTCGAGTTGCTGAATGAGCATGAGAAATTTAATAAAAGCACTTTTAAGTGCAACAAACTCTGATGGTTGATAAAATTTTAAGGGTTTTAGTTGTTGACTGAGTATGCATAATTAACAAAAGCACTTTTGAGTACAACAAACTGAAGTTTTACGCATAGGTGATACCAAGGGGAATACCTGATCGTGATATGTACATACAATACAGTAAAAAATATGGTAGGTCATAAGAACCCCAGTTTATGGTTGTGTAATAGTGAACTTTAAGCACTAAAAATCTTTCAGCTTCACCAGCCTTTGTTTTTAAGACTTGCTACCAGAAGCAATCGCACTGCTAGGTTCAATCTAAGCTATAATGGATGCAAATATTCAAATAGAAATATCTTCTTACTCCAATATTATCATCTGTAAAGGCCGTTATCATGATTTCACCAGTTTTTATGAGTCTCCTACAACCAATTTAGGATACGTAGACATTAGAATTTAGATGAGGTGAATCTGGAAGAGATAGCGAGAAAAAAATTGAATGAAATGAATTCAATTAGAATGGAGAGAAACTCAGTTTTAGATTGGTCAAGTAAGAACCTAACGGTAGAAGGGGCGCCCTTACCACCCCATAAAAGCTCAAAATCACAATGATGGTCTTGAAAAAGGAGATACATTATACGGAAGAGCGAAATAAAAGATAAAAAAGCTGGGTCTCCCTACAGTAATTCTTTACACTCCTTGAGAAAATACAAGGAAGATTCGTATAAAAGAAATAAGGCACACAAGAATTCACAGTAAATATCTTTACAGTGTTTATTTGGTCTTATATTTTCATTAGAGTTTGGTTAAGTAGTAAAAAGAGTGAAACAGACTTTTTTAATGGTTCGAGATGTATGAATAGGATTTTTTTATTAAAAATTTAATAATAGCACATATGGGTACAGCAAACCCAGCTAGTTGGTGTAGTCCGAGTGTTAGTAAATGGACGAGAATTGAAAAATTTAATAAAGGCACTTTTGAATACAAGTTACTCAGTTAGTTTGCAAATTACGTGTGTTATAGTTGCTGAATACAAAAAATTAATAAAAGCACTTTTGAGTACAACAAAATGAACTAGTTGTTTAATTCTGAGTGTTTCAGTTGCCGACAGCATATCAGAAAATTTAATAAAAGCCCTTTTGAGCAAAATAAGCTCAGCTAGTTGGTGAATTGCGAGTGTTTTAGTTAATGACTGAGAATTTCTATTTCTTTTGCTTACCTGGTAGTTTAGTAATATCAATGGTACTTGTTTCCAACTCCAGCTTCCTTGACTCTCTTTCTGTGTGAGAATATGAGTGTTGACTTCTAAGAGCCAAAAGGGCTGAATGATGAATAGGACTATCTACCTCTTCAATATCCATTCTTCTAGAAACTGGTCTTGCGAGAGAAGTGAATGCCAAAAGTAGCGTCAGTAATATCGAAATCTTTAATTTTTTCACCTACGGCAGATACCAAAATTTTAAACTCTCTATTTAAAATTCCAACTTAAATTGGGAAAAGACAGATGAAACAAAAAATAGATCGGAAATTTACTCAGATCTAATAATTTTGCATCAGAAGGGAACTTTTGCTTAATACTGAAGACGACAATCAGTTAATGCAAGTTCGAGTGTGTCGAAAGTTGGTTAGATATAACCGGTTTTTCGTTTTGTTTCTCTCTCTCTCTCTCTCTCTCTCTCTCTCTCTCTCTCTCTCTCTCTCTCTCTCTCTCTCTCTCTCTCTCTCTCTCTCTCTCTCTCTCTCTCTCTCTCTCTCTCTCTCTCTCTCTCTCTCTCTCTCTCTTCTCTCCTCATCTCTCTCCTCTCTCTCTCTCTCTCTCTCTCTTTAAAAAATAATGTTTTGCAAGTCAATCATGCAAGCACCGAAAGTGCCTGCATGACTCTGGTCCAAACATAGTACTCCTTACCCACCCATTCAACTGAAAAACTATTTCTGAAAAACGGGAATGCGGCAATCAGTGTCATGGGTGCTGCGGGATCGCTCGGATTTAAAAATGGCATAGAAATGGGGTTGGTTGCCTTCTAGTCACATTTGGCCCTTAAAAGGGCGCTATATTTCTAGTGACTATTCCAAATGAGCCCTCTCTATTGTTGTATAGGCCAGCCCTTCATACAAAGTGGCTACGTGGATAAGAAAATAGTGCATAAGAGACTGCATAACTTTTAAATTATCAAAGCTAATGCAATGATTCCGGCCATTCTCGGTAAAAACTTTAAGTAAAGAGTGACCCATGCCAACAGTAAACAAATTCTAAATATATATTATCTTTATAAGTGAACAATAATTGTATATGAATATATTTATTTATTTTTCCATATTTTTTTCGGGAAAATTGGTATCTGGGGATATTCTCGCCTAAGAAAAACGATCTAGATAGGTCAGAAGTCTGAGAAAAATTGCTAAGAGCCTTAGTTTTGGGCGTTGCAAATGACATCTTATACCACTGGCAAATCCAGGGAGCCAGGAGCCCTGGCCCCCTGGCCTCCACCCGCAAATTTTATCTGGTGGGCTCTTTTCTGTTTTTTCACTCTTATTTTTAGAATAAATTTGTCAATTATTGGCACCTTTGTCACATTGAACCTCCCCCCAATATTTTGCTCATTGTTGCCCTTGTCACATTAGACCCCCCGCCAAAGATTTGCTCTAGATCCGCCCCTCTCATGTACTATCATGAAAAGAGAAATCACCAATGCAACAGCACAAAAAAAGGAGAGACAGAAGGAGAAAAGGAAGACTGTTTTCCTAAATTAGTGATTAATATAGACCAGCACTTGAATGAGGCCTTAACCCTACTCATCCATACAATCACATAGGTCAAACAGCATAGCCATAGACAATCAACCATAAAGAATAATCCATGGACAGGCATTCATGTCGTCAATAAGTATAAGTCGTCATTTACCAAACAATAGAAAAAATAATATAGACAAATAATTCAGAGGCAGCAACCCAACACAAGGGCTCATCAGAAGAATACACTGGCCTATATAGGGTTTTGCCACTTTAAATTCTCTACCCAGCACAGTGTTGTGGTTACCACAGAATATCCATGGTATCCCCGTGTCAGGTATCACCCCCAAAATACATGCCTATGAAAGAAAAAAAAAACAGCAAATGTAAAACAACCAAGTAAAACCAAAACAAGCTTATCCTGTTAATATATCCCTCTTTTTAGCAACAATAGGTAAACTAAATATTATAAATTTTACCAAATCACAAATATTAACACATTGCGAAAAACCTGAATGTACATCATATAAGCATTTCTTACGACATCATATAAGCAATTTCATGCATAGCATCAATAAGATTAATGATTTTCCAACGCATGGCTTATTTGTGTAATATAATGTGGCGGATCTAGGGGGCCCAGTCCCCCACCCAATATTTTTCTGGTGCCCTCTTTCCCTGTTTTATTATTTTTCACTCTTTTTTTAGAATAAATTTGTCAATTTAGTTAATTGTTGGCACCTTTGTCACATTGGCTCCCCCCCCTCCCAGATTTTTCTCATGGGCCCTCTTGTCACCTCTGGCCCTCCCCCAAGATTTTTCTCTAGATCTGCCCCTGTCATTTACTATGTTAGTACATTATGTAGTACTAGCTGTTGCCCCAACACCTAATTGGTGGGAGCGTTTTGCGCCCCCCAAGGCCCCCGCGCGCGTAAGTCGTTACGCGCCATATTAGTTACGCGCCATTGTAGTTGGGTCCCTGTTTCCCACCTGTGAATATATATATATATATATATATATATATATATATATATATATATATATATTTATATAGATATATATATATATATATATATATATATATATATATATATATATATATAATATATATATATATATATATATATATATATATATATATATATATATATATATATATATATATATATATATATATATATTTATATATATATATATATATATATATATATATATATATATATATATATATATATATATATATATATATATGTATATATAATATATATGTATATAATATATATATATATATATATATATATATATATATATATATATATATATATATATATAATATATATATATATATATATATATATATATAATATATATATATATATAATATATAAATATATATATATATTATATATATATATATATATATATATATTGAACTATGTAAAACTTGCGGATATACAACATTCTTTGTTGTCACATTGTCTGTCCATATAAATAGATTGCCAGGTTTACCCACTCTTGAACATGCACCATAATAATTGTCCAAGGGAAAACAATCCGTATTCAGATCTATCTCACATTTTCCTAACGATTGCCCTTGAGCTTTGTTGATGGTGATTGCTAAGCGAACATTCCCTGTGTCCCCTTCGTCATTTATATACCCCCCTTTGACCCCCACGTCCCCGTTGTAGTTGTGTCCCTGTGTCCTGGTCGTCATTTATATTCCCTGTGTCCCGGTCATCATTTGTGTCCCGGTATCCCAGTCTGTAATTTCTCTTTGAGTGTCCCGGTCATCATTTATATTCCCTCTGTCCCGGTCGTCATTTGTGTCCCGGTCTGTAATTTCTCTTTGAGTGTTTTTTCTTTTTAGTTTTTTACCTTTTTTTCTTTTTTCAGATTTCTTTTTCTTCTTTATTTTTCAGCGTCACTATGAAATACATATCGCCGAACCTTTGTTTTTTAACTAAAATCTGGTAGGCATTGATGACCTTATCCAAGTCAAATTCCCAAACCCAATCATCATCACTATCATTTTCAGTTTTGATATGTTTTGACTCTCGCTGTCCAGGTGGATTTTCATCTAACTGCGCGGTTTTGCGTTCTTTAGCCGCAAGCCTGTTTTCATGCTGTTCTTGTGATTTCTCGGCACGCTTTCTTTTCTTACTTTCTCTATCAGCCGCAAACCTGTTTTCATGCTCTTCTTGTGATTCCTCGGTACGCTTTCTTTTCTTACTTTCTCTATCAGCCACAAGTCTTTTGGCATAGACCCTTTGAGCAGATTCCTCAGCTGTTGCCATTGTAGGTTCTTCAGTCATTTTACAATTAAAAATTTCTCTTTCAACGATTTTCTTACAATTAAAATTTTTCTTTGAACGATTTTCTTAAATACTTATAATGACGTCATATGCTAAGCATCGTCATAACAAACATGACGACATCTAACTTCATGAGGACATACAGCTCAATCCTTATAATGACGTCAGTCGACAGACAGACAGACACACAAACAAACAACTCATTTATATATATATATATATATATATATATATATATATATATATATATATATATATATATATATATAGATTTCTTATGACATGATTTAATACATCAAATAGGCCATTTCTTATATGATATCATACACAGCATAAATAAGATTATTGAGTTTCCAACGCATCGGTAATTTATATAATACTAGCTGCTGGGGCACCCCGATACCTAGTTGGAGGGGGTGCTTCGTGCCCCTTAGCCCCCCCCCCCCCTCCCCACACGCGTAAGTTGTTACGCACCATATTAGTTACGCGCCACTGTAGTTGTGTCCCTGTGTCCCACATGTGAATATAGATACATATATATGTTTTTAACTACATAAAACTTGCGAATATACAACATTCTTCGCTGTCCCAGTGTCTGTGCATATAAATAGATTGTCAGGTTCACCGATTCTTGAACATGCAACATATAATTGTCCATGGGAAAAAAATCCGTATTCAGATCTATACCGAATTTTTATAATGATTGCCCTTGATCTTTGTTGATGGTGATTACTAATAGAATATTCCCTCTGTCCCCATCGTCATTTATGTATCCCCCTGTGCCCCCCCTCGGCGTCCCCATTGTAGTTGTGTCCCTCTGTCCTGGTTGTCATTTATATTCCCTGTGTCCCGGTCGTTATTTGTGTCCCGATGTCCCGGTCTGTAATTTCTCTTTGAGTATCCCGGTCGTCATTTATATTCCCTGTGTCCCGTTCGTCATTTTCTCTTTGAGACGCAAACCTGTTTTCACGTTGTTCTTTTGATTCCTCGGCACGCTTTCTTTTCTTACTTTCTCTATTAGCCGCCTCAGCCTCTATTAGCTTCCTCAGCTGTTTCTTCTGCCATTGTAGGATTTATACTAAAATTTCTCTTTTAATCGCCCCCTTATATACTTATAATGACGTCATATGCGGACAAACACACAAACATACAACTTATTTTTATATATATAGATGTCTGCTGGAAGACCCAAAAAACGAAAATTTGCAGTTGCAGTTACTATAAATGACGATTCTTTGGAACCAACACCTGAACCATCAAACGTAATTCATGGCATAAATAAGACAGTTGAGTTTCCAACGCAATCAGTTATTTATACAATATAATGTCAGTAGAAAGGTCCAAAACCCGACAATTTGCAGTTACTACAAATGATGATTCTTTGGAACCAACACATTATCAAACGTGATAAGATTGAAAGAACTACTCGAACAAATTAAATTCACAATTGGTGAAAATCGACAACCTGGACCATCAATTGCGACAAAACCAATACGGGCAGTTAAAGCAAAAGCCATTGCTAAATTGTCTGAA
This sequence comes from Artemia franciscana, assembly GCF_032884065.1. Lineage (NCBI taxonomy): Eukaryota > Metazoa > Arthropoda > Branchiopoda > Anostraca > Artemiidae > Artemia > Artemia franciscana. Next base: position 17,196,454 of record NC_088872.1, on the reverse strand, counting down.
GTAGTCTGAAGTAATCAACATCCAAAAACTTGTCAAAAATGAAAACAAAGAGCAAAAATATGGACGGTTAGAAGATATACGAAAACGACAATTAGAACAGTTCAAAAATGAAAATGAAGAGCAGTAGCACACACGGTTAGAAGACATGCGACACCGAGCACATGAGCCAGTCAAAAATGAAAATGAAGAGCAAAGACACACACGGTTAGAAGACATGCGACATCGAGCATGTGAGCGAGTCAAAAATGAAAATGAAGAGTAATACACATGCGGTTAGAAGAACAGCGGTGGCGTGTCAAAAATGAAAATGAAGAGCAAAGACACACGCGGTTATAAGACGTGCGACACCGAACATGTGAGCGAGTCAGTGAAAATCAACCTGGACAAGGAGAATCAAAACTTGTCAAAATTGAAAATGATAGCGATGATGATTGGGTTTTGGATTTTGACATGGATAAGATCATTGGTGCTTACCATACTTTTGTTTAAAAAAAAACGGTTTGGCGATATATATTGCATGATGACGAAAGACAAGTCAAGTTAAAACGAACAAACAAATTAAAATTGATAGCGGTGATGATTGGGTTTTGGATTTTGACATGGATAAGGTCATCAATGCCTACCATACCTATACCATACCATAAAATCAAAACCTGGACCAGATAATTCGTTGGACTTTTTTGTCACGCCATCTTAACAGTTGAAAGAAACAAAGGTTCACCGATATGTCTTTCATAATTACAAACAACAAGCCAAGGCAAAAGTTAAAAGTCAAATAAAAAAATCTAATTTTACAAAGGCACTACTTTTAATTCAAGGCTCATTTGGACGTCATGACATCGAGAATAGGCTCAAATTTTCGGTGTCTAGACAACAAGTGACAATGAGAATCCATACATAGAAAGCCTGCCGTGTGTCCAGTGCCGTTGCGTACTCCAAGTATATGGCTGCCCGAACTCCAACTTTGGAAGAAGCTCTAGGAATTTCTAGAGCTCCTTTGAAAATGGCTACACTGTTTTGCGTTATGTTCTTTCACTTTTAGCATTATATTATTAAATTTAAGTCAAGATATTGTTCCTTTAATCAAGTCATAATGATGTGCAAAAGATTTCATTTATTTCAAAGTTTTCGTCAAAAAACATATTTTACTTTATTCCAATCCCTTTTGACTCTTAAAATAGCACTAGAACTTCAATTTCTAAATGAATAAGCCCTATCTCAAGCTTTCACGACCACTCTTTTCATCATTAAACTTATCATGGATCTTTTGAAAGCCTCCACCTCCATATCTATAAATTTAGAGGAATAGAAATTTAATAATTTTAGGGTGTGAGACAAAAGAAAATTAAATTTTGCAGTCTCGGAACCAATTCCAAAGAATGGCTTTAGACTGCGTCATACAGGTCCGTAGGTCAATAGCTAAATTGAATTTATTTTGAAAAGAAACAATAAATTTGAGCAAAAACACCTTTTTCTAATAAAAAAGAGTTTTTTTTTGTTTTGTTTTTTTAAGAAAAGCAAGAGATAGAGATGATATTTCTCCCATTGTCTGGGCCTAATTTCCTCTATTATTTAACTTTGACATAAAGCTATGGACAATTTAGTTTTTTCATTTTGAAAGCTTTAGCATTCTGTCATTTTAATAAGACTTTAGTATCTAATCGGTTTCTCGATCACTCAAGAAATACCCCCTTCGTGGAAATTGTTTCTCGAAAATCCAAACACTTGGAAAAAAGCCCCCGCGTAATTTCCCGGAACATCTGCATATAAAAAATCTGGCAAAGAGAATGTAAGACAATTAAAACGAATCTCATATAGTAATCCACCCATCATATCCACCCAGTGCAACATATTTCCCTCCCAAGGAAGATTCTCCATATAGAAATCTACCCAAAGCATCCCCCCCCCGAAAAAATTCTGTATACTTCCCAATGACAAATACTATAGAGGGTATGCTGAATATGATTGCGTGATTTTCATTGAGATTTCTTGAATCTTAGGAAGTGTTTCCCCCCTATTACAAAAATCAGGCAAATCTTCTTAGGCTCTTAAATTTTGATAGGTAAATCTAGACTTGATGATTCTTACATATTTGGAATCAGCATAATTCTAGCTTCTCCCGAAATATGTTAATTTCTGCATCGAGTCCAGTTTGGCATAGATGTTTTAATTTTTTTTTTTTCATAATACTTGCGACTGTGATTATACCGTGTATCCCACCTTGTATTAACCAATCATATTATTGAATTTTATTGAATTAAATTCAACAAATGAGTACATAAGGGTTCAATAAGGGGTAGTTTCATGGACGCCGACAGGAGGGGGTCAGGAAAACAAAAGACACTAACCATGAAAAGAAATTAGGAAAGAAAATATATTTACAAAATAGAAAAATAGCCAAATCGGATATATTTCCATTTAAATTCTAGTAAAAACAAAGCTTGATGTAGCAGTTATACCACTCCTTTCACTTTGAAAATATCTTGTCAGCGCTCATTGGTAGCTTATGTTCTTGCTTCTTTTGAAATTTCGTATGGAGGGATTATATTTGGGTGATATTATCCTCCTTGCATTTTAATAGCCTGGAAAGGGGACTTTAACCTCCAGAAGACGATTTTAAGATGACTTATGAGCTTTAAGCGAAAGTTCTTCGTAAAATAGCCACTCTCTATACGAATGGGCGTTTGTCAGATTTTTCTTATTTTTATGCCCGAAAAGGAGAGAAACATTCCTCTTATGGGTCTCTTATCTGCTAACCGCATTTTTGGGGCCTATTTACAATAGGTATGAGAGACCAGCCATAATTGAGAAAAACATGAATCTAGCTCAAAGGCTGACACAATTGTATTCCCTATGCACCAAGTTATATTATAAACCATATATACCATATTATTTAGTTACATATTGAATTTTCAAAAATTCCTTGCCAATTTCTACTGAAAATGATTATTCAGGAGAAGTGCTGATCTCGAAACCAAAGGTGTAAAATTGTTTCACTCCAATTGAAATCTACAAAAATACGTCCTAGTAATTTTTGCGTAACAAAAGAAATTAAACTTCATAGAAAGCAGTACGGTCCAATATATTCTTCTCCGAACGAACGTATCACAAGTCCATTAAAAGCAGTAATAGCTTACCATTTAGAATGGTACTCCTGATTCAACAGACCTAATACAATCCTAAAGGATTTAACAAGCACACGCTTCTATTTATCAGTGTCTTCTGACAAGGATTTAGGTTCGTCAAAGAAACTCTTTAAAGGTGTGAGGATTCCCCATTTCTTATGTACCGCCTAAGATCCTGGGGTCTTTAGGGCGGGTCTTTGACGCCGTTTATCAAGCTATCACTTGCCCCTACATTAATTTAGTTAGTTGATAGTGACAAATTGGAATTTTCAGAATTACATTCCCCACATTCCAAAGATTTCGTGGCCTTCTATGAGTAATCGTATCGTAAATACTGCGATACCACCTACGAAGATGATTTTAATGTAGCAGTAAAAATCTACATTCTGGTTTCCATGACGATAGTTTAATGATCATGTTTAATATGACTTTAAGTTGGATTTAAGATGTGGTATAATTATAATCTTGCTTCAGAATCTTAATAATTATGCGTGTCAGCCTTAAGGGTTAGGGGATCAGAGCGATCACCGAAGTACTGCTCAATAGGCTGACTCCCCCCCCCCACAAAAATGTATAAATACACATTTTCGTATAAATACAAAAATTGGATAATCTGAATCCTTAACCACAAGCTTTTAGTACATTAAGATATAGTGTAATTAGAATATAAGCTTATACAGGTATATAAAGAAGAGCATCTTTAGGGGCGTCCCTACCACAAGACATCTTTTGAATTTAACAATTTCCTTCAATATTTCCTATGCATTATTTATATATATATATATATATATATATATATATATATATATATATACCCTTAAACTAAAAAATTCTTAATGAAATCACCAGGGACATCATTTTGAGGGTGAGAGGGGGTATTTACATCCCATTATTTGGAGAAAAAATTATTACATAACTCAAGCCCCTCTACTATCTGAATATGGACCTCTTTTACCACCCAAGTAAAAATGATGGAGCTACGCCCCTAGAAATCTCTCCATCAGATTCAGCGCATTAGCGTATTATTACAGCGTATTATTCGCTTTCATTTTTAGGTTTATGCTACCTATGAAAGAACCAACTCGTAAGAGTTTTCATTTGTTCTATTTGGTGGTACTTGTGTATTATATAATACGCACTCGAGAAGTGCAATTTGGTGAATGCTAATGAAATAAATATAAATATGATGAAAATACAGTACTTTAGTAACAAAATTATGAAAACTACAAACAAAGAATTATGGAAGGGTTATGGCCAGAGTGCATTATATCAAATGCGTAACCTAAAATAACCCAGCCTAACCAAAATACAAACTAAATATTTGATTAAAATATAACTATAATGTAGTTTCTCGACGAGACAATGGTAATTGTCTGTTATAGAAAGCATGAAAATCGGGTATTGTCTTATCTTCGCGGTATAAGTTCTCGAGTATATATTATATAATGCGCAAGTATCGATTTGGTCCTTTAGGGTCTGTTTACGAAAAGTAAGTGGACACCTCTGAATCAATATAGCTAAACTAAGAAGGAGAGAAAAAAGAAGTTCAATGAGAAGAATAAGAAAATGAGAAAGAATTTCCAAGTGTTTCACAGCAAAATTTCGTGTTCTCTCGCCAACATTATTTTATGCGGTTCAATTGATAAACTTCTGTCCAATCGCACAATTTTTTTTATTTTTTTTTTTTTTGTCTATTTTGCCTACTTTTGCCACCTTATACCTGAAGGTAATTAGATATTATGTTTATTTTATTGTGAAACTGTCTGTCGGTTAGAATTTTTTCTAATTGTTTTGTGGAAGAAAAGAAGCAAAACATGCATTCAATCGTGTTTTTAAAAGCAAAAATTAGTTGAAATCTCTGACAAAATAAATTCTTGTCAAATAGGTCATAAAACATCGAAGCAATAAATATTTGGTAATATTTGCTTGTTTACTGGGGTATTTTATAATTACTTTTTATTTATCGTATATATTTTTCTAGAGCTGATACTCCATTAATATCAATTATCTATTCCATATCCCTCTTAACTACACACAGGCGACTTCATTTTAAAAAATTTGAGTAAATTTATGCAAAACCCACACTAATCAAAATACAAGTGAAATAGAAAAAAGGTTAAAATTCAAAAATATTGGAACCAAAGCACCTTCTCTTTGGTTCAAATAAATAATCATCAGACTATATGTAATGGGAGAAGGTTTTTAAGAAACGACGCATATAATCAACTACAAAAAACAGCTTTTGGCTATAACATGAAAACTTTTGTCAAGATATGTTTAGAACAAAGATAGCGATAAAAGAAATAAAAGTGGAATGATCCAATATTTATTTATTAATCAATAAATTTAAAACGAAAAACACTTCAAAATAGTCTCCCCCGTAAAAATCTATGACCATTTAAGTACGAAAAAAAAATATTATTTGATTTTCATGTATTTTGCTCCCTTGTACTTTGTCCCTCCTAGATTTTGAAAAATGCCCTTTTTGATATTTTCATTGAAAAAACTTTTTTTTGTATTCTCATTGAAACCATTCAAAAAAGATTGCGCCCTCTCCTAACTTTTGAAAAAAATTGTCCCCCTCTAATTTTCATGAATCACCACCACTAATTCTAGATTAGCTTTTTGCAATCCTAAAATTAAGGCAAATAGTCTTCAAGTCTCCACAAATTTTCCAGTTGTGTTGGGTGTGTTGAATTTTATTTTATTTTTACTTTTTTCAAGATAAATTCAACAACTTCACAAGACTCTTTTACGGTAGAAGCCTTCCTAAATCATATAGAGGAAATCTAAGGCTATAAAGATGGTATAGAAAGAAAACGGTCAATGTGTGCACATATCGACCCAGGATCACCCCAAAACCACCTGACTTTTTTAAAGAGTCCAAAAATTGTCAGAAAGCCGGGCAAAAGTTGCGGCTATCAATGGACAGTGCTTTGAGTTATTCATTTGTAGCCTGGGTTTTTTTCAACTAAAGTATTGAATGTCATGAAAAAAATCCCGTTACATGACAAAATTCGGATTTCATGAAGAAAGCGGTCGATTTTCAGTCTTGCGGCTAGTATCTGTAACAAAAAAAATGAGACGTTGCTAAATCATGTGTTCGAGTGAGGGTAGATAGGTAATAAAAAATTAGTAAGTGCCTTTCTTGTTACAGAAGTTTATCGACCAGAAAACAACCAGTAGTTCATATGAACCTAGTGACAACGTTTTTATTTTTTTGTAAGCCTCATCAAAGATCGTTTTAACGGTTCTAGGCGTGAAACCATCCCCCCCCCTCCTTCCGAAAACATCCCCCTCTGGAAAATTGCTCCTGGAAAAAAAACGTCAGAAAATACCTCCGCGGAAAACACCCCTTCCCAGAAAATATCCCCAACGGAAAATACCCCCCGAGAAACACCCTCCCCCGCATGGAAAATAGGGTTTTCCAAGTTTGAAAATTGTATCTGAGTTGTGATTTTTATAATTTTAACCAAGTTGTGCTTGTTGCAGCAATTCCAACCCAATAAAAATTTCCCCTGGACGATTCCCCTTAACATTTCCACGTCTAAAATTGAGTTGGTAAGGGAAATCGAAATAATTTTACATAGGGGTTCCAGCCAATTCTCCCAGTGTAAAATTTCCCCTAGAAAGCTCAGCCCCTTGGAACTTCCCTCCCCACGGAAAATTCTCCCCGTAGAAAATCCCCACAGCAGAAAATTCTCCCTCCCTCCCCAGGAAAGTGTCTGTATATTTCCCAATAACAAACATGTTATACGTAAATAATGGGCTAACTTCATGACTTACAAACCTTTCTCCAGGGGTTGTGAGGGGTCATGCTATCCCCAAAGGCAGAGTTTTACTGGACTTTTCAACTATGCTGAACAAAATGGCTATCTCAATGGCTATCTTGAAATTTTTAATTGATCAATTTGAAGGAAAAGGAGAGGGGTATAGTTGTACTTCAATCTTTTTAGTCACTTCGAAAGGGCACTAGGATATTTACTTTTCGTTTAAATGAGTCCTTTCCTGATATCCTAGGACTATTAGCTCGATACAATTAACCCTGGGAAAAACAAACAAATAAACAGGCATCCTTGATCTTCCTTCTAATAAAAAATACAAAATACCACATTTTTGCAGAAGGAATCTTAAAACTTCTTCAAGGGGGTGTCGGATACGTTGAATTTGATTGGGTTAATTTCATTAAGATTCCTTGACACTTTTAAGGGGTGTTTTTGCCCTTTTTCGAAAATCAGCTAAGTTTTCTCAGGTAGCTTTAAATCTTCGTAGCTTTTGAAGGGTAACACTAAAGTTAATTAATCTTATATATTTGGAGTCTGTATATTAAGTCAAATCTTTTGGTATATCTATTAATTTCAAAGTTTAAAAAGCTTAAAAAGGCACTAAGACTTCTACAATGGGGTTATCTGATTGTTTTCTAGTTAGGGAGGGAGGGAGATACCTCAAAGGGTAGATTTTAATACCAAAACATTCCAGCTCTCACTGAGCCTTCACATAATTAGCACGATGGATATATAATTAGTGACACATAATTAGTTCTAAGGGAAAGACGAGGAGAGGGTGAGGTAGAAATTGATATATAATCCCCAGGCTCGTAACCAGGATTTTTTTGGGGGAAGGGGAGATATTTTTTGATTGGGTACGAAAAAACTTGAAAAAACACATCCAAAATGTAAAATTGATATATACACCCTTATGATTTCTGGAAATCTTTCTGGTCTACGCTGTTAGTATGAAACCAAAAAGTTGCATTAAACTTCAAAATGAGCAGAATCTATTCCGTATAGGGTGGGGGCTGTTCCTTTCTCAGTGAAACCTACACCCCAAGGCAGCAGAAACTTTGGAGTGTGATCATTAGAACGGAAAAGGAGAGTTCTAGTCTTTTTTTTAAAGTCGATAGGGATTGGAGACCAACCATCCGCGTGGGGGTGGTATTTTCCAGGGGGATGGGTGTTTTCTGAGGGAGGATTTTCTGGGGGAGATTTTTCGCGTTGTACTTTCCGGTATTTCCGAGGGGTATTTTCCTCTGGGGTTATTTTTCGGGGGGGGGGGGGTATTTTCTGGGGAATAAACACCGGCCACCCATTTAACACAGGTATTGAATTTAAAATAAGATATATGTTTATTTAAATATTGGTTTTCATCTCTGGACTGGAAAATATTTTAGTAGCATTCTTGAAAATGATTCATCTGAATAAAAATATATAGTTTCACTCAGACACTGAATCTGAGTTATCTGGCCAAGAATGACTGGTGTGAATTCCACTTAATTTCCTCATCTAGGTGATCGCTTGGACAATCCGTGAAAAAACGGCGTACTAACTGTCTTCATCAACGATTTGGCTTCTTCGGTTTTGCCGTTTATTTTGAAGATGGCGTTTAAATGATGGCGTTTTGAAGAATGTCTTCAATCGCAACAGAACAGGAAACTATCATTCTGCCGCAGCACTTGAATGGGGTTGGTGGCGGAGTTGTAAACTAAAGCCTGTCAGATTGGCAAGCAAATTTTTCGGGACGATCTTTCATATTCAAAACTCCTTCCCAAAATATTGACAGTTAGTCGAGAAGATCTTAATCAAGATCAGTAATATCAGCTTAGCATAATAAAAGCTACTCCAACTGTCGGCTGATAATCTCCTTGTGTATCAACAACTAAGGTATAACAAAGGTCCGCTCGACAAAGGTAATTAATAAAAATATAATTATTTGAAAAAAAGTTATAAATTAGGAGCATAGACAACAGGACCACAAGTTTAAATAAGCACATCATCCTGTGAAAGTGCCGCATCTGTTCTTGTAATTTACTCTTCTCTGAAATAGATTATCTGACAATAAGACAACAAAATATATAAGAACATAAAATAAATGATCAATATCACAGCTTGGTACACCTTTTCATTCATCGTAAAGTACATTCAGGTATATGAATTTACAGTATGGAACACATTAATATTCTAGCTGTAAATATGTTGGCTTTATTCAAGACATTTGAAATCTCCACTGTTTTGGAAACTTCCAGACGGAAATTTCCATCTGTGAATAAGAGACCGTCAGAACAAAAAAATCACAGGAAGTATGAGGGGATGGCAACCCTGGTTGTAGACTTTTTTTGTCTGCATGAATTTACGTTGGATCGAAAATAGAACAGAGTAACTAATGTTCACACAGACAGGTGCGTTGCGGAAAACGCAACGCGGTGCATATTCCGCACCGCATCGCTACAGCGGTGAAACCGCAGAATCTGTCCACATCAAAAAATTTAGAAAGACAAACAATTTTATTTTGAGAAGTGCTGGTGATTCCATTCAACCATACACTCGGTATTCTTTTGATGTTCCAAAGACGAAGAAAGAGAGTAAGTTAAAAAAATTCAAATATTTGCTGTTTACTTATCTAGAAACATCTCAAGATTAAAAGACAAACTTTTTTTTCCAGTGAACTGTGAGCCTTGGTCAAACTTTAGTGGATATTTTAAACAGTCAAGTGCAATGTTCAGTACATCCTTATTTTGCAAATTCGTCTCTCTCAAGATCTCCTCTCAAGCCTTCTGAATTAAATTGGATCTTTTATGCTCAGGATGACTTGTGTTATATATTATTTAATAAAAAGCCTTTCAACTGCCTTCTTGTTCTTTTCTTCCGCGATCCGCATGCGTCGGATTTTTTCAACGCACAAGTCTTGCGAAAAACCGCAACTATGCGTTCGTCCACTAAACGCAATCCGCGGCAGTTTTCCGCAGAACCGTCCTCTGTGTGAATATAGGGTAAATAGACGCGAATGCGGGTTTTTTGTAATCCAATGATTTCCCACCCAATTATTTTCGCTTTGCAAAGCGCCTCTTTCAGAGAGGATCATGCAAAAGAACAGCGGAACAACTAAAGGATTGTCAGAAGCCGATTATTTACCTGACATAAAACCTTTTTGTAAATTTTCTCAGCTGGAATCTGATTTTGATTAATATTCAGCACGGGCTAGATCATAAACCTGGGATGTTTTAACATATTGATGGCGCCCAAAACTGCGACTGGAATGTAGTCACTTATTTAATGTAATTTCACACTTCCTTTGGAATGCGAAACATCAGCTACTGGCCTTACGTTGGTGATCTATTAAGCTAATCCTAAGGGGTTACACACTAGATGTGATGCTACAAAAAAACTAAGCTGGCAAAAAAATTGCATCGTTTATCTCTCAGGCATTGAAAAGATTTTGGAGAAAGAAAAAACGTGTTGGCCCCTAAAAAAAAGTCCAGACCATCTTATAATACCCAGCAAAATCACCAGCTTACTTATAAGACAATTAATAAAAACTATAGTTTGTTTGCCTTTTTTTTATTTATTCTTTGCATTGGGCCGGAGATAAAAGAGATGATTTTCCCAAATGGGTATAACAGTTGTAACTGAGAGCTTTTTGTGCTTTTTATTAGCCTGTTCTCAAGGGCATCAATTAGACGGGGTAGCCTCCACCTAGGTCTTGTAAAACACCTGTTTTGATGCATTTTCCTTGAAAAACTTCTTTGTGTTTCCATTGAAAGAACTGTAAAAACAACATAACTGCCCTCTCTAAATTTTAAACCTAGACTTTGCCCCCCCCCCCTACATATCTGTGAGTAGAAGCAATGTGTGTACTGCAGTAATAGCATAGCCCGAACTGTTATATAATCTAGACAGATTTCACGTCAGTAGAAGAAAGAAAAATACCCCACAAAATTCGTTTCTCCGTCTGGCAACCATGTCTTTCGGATAAAATCATGTTTTTTTTACATTCGCAAAAAACTATTATCGGTATTATTTTTAATAAATTTATTAAAATGTTATTTGTGCATGTTATCATTATCAAACTTTATTATTGCCAAAAAAATATGAGCATAATTTTTTTTTTAGATTGATTCTTCGATCAAAAGAAGAAGATGGGTTTCCGAAGCAGAGTTTAAAAAAAAACTATTTGGGGATTTCTCGAAGAATGTCGCTTCCAAATAGATATATCAAGTGGAATTCTTGCAATGGAGCAGCTTGGTCGTTTTCACTTGACAAATTTTATCGCCCTACGTCCGAGCTTAGTTTTAAAACAGCATAAAAATCTGCACTTTATGTACCTTCTAGTGGCGCCAACTGAATTGGTGGGAATTTGCCCCTCTTTCCACCTATATTTTATAATCACCTTTCATTTTTTTTCTAGATTAAACGCCACTGATGTTGTCCCATTGATGGACGTTAATACGGCTAATGTAAATGTCTGTCACGAGTCGACTAAAAATCTGGATCACCCCCATTGCAAATCCAGTGTGCTTTCCAAGTAGGCAAAGTTCATATAATATGCACAATCTCAATCGCCTCGCCCACTTGCCTGCAAGTCCTGTTGACATGGTCGGTCATAAATCTTTGAATTTATCTGGTCTCCAATTGCCTTCAAAGGCTCACAGAAGTGATAGACTATCTGAATTACCATTACTCTATCCCTATCTCCTTAGTTCTGCTTTAGGATGGATGAATATCATCAAGAAGTGAAATTAATCATTTTTATACAACTCTGAAAAAGTTAAGCTTGCGGCTCAAAGCGAAAGGGCCAGATTAGGAAAGTCCAATTTACGTCATCAATTCGATCCAAAAATGACATAGCGTTGGCCCTTGCGTCGTCCGAAATAGCCGCAACGTTGCTGCTTGGTGAAAGAACTGCTCATTTCGCTTTGAAATTGCCTCTGAATATGCAGTCTACAGAAACTCCCACGTGCAACATTTCCAAATCGTCTGGGATGGGTAAAATATTGCAGCAATGCAAACTTATTGTTTGGGACGAGTGCACCATGGCGCACAAAATATCGCTCGAGGCTCTTGACCGATCATTGCAAGACTTGCGAGGAAATTCCAAACCCTTTGGCAGCACATTAATATTGCTTGTGGGACATTTCAGGCAAACATTACCTGTTATTCCTAGATCGACACCTGCAGACGAAATGAATGCTTGCCTTAAAAATTCTAATTTATGGGTACACGTAAAGACATTAAAATTAACTATAAAAATACGTGTCCGATTGCAAAACGATCACTCTGCTGAAATATTTTCATATCAATTGCTGGCAATTGGAAGTGGAAAGCTCCCAGTTGACTCAATTTCAGGACGTATACAACTGCCTCCTGAATTCTGTAATTTAGTGACGTCAAAAAATGATTTGGAAATATTTTCATATCAATTGCTGGCAATTGGAAGTGGAAAGCTCCTAGTTGACTCAATTTCAGGACGTATACAACTGCCTCCTGAATTCTGTAATTTAGTGACGTCAAAAAATGATTTAGAAATATTTTCATATCAATTGCTGGCAATTGGAAGTGGAAAGCTCCCAGTTGACTCAATTTCAGGACGTATACAACTGCCTCCTGAATTCTGTAATTTAGTGACGTCAAAAAATGATTTGGAAATATTTTCATATCAATTGCTGGCAATTGGAAGTGGAAAGCTCCCAGTTGACTCAATTTCAGGACGTATACAACTGCCTCCTGAATTCTGAAATTTAGTGACGTCAAAAAATGATTTGGTTAAAAAGGTATTTCCGAATATTCTAACCAATTATAAAAATCATAAATGGCTAAGTGAACGAGCAATTGTGGCAGCCAAGAACAAAGACGTCCATGAAATCAACAATATTATTCTGACACAGTCTATACTGACTATACTATACTGAGGCGAATATACTATATGTGGCGCGAAGCGCCACACCAACAGCTAGTTACCTATAATACCTAGATCAACCCCTGCGGATGAAATGAATGCTTACCTGAAAAATTCTAATTTATGGGCACACGTAAAGACATTAAAATTAACTACAAATATGCGTGTCCGATTGCAAAACGATGACTCTGGTCGAACATTTTCAGATCAATTGCTGGCAATTGGAAACGGAAAGCTCCCAGTAGACTCAATTTCAGGACGTATACAACTGCCTGCTGAATTCTGTAATTTAGTGACGTCCAAAAATGAATTGATTGAAAAAGTATTTCCGAATATTCTAACCAATTATAAAAACCATAAATGGCTAAGTGAACGAGCGATTCTGGCAACCAAGAATAAAGACGTCGACGAAATCAACAGTATTATTTTGACCAAGATTCGAGACTAGGCAGTCATTTACAAATCAGTCGACACAGTTCTGGAATCATATGAAGCGGTTAACTATCCATCAGAATTTTTAAATTCCCTGGATCTCCAGGGGATCTCCAGGCCTACCAATAATACTGTTGCGAAATATAAACCCACCAAAGCTTTGCAAAGGCACGCGACTTGCCGTAAAAAAACAAAAAAACAATCGGAAACGTAATAGATACAACAATCTTGACAGGGCCTTCCGAGGGTGACCCTGTTCTTATTCCTCGCATTCCCATGATTCCAATCGATCTCCCTTTTAAATTCAAAAGATTGCAATTCCCAATTCGATTAGCATTTGCAATCACCATTAACAAAGCTCAAGGGCAATCATTAGAAAAATGCGGTATATATCTTAATACGGATTGTGTTTCTCATGGACAATTATATGTTGCATGTTCTAGAGTTGGTAAACCGGATAATCTATTTATATGCACAGACAATGGGACTGCGAAGAATGTTGTATATCCACAAGTTTTACGCAGTTAAAAATTAGCACCTTGCATACGTGTTGCTTTAGGGAGGGGGGGTTAGGTTTGCGGCTCAGAGAGAAATTACCAAAAGAAAGCGTGTCGATGTATTACAAGAGCAATGCAAAATCTGGCTTGCGGCTGAAAGAGAACGTAAAAAAAAAAAATTGTGTCGAGGGTATATCCAGATTATACCAGAGTATGTCAGAGGAATTACCAGTTGTATATCCGCAAGTTTACGCAGTTAAAAATTAGCACCTTGCGCACGTGTTGCTGGGGCACGTTCCGGAAAAAAAAACTAAAAAATAAAGAAGAAAAATAAAATAAAAAAAGAAGAAGAAAAAAACTAAAAATGGTAAACAACTAAAATAAAAACTAAAGAGAAAAAAAGAAAAAACTAAAAAAAAAGAAAAAACTCAAAAAGAAAAAAAAATAAAATTAAAAAACAAGGGATTACAAGAATTCAAAAACCTTAAAAAAGAAAGCCAAAACATTTGAAGCTTAGTAGATATATTTGTTTGAAATTGAACTTGCTTTGATAATCTAAAATCTTTGAAAAAACTGCAATAGAACGCAAGGGACAATGAGAATCCATATTTAGAAGCCTGCCACGTGCTGGGGCACGTCGGGTCCTAGCTAGTTCAATATAAAAAGATTTTGGAAACTATCAAAAATCAATTAACTATGACAAATAATTCCCTGCAAACTTACCTTTCCTGAAGAACGACTTCAAATAGCGTAATAGATTTCTTGAAAGGACAGGCTAACTTTAAGCCCTCCGTCTCCTGAAATACAAAGAAAATACATAAAAAGCACAATACTTTGCAATATCAGAAAAAGGGAAAAAAAACAATTTTTTGAAAATCTATTCTTCGTCAATGATTACTCCGACCTTTGAAGGAGTATTTCTGCTCATATACTTAGTTCTAAGTATATACTTATACGAACCTTTATTAAAGTTCTAAAGGGCTTGACCTTTATTTTAATGTTTAAGATGAACAGAGGAGGCGATATGTCATATAATGCAGATCTTTAATTAGATGAAAATAAACAGTAAAGTGCTCACCAAAATCAAAAACTTAAATTAATAATTTTTGCACTTCTCATACACTTAATTTGTATTATATAAATCCCCTAAAACCACCAATGTTGTAAAAACTACTCTGCTTAGCAAAAAAGGTAAACCCAAAAAATAAGTAATGATATCAATTTATTCGCCTCAGTGCCATAGCAAGACTCGAAAACAAATTTTTGACAGTAAAAATTAAAGTGAATATTTTGCTTTTCAACCCTGTTGTGACAGCACAATCGTGAAATATCATTTCGACAGTCTAAAGAAATTAGGATTTTGAATTTCCCCACCTTGTTATTACGAAATGAAGATTTTCGCCTCCCAGTTGACTTCTGTGGTTATATGGACAGATTCCCTTGACAAACCTAAATTTTATTAAATACTTTTTGGCGGTATGAGTTAATAATAAAATCTAACAGAGACCGCATAAAGTAACTGAAACCTTGTTTCAAACTTGTTTGCGAAACGAAACAGTCTTAATTATTAAAAACTCAACTATCAAAATTAATTGCAAAAAACAACAACTTTCGTCTTAACCAAAACCAGAGCAAGCAGTCCCAACCACAAATCCACCACTACGTCAGGCCCGCCCTGGATCTGCCACTGCTTCAGCCTCTGCAATATTTTAACTATCTCTTCCCAGTTGATTGCTTCCAATTGTTCGCGTTCCATGCTCATTAAAGCTAAATCATTTAGTCGTTCCTGCCCCATAGTCAGTCTGGCTCTGGCCCATAGTTGATCTGTGTCAAAAAATACTAATTGACGTAAATTGGTTGATATAGGTCAGCATTTACTAATTGACTTAAGTGCTGACACCCTCCCTCTATCCCATCTCATTATCGAAATAGTGATGACAACTCTGAAAAAGTTGAAAAATGGACGTGAATCTGGGGTCAAAGAGATGTTTGATTAGGGCTTATTTAGTTGAAATTTTCTTAAACGACAAAATTGCCATTTTAAATGCGTAATCCTTGTAGCATTTTAAATTGGCATCTAAAGATCGCAATTCAAAGTTGTTGTCGAATGATGTTATGACGTTTTTTTGCCTTACATATTGTCCTTTAACACTTTAAAAGATATGCAGTACCATTTCTTGTAGTGCCATATTTTTGTCAGTGTTGCCACGTTAAGTCATAAAGTGAAAGCACATGGTTAAATTGGTTAAATTCAACAGCGCTTTCCGTCAATAAAAGTTCAAATATTAATAATCTATTGATTTTCAAAGAAAAAGGGAAAGGGAAAGCAACACCTGTTTAGTGCCATGTGTTTTTACCTTATTGATAAAAAAAAAAAATTCTCAGGGAAGTAAAGAGCGAAGTTGAAACTTAAAACGAACACAAATTATTACTTCACAGCCTATCTAACATATATCGATAAAACTAGTGTAAATAAAAAAATGGTGATATTTCCCTATGTAGTAGGATTATAGAAAACTGGCGCTTCACTGAAGACGCAAAATCCAAGCATAAAAAACAAGCACATTGATTTTGGAGTCGAAAGTAAGTAGGGTTGTTTTTTTTTAATTTGGCACCCGTTACTACCAAAAACAGCATACCTCTATATAAAGTATTTTTCTATTAAAAATAGAATTTCCTATTTTTCTAATTTTTAAGATCAATATGGTTATGTGGTATTTCAAACAGTAGGCTGTACGAAAAATGTGGTTCAATCCCGCTTTCTAGGGCTATAATGAAAGAAAGGTTGAGATGGTTAGGCCATGTTCTACGGATGAAGGATGACAGATTACCGAAGATTGTCCTTTTTGGCCAACCGTCTGGAGCTACACGGAAAGCAGGTCGTCCTTGTCTGGGTTGGGAGGATGTCATAAATAAAGATTTAAAGGATATGGGAACTTCCTGGGAGGGTGTAAAGAGGGGGGCTTTAAATAGATTAGGTTGGAGGAGGAGCGTGCGTAGCTGTGTTGGCCTCAGGCGGCTTGGTACTGCAGTGAGTTATTAGTAGTAGTAGTAGTAATATGGTTATGTAAGTTCCCACTTAACCAATCTACACTTTCAGATTTTATTTTCACTATCGTTGATTAAATAAAGTTTGCGTGAAACAAGTCTTGCCAAAACAGCCAACAAAACAAAATAGGAACAAAACTCGAAGTTGAATAAAAAGGCAGGCTTAGCCCGTTAAATTCAGCCGGAAGTAGTTTTTGAGTTTGATGAATTGCTTGCAAAGTAGATAAGATTAGATATTTCCCAATACGGAAGCCGGATAAAGAGAACCCGGTTGGTCATGACTTCGGATTAAAATGGTGTAAATGGTGTAAATGTTCATAGTGGTTAGAATTGCAGTAGTTCAATATGTCATAGCCTCACCCTTTCCGGAAAATGGTTGGCGAAAAGGCTTGGTCAATAAAATCTATGATGGTTAAAAGAAAATCTATTTACCAGTTTATATTTCAGCATTGCGGTTATGGTTTTCTGTGCATTAATTATTGCAAGCTTCTTTTTTTTAACGACATGCTTTCAAATTCAGCTATATATCAAACCTTATTTAGCCATGAGATGCTATTAATTTCCTCGGTCATTTTTATGACATATAAGCTGAGTATCTATGGGGAATTAGTAATAAAATAATAAATACTTGAAGTCTTGAATACAATTGAAATGAGTGGAATAACAGTATCTTCTTTAGATTTCTAGAGGAAATTAAATATCAGGAAGAGATGTGCTGGGGAACTCAGGTCACCCAAAATTTCAAGAAATTGCAATAGAGTAGTTGCCCCCAACTGATTTTGGACAGGTTTGGATTTAAAATTTAACGGTTATTTAAAATTTAACGGTTATTCATCTAAAGGAAGCTTAAAAATCCATTAACTTTTTTATGAATTTTTTCAGGTCGTCCTCTAGGCATATTTTATACTAATGAAAATATTGTCCGAATACGACACATTTTTTACAATTTGTGAAGTCATTACTATATTATCATGTATCTTTTCTTCTCTTAAAAGCTAAGAGCATGAAGTCATCCCTAAGAATAATACTTTTTCACAATTAAGGCTCCTAAGTATAGCCAGCCGAGGGTTGCGCGTCCTACCCATGACCCACCAAAATGTTGTCATGCTCTGCTTGTGGGGCCTGCGACCTACTTTGGGGATCACGGCAATAGACCCTTGTAAGGAGCTATTTTCAAGCCATTCTGTAAATATTACCCCTCTTCTCAATTAGACTTTCGAACGATATCCCTTCTGAATGGAGGGGAGGGTGACTATTGTGCTAGTATATGCTGCTGATCAGTATCAGAGGTCATATTCAAGTTTCATAGGGTGTGTGAGAAAAAGAAATTGCTCTGCAACTAATGTTAGCTTTTGGTAATAATACATAAAAAAAACTAGTTTTTTTTAACTGAAAGTAAGGAGCGACCCCTCGCTCTTTACGCTAAAGCTTTTAATTGTTTTAAAAAGCAGAATTGTGGCAAAGAGTCAAACTTTAGCGTAAAGAGCGAGGGATTGCGGAGGGGACAACCCATTTCATATACGGAGTAATTTCTGTTCATTTTAAGTTTTAATGTCGCTCCTTACTTTCAGTTAAAGAAACTAGTTTTTTTTATGTAATTTCTGAACGTTTTTGAATTAATGCACGTTTGATTTTGGCTCTCCACACATAAATTATTAAAATGAAATTTGCATATTAATTCATTTTTTGGCTAAATGTCTTTCTCTTAGTTTTGATTAGACGATTTTGAGAAATAAGGGATGGGGAAGGAGGCCTAATTGCCATGCAATTTTTCGGTTACATAAAAAGGCAACTATAAATTTTAATTTTTAACGAATTTTTTTATTAGTAAAAAATATAAGTAACTTAAGAATTAACTTACGTAACAAACTTTTATATTCTTTAATTTTTATTATGTATATGAGGGGGTTTGTACCCTCGTTAATACCTCGTTCTTTACACTAAATCGTAAGTTTTGTCCCAAATTTTTAAGAATGACCCCTGAATCAGAAAGGCCGTAGAATAAATAGTTGAAATTACTAAAAAAATACTATAGCATAAAGAGCGAGGTACTCCTCCTAAATACCTCGCTCTTTATGCTAAAGTATTTTTAGAACCCCTCATATGCGTAATAATCTCTGTTCGTTTTAAGTTTCAATGCTACTCTTTACTTTCAATTGAAAAAAACTTTTCCATGTTTATTTTTTCATTGTTTTTTTATAGTAATTTTAGAAAATCCTGCGCCCTTTCATTGAATTTCTGTTCCCCCATGACATATTTCTCCAAGGAAAGATCCTCCCACATAGCCCCCTCCCCTCAACCCCACCCCCAAAACCAAAAAAATCCCCTGAAAACGACTGTACACTTCCCAATAACCATTATTATATATAAACACTGCTCGAAGTTGGTAACTTGCAGCTCCTCTCCCAGGGACTGTGGGGGAGTAAGTCATTCCCAAAGACATAGCTACTACGGTTTTTGACTATGCAGAACAAAATGGTTATCTTAAAATTTTGATCTGTTGAATTTGGCGAAAAAATGAGCGTGGGAGGGGGCCTAGGTGCCCTCCAACTTTTTTTGTCACTTAAAAAGGGCACTAGAACTTTTCATTTCCGTTAGAATGAGCCCTCTTGCGACATTCTAGGACCACTTGGTCAATACGATGACCCCTGGGGAAAAGAAAAAAAAAAAAACAAACAAACAAATAAACACGCACCCGTGATTTCTCTTCTGGCAAAAAATACGAAATTCCACATTTTTGTAGATAGGAGCTTGAAAATTTTGCTATGGGGTTCTCTGATACGCCGAATGCGATAGTGTGATTTTCGTTAAGATTCTGTGACTTTTAAGGAGTGTTTTCCCCTATTTTCTAAAATAAGGCAAATTTTTTCAGGCTCGTAACTTTTGATGACAAAGACTAAATTGTTTCGATTTCTTTAGATAAATGTAATTGTTTACTAAAGTAATCAATATCAGGGCTGGTGGAAGCCTGTTGTGTGGCTTGAAAATTAGTTGTTTTTTTCCACAGGCTAATTATGAAATTTTTTGCTCTTTTCTGTTCTTAGACTACAAGAGCCTTATAAATTAGTCGTTTATTTTCTGCAGGTTATTAATGGAATTTTCTGCTCCTAAGAGAACCACAGTTTTTTATGGGGCAGGTTTTGTCTTTTTAGTAAAGCGTTAGTTTTTACAATTCTACCAATTCGAATATACCACGAGTCAATTTATTTGAGCTCTTTGGTTGATATTAATTTTTAAAAAAAAGAGAAGATTTTTATATGATAGCAAAACTGAAACTTAAAAAGAAGAAAAATAATTTCTTCGCAGATTGCGCAAAATGTATATACAAAAATAGCTTAAATGAACTGACTTATGATATTCTCCAACAGCTGCAGAATTTCAATAACCCTTTTACTGAAAACACAAAACTGACCTGAAAATCAACTGTGTTTTTTCTCAGGTTCGAAAAAAATCCAAAAGTAGCCTGCAGGATTAAAAGACTAATTATAAGTCTTTCAAACAGTCTTTCACCAGCCATGATATCGACAGCTTTTAGTACACATTTAAATTCTAAAAAAAACTCTAACAAGCATAGTTATAAGTAAATGGATAGTTTTTAGATTTTTGCAGATATTGGAATTTTAATTAATTTTTCTGGGTCTTATTTCTTTCAAACGTATACCATAAGCCTTACAATAAAGTACTTTTTAATCTTGGTGATGAACATAAAGAAGTCACTGTGATTTTTATTTTAAATAAACACTGGTTTTACTTCCTACCCTCCTTAAACTTTTCCACAAAATATGTGTAACCGTGTCATATTCCGAGGGAAATATTATCACAGATGGTAATGGGGGTACCCTAGTTTCTGACGACCAGGTCTATCTGGAACGCCTACCAGTACATTATGTCATAGATCATTGGCCGCGTTTCGTATCTTGAACACCTACTATCACATTATGTATTAGATATTTAGACACTTTAAGTATTAATTATTTCATGAGTAATTTAAGCATTTTATAGGACTTCGACCCCTTTCCTAGTGTATCTCCGCCGAACATTATGTAAGAATAGGTTTTCCTGCATGGAAACGCCAACTCTCATTATATAATTAAATTTTTAAAAAATCAAGTTTTTTCAACAAAAAGTAAGGAGCAGCACTAAAACTTAAAATGATTAGTCATTATTCCGTATTTGAGGGGGAGCTGCCCCCTCCCCAATCCCTCGCTCCTTGTGCATAAGTCTTTAAGTGCTTTAAAAAGGCTCTTTATTCAAATTAAATGGCCCTTGTGTTTCAGGAGTCATTCTCAAATAATTGGGTCTGAAAACCAAAATTTAGCGTAAAGAGGCTAAGATTGAGGAGGAGGCAGCCCCGCTCAAATACGGAACAATTTCTATTCGTTCTAAGTTTAAATGCTGTTCCTTACTTTCAGTTAAAAAAAAACTTTTTTATTTAATTTCTTATCATTTTTCAAATTATGCCGGGAAATATTCCCCTCCTCCATGGAGAAAATTCCCTTTGAAAAATGTCCGTGTATTTCCAGTTTTTAAACAATTGACAAAATGCATAACTTACAGCCCTTTTGCCAAGTGCTATGGGAGACTTCATCCCCGCAGCCATAGTTATTGGACCTTTCAACTATGCTGAACCAAATGGCTGTCTTGAAAATTTAATCAGATGTCATTGGAGAAAAGGAGGCGGGAGGGGTCCTAGATGTCCCTCCAATCTCTTCGTTTATCCAAAAGGGGCATTAAAAATTATAATTTTCATGTGAATTAGCCTTTTCCCGATATTTTAGAACCATTGGTTTTATATGATCACCAAAATAAATAAATAGACACATACCTGTGATCGTTCTTCTGGCAAAAATACAAAATTCCGCATTTGTGTAGATAAGAGTTTGAAACCTCTACAGTAGGGTTCTCTGATATGCTAAACCTGATAGTATGATTTTAATTAAGCCCACTTGACTTTTCGGGAGTACTTTCTCCTTTTTAAAAAATCTGGCAAATTTTCTCAATCTCGTAGCTTTTGATTAGTAACATTGATTTAATGATATATATATATATATATATATATATATATATATATATATATATATATATATATATATATATATATATATATATATATATATATATATATATATATATATATTATATATATATATATATATATATATATATATATATATATATATATATATATATATATATATATATATATAGATATATATATATATATATATATATATATATATATATATATATATATATATATATATATATATATATATATATATATATATATATATATATATATATATATATATATATATATATATATATATATATATATATATCGAAAATATCTCACCCCTGGAAAATACCCCCGCGGAAAATACATTCCGAAAAAAAACAAAGAAAATGCCCCCCCCCCCAAGGAAATTGCCCCCCTCCTTTTGGGTCACTCGTCTGAGACTCTAGGTGGGCGGCACTATTAGGCCTAGATTGCTTGTTCGCCTGCGAGTCCAGACGACTTAACGGTCACGTTTCAATCCTAAAATTCGGTATTAGCCGGCGAATCCAAGGGACTTCAGTCCCCGATTTGGCCTACAAGTCCGGTGGAAATTGTCCACCATGAGTTCACCCAAAAATCTCGGCCATCCTCATTGCATATGAACAATCTCAGTTGCCCAATTACCTGTAAATCTTGTAGACATGGTCATTCATAAATCCTTGAATCATTTTTATGGGGTTTCTAAACGCCTACAAATGGCTAACAGAGCTGATAGACTATTTGAATTACTCTTACTCTATGGTTATATACCTTAGTTATGCCCTATGATGGATGTTGGACTATCTATCAAAGAATTGACACATGACCTTCAAGTCCCCTGGACACGCAGGCAAACGGGGCGACCTTTTTTTTTTCGTTTGGGTAAACGGTGCTACACACGACCGAAAAGTCCCCTGGACTTGTTATTTGCTTTTGGAGAGGCACGCTCGCCTAGAGTCTCAGGCGAGCGATCGGGTTTTGGGATTGACACATAACCGTTAAGTCGCCTGGACTCACAGGCGAACGAGTGACCTGAGCCTAATAGGCCCGCCCGCCTTGACTCTGTGGAGGTGACCAAGTTTTAGGATTGACAGATGACGACCAAGTCGCCTGGACTCGGAGGCGAACAAATGACCTAAGCCTAATAGGCCCGCCCGCCTGGTGTCTCAGGCCGTTGAACCAAGGGAAGTATTTTCCGGGGGAAGGGTGTTTCCGGGGATATTTTCCTCGGGGGTATCTTCAGAGCGGGGAGGGGGTATTTTCTGGAGGAGGCACATTCTGGGGGTATTTTCTGGGGGAGGCATATTTCGGCGATATTTTTCGGTTGGTATTTTCATAGAAGGTAATGCCGACTCCCATGGAATGAGCATAAAAAAGCTATTTCTTTTGATGTATTAACTGTTATCAAAGTTGCATTTTTTTTTTAGAGTTCCAGCTACTATTGGTCCGAGTCCGCTCTTTACTTACAGTTTGTTCCTATGAACGATTAGATAGGCCTTCGACTGCTTTTCTTATCTAAAAGTTAAGATCTTTGCAAATCATAAGAATAGGTTTTTCCCGTGTGGAAACTAACGCCATATTATTGGCATGTACTGTATACTATGGGAAAAAATAGTGTACGCCTCGAATATTAGACGTGCTAAATTATGTCCTCTAAAGACAAAAATAGCTTTATTTCTAACGCTGATGAATTAAGATTTAACAATGTTAGATAATAATTATTCCCCAATGCTAATTAAGGTTTACAAATACAAATGGTTTAAGGTGTCTCCATTCCTCTCTCTCAAAACCTCTTATTATGTGCATTCCTGCTTTTCAATACTAAAACTATAAAGTATAAAATGTTTAAAATATATTCTATATCTACTAAAGAACAAATGCACTTTTTACTCTTTAATCTACCCAGTGGCGTCGTTGAGGGGGGGGGGGGCAGTTGCCTCTCGAGTAATTTGGAAAAAACTATAATTTATTAAGTAGCTTTAAAACTGTTGCTCGTTTTAAGTGTCAAATTTGCTCCTTACTTTCAGCGGATAATTTTTTTTTTAATAATCCGTGTTTGTTTTCAACATAAGGAAAAAAAGAAAAATAGTGGTTCATTACACTCTGTAATATGTTTCACGTTAATATTTTCCTAAATATACCGCCTTTGAAACCTTTTCATCAATTGAAAATGTGAACTTAGTTAATGCAAAATTGAAAATTTTTTATGCTTCCTGTTTCGCCACATTTGCTCAGGTCAGTTTTTTTCCTGATATTTAGGGTGCGTTTACTTCCTAAAATCTATAAGTTCAAAATTTGATTCTCTTCATCTGCAAATAGGACAGAAATGGAATCATTGAAAAATAAGAAGGTAGATATACAGTGAATATAATTCCCTGAATGAAAAAAAAATCATTGAAAAAGAAAATCAGACTTAGTACTTTTTGTAATGATATTCGCACTGTAACTAGATAGGTGAAATCGGTTGCAGTTTGGTCATGGATTTTGGTAGAGGGGGATCTGCTCCAGGAATCATTTAATTGTTTTAACTTTATATTTCCAATATTTAAATCAAAACTCCAATTTTGCTCCAAATCCTCATATTTATGACTGAAGCGCCTAATAAGCGCTGATGACTTCCTACTTCTTGCGTTTTTGATTCACATACTAACCCATAAATGTAGAGCTTCCTCCATGTATAATACCATGTGACTTCTTGCTATTTTCGCTTTTCTAAATATTTCTTTTAACCAGCTTCAAAAAATGAATTGATATAAAATGTGATAAAATCATGACTGAAATTAGTCGTATTTCACACAACGTCAACGCTACTTGTGGGACATTTATCTCAGCATCAGCATTCTGTACGAACTCTCAACTGAGAACAGATTAAAGTGAATTTAGGCAAAATATATATATTTTTCTCACACTTTAGAAATTTAGAAATTTTGTGCACGTATAAGCAGCACTAACCCATTCTCGTCTTCTATTGTTATCAGTTTTATCATGCAGCACTAGGAGACCGAACTTTTCTTGTGAAGGGAAATATAGACATAAAAATAATATTCCGTATAACCCCACTCTGGGAATATATACCCTGATTTACCCAAGAAAAACTTTTGTTTAATTTTTATAGAATTAGTTTTCTTAAGCAAAGATACAAAGGGGTAGGTAGTTTTCCTACTCTAGGAGTCGATTTTCCCTTACATTCTTGGGCATATCTAGTCATCGATCTGGCAGAATGATCATCATAAGGGAGATAATATTTTATGAAAACTGTAGTGCCCCTACGAACGCCCAAAAAATGCTCATCCGATTAGAAAGTCACAGGAGAAACCAAATTCGGATTGCACTTAAAAACACAAGCTAGCCGACAAGATGGGCGGCCTAGTAGTAGAAAACACATCATTATGTGGACTCCGACGCAAAAAGTCAATGCTAAAGTCTGTAAGAAGATGTTCCTGCAGGCAGATCAAATTAAAATCATTGTAGAGCTCATCAATAACGAAGTTTTTATCCTTAGTGTCATTAAAATTAAACGATATTGTTGAAAACACCAGAGTCATTACGAAATGGGGTAGCGCAACATTAGATCCTTATATACTCGACAGGACAGACTATAAGAAGCATGGTTCTTACCACACTTGGCTCACTTGGGAACAGCGATACAAGGACTATCCTTAGTAGAAAGATGGGGCCCAGGACATCTGGTATATTTAGGGACATTGCTGGCGCAAGCACTTTGAAGGTGTTCGTATGACCGGCATTTGAAGCAGCATTTAGATATTTCCTTAAGTTTGTGAACGAAAAAATTCATATCCAACTTTAATTCCTACTTTGAAATAAGCAGACCAAGCGAGGGAGTTTTCAAACTCAAGCTTGATTGACATAGTCTGCCCCAATCGATTTTCATTTTTGCACCTTGCAGTCTATTAATAACTGAACGTCAGCATCAACTAGAAAACCTTGGAAAATCACAGAAAAGCGCTTGAATCGTACTTTAACTGTTGCACCGAAAACAAAGTTCTGAACTGATGCACAAAAATCTTCAGTTGCAGATATATCAATATTGACATACCACTGTCATTAACAGGTTTCGCGCTGCAAAATAGTTCATGCTCCGCTATTTGATCGAGAATAGTTTTGAGTTTAATCGGATCAGACAGCTCTGAAGGCACTTTCGAGACAACAACTGTTGTCTCTAACACTGTTGACACGAGAGTTAATTGCTGGGTAGGGTTTGGGTAGTTGAGAAAAATTCAACTGACAAATGTCAAGTTTCCCTGACATTTTTTTAGGTAGGTAGGTATGCGTTTATTTCATCCAAAAAACTACTAAAAATTTTCTTACAATCAACAATATGCTGCTCAATTTAGGGACCTAAAATTCCCCTGTTCAGCAGTTAAACAAGAAAATATAAATGATAACTATTCATTCAAAATCAAAGAAATACACAAAGAAAAAAAAACAAAAAAAAAAAACAGACGAAACACTATGCAATCTCTAAACAGCCATCTCTCATCTTAAAAAAAAGGATAAATTTACAATTTATTGAAAAAATAATTTTTTTATTCTTCCTTTAAATAACAATGTTTTCATACCACCTAACACTCTCTGGAATTGAGTTCCAAATAACAGCACCTACATGTTTAATCAAAACCCAGATCGCGTTGTATGCCTGATTTCACTAGTCAACTGTTCAGAGTTCCTAGTAGAATAATCGTGATAATTTGAATTACTGGATAAAAACTTCTAAAATACTGAGGAGGCAATCCATTTCAAACCTGGTATACAAAAATTAAATCTGCTGAGACTTAATAAAATCAATATTCAAAATATCTAAATTTCTAAAACAATCTCTAGTACTACCACACGCAAGATACTCACCCAAACTTCTAAATGCCTTATTCTGCATAAGCTCGACCGTTTTTACATGACTAGAAAAATTGCTTGCGTATAATGAACAACCATACACTAAATAAGGATGAACAATTGAATAATAAGTTGCCTTTAAAACACGTAGAGGAAAAAAATTATGAAATCTTGTTAAAATACCGACTCTGCGAGACAATTTTGAAAATAAAACTTTGCAATGATGAATCCAACTAAAATTTACATCAAAATAAAATCCTAGATATCTACATTGAAAAACCTGACTAATGGAAACACCTTGTAAAAGAATACTATGACAATTATTTACAACTTTACCAATACGATTAAAAATTATATAATTAGTCTTCTCAATATTCACTGGTAGAAATTATGCTTAGTGAGCTGAGATAAATTCTCCAGAGCTACATTAGTTATCTCTATAAGATCCTCGACATATTTCGCAATCACTGTAAGCCCTGTGTCATCTGCAAACGATGTAACTACGGCATCAGGAAGATAAAAATGCATTGTGTCCACGTATATCAGAAACAGTAAAGGTCCTAATACCGAACCATGGGACACTCCACAATTCATATTAAAGGCTTTCCCTGCCACATCATCTATCATAACTTTGATGGACCTACCATGCAGGTAAGACCTAAACTATTCCAAGCACTTTTCACAGATTCCTATACAAGCTAACCTACTTAATAAAAGATTAAAATCAACGGTATCAAACGGTTTTCTAAAATCTATGAACACAATAAGCGGGATAAGATTCCTTTCCAGGGCACTATTAACGCACTTTATTAGATGGTATGCCGCATGAACAGTTGAATGTTTAGTTCTGAAACCGAACTGAAACTCACTTAATATTCCAAGCTTGTCTAAATATTCATACAGCCGTCGATGTACTATTTTCTCATAAATCCTTGAGAATAGTGGTAACAATCTTATAGGTCGCCAGTTCGTCATATCTTGCTTAAACTACTTTCAACAACCACTTGTAGTAGCTCATTTAACTTTGAGAATAAAGAAGTATAAGCAGTGACAGGAAGACACGGCACCTTGCTTGGTGGTTTTATCCCAAATATAGGCACAAAAGTATCTCTACTGTCAATAGATCTTAACAGAGTAATAATGTCGCTAAAATGACTAGAAAGCGCATTGTTCCCCTTACTTACTGGGCAATCCAATTCAGGTACACTTATTTGCTACAATGAAATTTTATTGTAAATATCTTCTCTATTTTCCTCTTTGGTATAGGAATCAAAAAATAATAACTTAGTTTTATCTTCGAATATTACTGAGAAGCTGACCGGTTTACACGAAATGCTTTCAGAACGTGCGTATCAGCGTTTGTCGCCTCACCATAGTTCGATCTGTTTGTTTTATTAATTTTAGTTATTTAGTGTTAATGTTGTTTAATTTTTATTGGTGGTTTATGTTTTTTTGTGTAATGTTATTTTTATTTTTACTTTTGAACCATATTTTTTAAGTGTTTATTCTCCTGTTTATCTTGTGATGTGTGTGGGTTATAAATAAATATTATTATTATTATATTAAAGAAGGTCAATTTTACTCGATTGCTCATAAACTTGACATTTGTTTTCCGTTGTTAATTTGTTTTTTTGTGCTTAAAGCCGATAACTATGGTAAAAAACTAGTCTAGTCTTTGTGGTTGCCACCAAAGAAACTGCTACCAAAATAAGGTACTACTTCTTAGAGCAGCTGTCAAAGTGCTTTAACAAACACTTTGGTTATAAGGGTTGACTTGGGTTATCATGGGGAATAAATTAAAATATCTTGTATTTGGCTGAGAAAACCTCTTTAATTACAAGTCCTCATCAAGATAGTTCTAAATATTCTTTCAGTGTTATCTTCTATTTTCATCAAGCCTGAGATTCTGATTGCGGTTCATATTTTTTTTTTAGCTAATTTAGAAATGTAGTTGGTAAAATCACTGCATTCACCAGGAATAAGATCCGGCTGGGCAGGGTTTCAATGCTTTTTATGTCATTATTTTCATCTTTATTCATTCACCTTATTTATTTTATTATTTCTTCTGTTGAATTTGAATACTATCAATAGTGAGACGGGAAGTCGTGGTGCTCCATACCCAAGACCCGAATTCTTGTTTTTGCAAAAAATGCGAATTATTTTTATTTGACAACGCAGTCGAATTGAAGTTCAAAGAAAAGAATATCTGTATTGATTTAATTTAAAAATAGGAAGGACTCGAATTAAAATTCCCTAACAAAGATTATTTTGGTAAGATTCAAACCTTTCTCTTGATCATATTGATTGACTTTAAGCAGTTGTTTAGTAGTTGACCACTTCGAAGGAAACATGCTAATAAAAAAAGTACCAGGCTACCAATAGATTTTTGACCTATTGCATCTTCTAGCAACTAAGGTTTAAGAACCTGTAGATGTCGCCAGGTAACGTAGAATCAATATTCATATAACAGTTCATAATCATCTATTTACATAGGCTATATACAGGGCAACTTGGTTTAATTGTTGGGTGTTAGGCTACTAGCCTAGATGTATTGCTTGCCTGGTGTATTTGAGGGCTATTATACTCTGTTAGATGATACTGGTTCATCCCACTGCGTCTTTCATGACTTCCCAGTCCAATCTCAGTCAACATCAATCTAGAAGCTGTTAACTGACCTGGCAGACACTGTAGATTTGCTAAGTGAGTTCCACAGTGGAACAATGCAATTGGTTAGGAAGCTCAGCTCCTCATTCTGTAAAATTTTTGATGTAGTTTTTTGGGGGTGTCCTAATGTTTTGGCGTATTTCCACTGTGATTGAAAATGGGCTTAATAGCCTAGTATCACTGGTCATCATCTTAAATGCTATGATGTAAAAATATAATAAAATTCTTAAAAAATAAAATAACCCTTAAATTTTTAAGCAGAGGCCTTGGATAAAATTCTCAGGGAACAAGAAGATACAGCCAGGTGACACAATAGTAAAATAATGTGTTGACATTTAAAGAAATTCAGAGGAGATAGGGTAAAATTCTAGTTTAAAGAGCATTAAGTATGCTCTTTTGTAATTCAATAATTGCATCTATGGCTAGCCTAATTGCATCTTGAGCTCTTAAAGTGGCCCCAAAGGTGTTTTATATAAATTGTGAAAAAGCATCAAATGATGTTTTCACTCTCATCCTAGCTAAATTATATGGACCACTGAAAATTTTTCATGAACTCTACCCCAACCCCCTAATGTGCAAATCTATACCCTGAATTGGAATATAACCTACCATGAGTTGTTGATGGCAAAGTTTCAAATTACAAAATTCAGTGCTATTTTTGTTGATGGCATTTGAAAAACACACAGTTAAATCAAATGGTAGGAAAATGGTTTATATTTGGTTTGCCTGATAAATAAGATTTGAATTGTTATAAATAGGCCTAAGTATTTTTGGAATACCTATTCCAACAGCTTATTTATAAACCAGTGATATGTTTTTAACCACTTTTTGATACCTTTACCAATGTTGATAACTTCTTTATTTTGGTTACAAAAATGAAGTGCCTTTGGTGTCCTTCTAAGGGGTTAATATGCAGTTAGCACCAGAAGTGATTACTAAATTATGAAAGATCATAAAAAAGGTGTCAAATGATGTTTTCACTTTCATCCTAGCTAAATTATATAGTCAATTACATATAGACTATTAATTTATATAATTATATTGACTATATAATTATATAGTCAATTACTAGAAAATAAAACTTTCAAGGAAGGGTCTACAGACTAAAGAATGCCCTGGGAAGGTATTATCTCCACTCTTTCTCCCTCTAGAGGGTATTGACCTTTGAAAATCTTTGTGCTATAAAAGTGGAACCTTGCAAAATGGATCTTCTGCTTAAATGAAGTACAACTGTTTTCAGCATCATAACTTTGCTCAATCCCAATTTATAAGGTTTCAAAGATTTGTAAATGCATTTCCTAAATTTAGAAAAAAAACATTGATTTGACTTAAAATTCTGCTTGAGTAACAGAAATTGCATTTTCAGAACTAAAACCAAAGAAAATGATAACTGAAAATTAAGATTGAATGTTTTTTTGTCAAAATTTCAATAGGTCCTTCAAGTTCACCTGTCAAGTAGGCAAATTTCTAAGACTTAAAAATCAGAAGAGGGTTTATACAGAAGCTTGGCAATACATTTCCAGAGCATGTTTTTGGCCCTGGATTTATTATTGAAAGTTTAATTTTTCCTAGCCTAACCCCTTTCCAAGATAGCAAAATGTAGCTAAACTAGAATTTTACCAGGTAGTCAGAATGGACTTGTCTCAGTTAAAGATAGAGTAAATATATTGCCCAAAAGATTCTAGAACTAAGATAGCCTATAGTCATTGTGAACCCCCTACTTTTACCTTTTTATGGTCTTTTTATAGTTTTACTCTCAAACTCATCTTCTCCTTTATGGTCCTAAATATAGCCCTTGGGTATAGGTGTACACAAGACTTTAGAAAAAAAAAACATAACACAAAATTCTTAGGCCTAGCCTACTTTATAATATGTCACATATTTTATTAGGATAATCATATTATCATGTTTAGGCTACTTTCATTGTTATCTTGATCACAATATAGGTAAAATCACTTGATACAATCACATATAGGTCTCTTGGTTTTGATATGTCAAAAAACCTGTTCATGAAGAAAAGTACTGTCATAAATTTCAGTATTAAAAGTTTTATTAATTGCCAAGTTTCTTGAATTAGATCATTTTTAATCAATACCTATTGAATTCATGACTTAGAAAGCATTTAAAAAAAAATATTTTGTATATTTTTAACCACTTTTTTTTAACCCATTTCTTATGCCAAAAATAAGAAATTAGGTGTCACTTTAGGGTCCATTAAAAAGCTTTAAATTGGATTTGTGAGTGAAATGAGTATTATATTTAGAAAGAGCATAGAAAAAAGACATTGAGTTGTGTATACTCCCTTTGTCCCTATCTCAACTATGGAATCTTGTATATTTCTGCCAAAGATAGAAATGAGGCTTCAATTAGAGATAAGGAAAGTGTTAAAAAGAGATGGGCAGAATGTTCTGAGAAAGTGTTAAATCCTTATAAACTTTGAGAGAATAATACAGAAAAGAATGAAACAGTTAGTGACAATTTGGAAATGAAGGAAGATTTATTTTGGATAGAAGAGTTAATGACAATAGGCTACTAAAAGACAGTCATATAATTTTATCAAAATCCTGTGGGAGGGCAAAGTTGGAGCCAATTTTCTTAAATTAAGCAAAAATGACAATAAAAACAGAAAAATTGAGCCATATGGCAGTATAAAGGTAAAGATATGCTAATGAAAAGTTACTTTACTTGACTTAATTCTCCTGCTGAAATGCTTCTAGCATTGAGAGTGATGCTACATGGCACCTCCATTTAGACCAGTCTCTTGGAAGGATGTGGACATCCTCCTGAATATTTGCCATGGCTGAGAAGGCACCTGCCATGCCTTTCCATCTGGTTGGAGGACAACCTCTTGGGTGTTTCTGGCCATGCAGCTTGGGATCAAACAAATTATTTGTGTGGGAATGTTAGGGGGCATGTGAAGGAGATGTCTGTTCCAATATAGTGTTTGCTGGGCAAGTTGGACTGAGAAGGACGTTTGAGTAGTTAACACCAGAAGGTTCTCATTGCTAACAAAATTGTGCTAGCGTAGTCCTTCAATACAGCAAAGATGTTTTGTTTGGGCTATATTTATGGTGCTAAGCACAGACTGAGTGGCTGGCCAGGTTTCGGCTCTGTAACAAAGCACAAATCCCACTGAAGCATTGTATATGTGCTTCTTTGTCCCACACCTGATAGAAGGTTTCCTCCAAAGAGCATTTAGTCTTCCCATCACTGCTGAGGCTTTGACAATTCAGTGCATTAGATCATTGGGGATTGATCTATCATTTGATAGGATAGAGCCAATGTATGTAAATTCCTTAACAATCTCAGCTGGTTTGTCACCAACCATTAGCACTGGTGGGGGATGTGGTGAGTTACAGGTTTCAACAAACATCACTTTTGTCTTCTACCAATTAATCAACATCTCTATCTTTAAGGCTTCATCAGCAAGGATCTGTAGGGCTTCTGTGAGCTTTGATGGTGAAATGGAGACAAGAGCAAGGTCATCATCATAGTCAGCATAATCCAGGAAAGTTAAGGGTTAGGACATCCCAGGTGGCCAGGCAAAGACCACCTTGGTCAATAAGGTTCAATTGATGGTCAAATCTTGGTCTGGGGATATGCTGAGGTCTTGAAGGGTAAAAAGAAGATTGATCATCTGAGGCAAAAGCATCACTATTTGTTACACTTAGGTTCAGGTGGAGGGTCACAAGCCCAACTGACCCTAGGCCTGGGACCTGATTAGCTAAGGGAGTCTAACTATTGAATGACCCTGGAATGGGCTCTACCCACCTTGTGAGGTCAAGGCCACCCTTTGCATGGAGTGTTTAGTTAGGGCGACCCCCCATATCCAGTGGCATGTGATCTGCAGATCAAGGTCTGTTTCATTCCAGATGAGCTCCACACCACCACTGATTAGTATTAAATTACTAAAGATTATAAATAACCTATGATTGTTGAAAAAGGTACAGTAGCCTACCTACCAATTTTAGGAAAACTTTAATTAAACCCTTTTATAAGAAAGGTTACAAGAGTGAATATAGTAACTAAAGAGGCATTAGCTTAATCTATAGACAAAGTAAATTACTTAGCATGGTACTTTAGATTTAGAGATGCTGTAGATAAAGTTTTAAGACAAGAACAGTGTGGTTATATGATGGAGAGATGATGTTTTGACCAAACTTTCACTCTTAAATTAATAGTTGAGAAATTCCTGAATCATAATTGAGAAATTCCTGAATCATGAGACTCCTTTAGTCCTCAGTTTTATAGATTGTGAACAGGCATTTGATTCAGCCATTAGAAAAGTTTTAGTTTTGGTCCAATCCTTGTGTGGTATTAAATAAAAAAAACTAGTTTTTTTTTACTGAAAGTAAGGAGCGACATTAAAACTTAAAACGAACAGAAATTACTCCGAATATGAAATGGATTGTCCCCTCTGCAGTCCCTCGCTCTTTACGCTAAAGTTTTTAATTGTTTTAAAAAGTAGAATTGTGGCAAAGAGTCAAACTTTAGCATAAAGAGCAAGGGACTGCAGAGGGGACAACCCATTTCATATATGGAGTAATTTCTGTTCGTTTTAAGTTTTATTGTCGCTCCTTACTTTCAGTTAAAAAAACTAGTTTTTTTTTATTTAATTTCTGAACGGTTTTGAATTAATGCATGTTTGATTTTGGCTCTCCGCACATAAATTATTGAAATGAAATTAGTATATTAATTTTTTTTTTGGCTAAATGGCTTTCTCTTAGTTTTGATCAGACGATTTTGAGAAATAAGGAGTGGGGAAGGAGGCCTAGCTGCCCTCCAATTTTTCGGTTACTTAAAAAGGCTTCTAGAACTTTTAATTTTCAACGAACGTTTTTATTAGTAAAAAATATACGTAACTTAAGAATTAACTTACGTAACAAACTTTTATATTCTTATATTTTTATTATGTGTACGAGGGGGTTTGTACCCTCGTTAATACCTCGCTCTTTACACTAAATCGTAAGTTTTGTCCTAATTCTTTAAGAATGACCCCTGAATCAAAAAGGCCATTGAATAAATAGTTGAAATTACTAAAAATATTTTAGCATAAAGAGCAAGGTATTTATCTCCTCCTAAATACCTCGCTCTTTATGCTAAAGTATTTTTAGAACCCCTCATATGCGTAATAATTTCTGTTCGTTTTAAATTTCAATGCTATTCCTTACTTTCATTTGAAAAAACGTTTTCATGTTTATTTTTTCATTGTTTCTTTTTGTAGTAATGCCAGAAAATCCTTCACCCTTTTCATTGAATTTTTCTTCCCCCATGACATATTCCTCAAAGGAAAGATCCTCCCACAAAGCCCTCTCCCATTAACCCCCCCCCCCAAACCAAAAAATTCCCATGAAAACGTCTGTACACTTCCCAATAACCATTACTATATGTAAACACTGGTCAAAGTTTGTAACTTGCAGCCCCTCCCCCAGGGATTGTGGGGGAGTAAGTCATTCCCAAAGACATATTTATTATGGTTTTTGACTATGCGGAAAAAAATGGCTATCTTAAAATTTTAATCTGTTGACTTTTGGAAAAAAATTAGCGTGGGAGGAGGCCTATTTGCCCTCCAATTTTTTTATCACTTAAAAAGGGCACTAGACCTTTTCATTTCCGTAAGAAGGAGCCCTCTTGCGACACTCTAAGACCACCTGGTCGATACGATGACCCCTGGGGAAAAGAAAAAAAAAACAACAAACAAACAAATAAACACGCACCCGTGATTTGTCTTCTGGCAAAAAATATGAAATTCCACATTTTTTTTAGATAGGAGCTTGAAATTTTGCTATAGAGTTCTCTGATATGCCGAATGCGATAGTGTGATTTTCGTTAAGATTTTATGACTTTTAAGGGATGTTTCCCCCTTTTTCCAAAATAGGGCAAATTTTCTCAGGCTCGTAACTTTTGATGACAAAGACTAAATGAATTGAAACTTATATATTTAGAATCAGCGTGAAAATTCGATTCTTTTGATGTATATCTTTTAGCATCAAAATTCCTTTTTTTAGAGTTCCGTTTACTATTGAGCCGGGTCGCCCCTTACTACAGTTCTTTACCACGAACTGTTTGAAAAGACAATAATTCGGTATTTTGGGGCTTCTGACATTATTACTCCTTTGCGGAAGTTAGGCTCAAAATTGGAAAAGGATTATATTTTTTCTCTGGGCCCCTTCCACCTCTTAGTTCGTTTATTTTCCCGTTAGTTTTCACCTGTTTTTGCTTTATAGTTGTGTTATCTCTTAGCAATTCTTTTGTTAGTTGAGTTATGGTTGTGGTATATATATATATTTTATCGCTCGTATAGTTGTGTTATTTTCAAATTATACTTCATAATAGAGAGGCTCCAAACACCCAGCATTGTATATTAAGCTCTGAATTTGACGTTTTTTTTCTACCGTGACCAGATTCGTCCTGCGCCCTTTTCATTGAATTTTTTTCCCCCATGGCATATTTATCCAAGGAAAGATCCTCCCACATAGCCCCCTCCCTCAACCCTACCCCCAAAACCAAAAAATCCCCCCTGAAAACGTCTGTACACTTCCCAATAACCATTATTATATGTAAACACTGGTTGATGTTTGTAACTAGCAGCCCCTCCCCCAGGGACTGTGGGGGAGTAAGTCATCCCCAAATACATAGTTATTATGATTTTCGACTATGCTGAACAAAATAGCTATCTCAAAATTTTAATCCGTTGACTTTGGGAAAAAAATGAGCGTGGGAGGGGGCCTAGATGCCCTCCAATTGTTTTGGTCACTTAAAAAGGGCACTAGAACTTTTCATTTCCGTTAGAATGAGCCCTCTTGCGACATTCTAGGACCACTTGGTCGATACGATGACCCCTGGGGAAAAAAAAAACAACAAATAAACACGCACCCGTGATTTGTCTTCTGGCAAAAAAATGCAAAATTCCACATTTTTGTAGGTAGGAGCTTGAGTTCTACAATAGGGTTCGCTGATACGCTGAATCTGATGGTGTCATTTTCGTTAAGATCCTACGACTTTTAGGGGGTGTTTCCCCCTATTTTCCTAAATAAGGCAAATTTTCTCAGGCTCGTAACTTTTGATGGCTAAGACTAAACTTGATGAACTTATATATTTAAAATCAGCATTAAAATGCGATTCTTTTGATGTAGCTATTGATATCAAAATTCCATTTTCTAGAGTTTTGGTTACTATTGAGCCGGATCGCTCCTTACTACAGTTCGTTACCACGAACTGTTTGATACTAGACAAATACATCAAGTTGATTAGTACTATGCATTAGAACAATATTGCTGCTAATAAGATAAGAAGTGAGGATGTTTGCTGGTTTGGTCTTAAATAAGGAGTTCAGCAAGATTGTGCTGCATCCCCTTTTACATGAATTATTTTGATGGATCTTGCCATAAGGAATACCAAAGGCTATGGGAGAGCTTGGAACCAAACAAGAAGGTAAAAATCTCCCAGAATTAGATTGCCCAGATGATTTAAGTGTCCTAGTTAAAAATATAAGCAAAATCAGTGAATTGTTTGAGGTTTTGACAGTTCAGGGTGCTACAATAGGCTTGAAAATCAGTTTTAAGACTAAGGTGCTTAGTCTGCAAATAAATGAAGTCTAAGAGGTGATTTTAGGCAAGAAGAAGACCAATCAAGTAGAAACTTACATGGGTAGTATTAGCTTAAATCAAATGGCTGGTGAGATAAGGTGGTATTGAACATCCTGTAGAGAATCTTGCTGGGCATTTGACTTCATCAACGTTTAGTTGTATCACAGGTCATGCTCTTTTTATGGCTTTTCTTGTAGGTATGATACAACCTTGGGGGATTGACACTGAACATTCTCTAGTTCCTTAGCATCCATTTCATCTGGAGACATTTCAATATCATACCAGAGTCTGAATGTAGGCAGACTAGTGCCTCATAGAGTTTCCTTACTGCACAGAGCTTCTTGGTGGTAATATTCCTCTTGATGAGCCCAAGGGCCCAGCTTGCTTTTGCAGCTTGAGCTTTTGTAAGGTTATGAAACTTAAGCTCCCTGCCTATAATAACATCTGAGTTTTTTTTTTTCTTCAGTCACCACCCTGAGTTGGTGATTCCCAGTAGTGTATGATGTTTTTTTTCTTTGGGTAAACATGAAGAACTTTACATTTAGATGCATTGAACTGCAGGCCTTAGTTTTCAGACCATCTTGAAAACATGGTAAAATCTACCTAAACTGTTAAGGACTTTTTGGTACGTATGGCATGCCCTAGTAGCTTACAGTTATCTGCATTATTTAATGAGGTTAGTTTCCATCAAGTGACCCTTGTGAAATCCACGCTGACTTATACTGAGTAACTGGCTGAAATCAAGACAATTGGATTATGCATAATTTATCATGATTTCCAGAACATTTCAAAGTAAGGCTGATATGATGGTTTTTTCCTGGCTAGGTCTGTTTATCCCTACTTAAAAATGGACTTGACATTGGAAAGTTTTCAGTCACTAAGGAGGACTTTTTAAGTTAATTTCATTCTGCAATAACAATAGGTTCCAATATAAATCGGGCTATTTCTTTGAATAATTGTGGGTGAATATTATCTGGCCCAGCATCTTTGTTCTCATCAAGCTTCTTGGTCCTTAAATAGTTATAACTGAGATAGATATAGATGTATGAATTGGCTTATCTGAGAAATTTTTACTGAAGCATATCATTCAGCATATTAGTGATATCTTTAGGGTCAGTTATTGTAGTGCAGTCCTCTGTTGAGATAAGAGATTTCTTATCTCAGGGTTTATATAAGATATATAGTGTCAAAATTACTTGGTATTTGTTTTTGATACATCAGCAATTGACTCTTCTTGCTCTTTTACTTACTTTTCTGGTGATGTTTATCAACTTATTTGAGAACTTTTTGTAACTGTTATAATGACTATTGCACTTGCATTTTGTATACTTTCTCAACACTCTTTTATCTTCTAGATGCTTTATTTACTTTGTGCAGAATGTGGGGAAGGGTCTTTGGGACAACTGAAGAGTATTCTTTAGTGCACTTTTTTTTTGTAAAAGTTCCTTTCACCTTACTATTTATATTGTGGCTGACTTGCATTTTGGTTAAAATGCAGATGTGGTCACTGCTACCAAATAGGGGTTGGCACCATTTTTGTTTTGGCTGGAACAGAAACAGTAAAAACAGTAATTGAAAAACAGAAACAGAAACGAAGGAAAAAAGAAACTGTTTCCTTTTTTCGTTTTTACCAAAAAACAGAAATGGCCTGTTTTTATTAAAAAGAAACTGCCATTTTAGCAGATATATCCGTTTTTTCCCAGGCACTGCAAGGTGCATGCATGTAATTTCACTTAACTCCAGGTAAGTGTAGAACCAGTCAGTCCAAAATTCTAGTGGATCAGAATTATTTTCCTGATCTTTGTCTCTTTCTCAAGAAGACTGTGTCTCCTTCATATGCCCTGATAATCTTTGCTGCTATGTGGGCAGTGCTTATATTTATAGCATTTTGACTTAAACAGTTCATCCACAGCCAAGTTGTGTTTAGAAACTAAAAAAACAAGCTGTCTTCTTCATTGGGAGTCAAAAAACAGTCAGTGATGTATTTTGGTTAGTCTCTGTCTTGATAGGAAGGACGTCAATTTGGAAAGAGTTCAACTGGAATTTAGTGAGTCCTTCAGTACTTCTCTGCTGGGATATGAACTGCTGGAAAAGAATGACCTGACGAGCTGAATATCTGTTTTTAATTGCTAATCTTTTCATAAATTGCAGGGTAAAAAAGCCAGATCTTGTGTAGAGTAGCATATCAAACCTAGGACTGGTAAAAAAAATCCCATGAGCTGAATAGCCAATAATTCTTTCAGGGTATTGACTGACTCAGTCATAGCACTAGTATCCAGTGTCTGACAAAGCAATTGCAATCCTTTAACCATCAATTCAACTTTGCATACAGAAACATAATAATACCCACTAGCTATCACCATTGCCTGTTAAACAGGCAAAGAAACCTTATAACAGCTTCCACAGTGGACCACTCATTGCTTGGAAGTGAAGTGAAGTTTGAGCTCTGATTTTACCATCACGAATGTTTCTATTTAAGAAGTTACACAATGGCTCTACTGGGTACAATACATTTCTATCATGGTAAGGGTTCTGTTACATCCAACTTTTGTAGCATGTTTGACTATCAACATCATTAATGCAGTCTGTATATCCAGTTTCTTCAATGTCATTGTCTCCTGTGTATTTATATATGTATATTTTCTTCCTGAAAATGTATTCATAATTTTTTTTGAAAATTGAAACCCTGGGATTTTCTGGCCTGAAAAAAAATGATCTAGATAAATCACAAGTTTTTGAGAAAATTCATTTAAAGTCTTAATTTTGAAAAAAAAATCATGTGAGTGACACCATATTTATATATGTTTCATAGGCATAAATTACATCATTCCCCCCATCAAGAATGGTACTAGTATATCTGAGGCATGCAAGATTACACAAGATGACAAATGACCCTGAACAGTTAAGAAGAAGTCATGGAATAAGAAACAGCAAACAATAACATTGAATTCCAAAGGAAAATTTTGCACTGAAAAACTATTGTTAGAACACGTAGTGAAATTACAATCGAATGAAGGAACGTGTTAGTTTAGCGTGCGTGAGTCCGTGAAGGATGAATGGTAAAAGAAATTAAGTTCATGCCA
Source organism: Artemia franciscana (assembly GCF_032884065.1). Classification (NCBI taxonomy): domain Eukaryota; kingdom Metazoa; phylum Arthropoda; class Branchiopoda; order Anostraca; family Artemiidae; genus Artemia; species Artemia franciscana. Next base: position 17,156,458 of record NC_088872.1, on the reverse strand, counting down.
AAATTACTTAATCCAATCAAAATTGCTGATTTTTCACCATACAAGGAAAAAGTATTATCTTAGTATCTGTAAAGATACACAGAAAGGAGAAAACGAATTCACAACTGAATTTCTTCAACCAACCCTGAAATGCACTGAATTTACTTTGGATTTTTGGAATGAATTTATTTATTTTTGGATCTGGGAAGGATAAACAGGAAAGAGCAGTTCAATTTATAGCAGAAAAAAAGCATACAAGTCATGTAACATTTATATACATTTAAAGAATAAAAATTACGTAATTTTTTCCCTTGGGGTGGATATTGGTAATTATTTTTAATATCTATGACACATACTAAATTATAAAAGATGACAAATGACTCTAAACAGCTAAAGAAAAAGGTATGGAACAAGAAAAAGTGAAAATAATGTTGAATTACAAACAAAAATGTGACTAAAACTTAAGAATAACATGATAATTGTGCTAATGTGTAATTTAGATATTTCAGAAATTATAATGGAATAAGGAACGTGTTATTGTGGCGTCTGTAATGGATAAACAGGAAGAAGGAATTGAATTCATGTCATAGTCTGGAATGACTGATTTGCCACCCTTTGATTTAAAACCAAGAATAGAACGTTGATAATGCCAATGCATAATTTAGATTTATCAGAGGGTATAGGCATTGGAACATTCCCTATTGTTGCTGAATTATGTAGCTACGCCATTAAAGCAAAAATATAATAAAATGACCAGGGAAAAACTGAAAAAGAAGTTTTTTTGGTATATGTTATGCCATTCGAAATTACAGATGATTTCGAATGAATCCGAACAACTAAAGCAAAATGAATGGAAATATGTTTTAGTTAATAATGTACAAAAATGAAGCACAAACAAGATTTGCGGCTAGAAGACATGTAACAGCAAGCAGTGCAACGAAGCCTAAATGAAAACAATGGCCAGCAAAATCTACAGTTAGAATAAAAGTGACAGGGACTATCACATCAAATTGTAAATGAATTTCATGATTAAAAGAGAAGCAACAATGAAAATAACATCAAATCCCAGAAGGAAATAAATCCTATAAAATGGTTGATTAACAGGAAGGAGGAATTGAATGAGCGCAAGAAATTCTTAATTAAATTGAAATTGCTTATTTGACACTAACGAATAGCTTTAAACTAAAAAATAACGCTATTATTATTAATTAAAGAATCAAAATAATTCCCTGATCTTAAATTTCTTTGATTGGAAGCTCCTTCTCCTTGATATAAATTTTCTGAAGAGACGAATTTCACCTTGCGTGCTTGGGTTTTGTTTTGATTCAAGATTATCAAGAATCCAGAGTTTTCATTAAAATTTCATTGTTAACTTTTCATTTCAATCAGCAATACTTGTTATATAGACTTGTTTTGCCTGACTTTCTGATGCCGGTATTGATTGCTTACGAAAAAGGTGCCTGCTTATCAATTGTCTTTACTGTGGCGAATAAGATAGAAATGAATAAAATCATTTATAGACAAAAGAATTCAAGCATGCAAAGAATTTCCGAGGTATTTGTTGAAAGTTTGCTTCGGGGAAGAAGAAGCAACTCCAAAAATACAGCATAAAATGTAAAAAGTAAGTAGTTTTAGTGAGAAAATTTGGTCAGGGTTGTTGGTGATAATGAGGTCTAACAGTGAGGGCTTCTGTAAATGTCTAAAATGGTTTGCTGGTTTACAGTCTGGGTTAGGAAGTTGTCATCAAGGGTGTTTGTTGGGATAGAAGGGGACTATTCTGTGCAAAAAACCCTGAGCCATCCATCTGCCTAACCTTAGGCGTGTTAAAGTCTCGAAAGAGAAACATGTTAGAATGCTTCCTACTATTTGGGATATCAATGAAATCAGATATGGTAAGGCGTGAAAAAAATTGATCAGAAGCAGAAAGACTATGATATAAACCATCGAACATAAACGACTCAAGACTAAAATGAAGATTGACACACAAATTTTCAACCAAACTACTGCTAGAATCTAGCTCTTTTAGCTTTCGGTCCTTTGTTGCAGTAAATCACGACTCCTCTCTGATAGAGCAGGTAATGCAGATTACTCCACAGACTGTATCCAGGAATCCAGGAAAACTCTAAAAAATGGAATTTTGATACCAATAGCTACATCAAAAGGATTGCATTTTAATGCTGATATATAAGTTTCATCAAGTTTAGTCTTAACCATCAAAGTGTTTTTTTTTAGAAAATAGGGGGAAACACTCCCTAAAAGTCATAGAATCTTAACGAAAATCACACCATCAGATTCAGCGTATCAGAGAACCCTGCTGTAGAAGTTTCAAGCTCCTACCTACAAAAATGTGGTATTTTGTATTTTTTGCCAGAAGGCAGATCACGGATGCGTGTTTATTTTTTTTTTTTTCCAGGGGTGATCGTATCGACCCGGTTGTCCTAGAATGTTGCAAGAGGGCTCATTCTAACGGAAATGAAAAGTTCTAGTGCCCTTTTTAAGTGACCAAAAAAATTGGAGGGCAACTAGGCCCCCTCCCACGCTAATTATTATGTCATTGGGGACGACTTACTCCCCCACAGTCCCCGTGGGAGGGGCAACAAGTTACAAACTTTGACCAGTGCTTACATATAGTAATGGTTATTGGGAAGTGTACAGGCGTTTTCAGGAGGATTTTTTTGGTTAGGGGGAGGGGTTGAGAAGAGGGGGATATGCTGGGGGAACTTTCCATCGAGAATTTGTCATGGGGGAAGAAAATTTCCATGAAGGGAGCGCAGGATTTACTAGCATTATTTAAAAAACAATGAAAAAATAAATATGAAATTTTTTTTTCAGCTGGAAGTAAGGAACAGCATTAAAACTTAAAACAAACAGAAATTATTACCCATATGAGGGGCTCACCTCCTCCTAATACCTCGCTCCTTACGCTAAAGTAGTTTTAGTAATTTCAACTATTTATTCTACGGCTTTTGTGATTCATGGGTCATTCTTAATGAATTGGGACAAAATTTAAGCTTTAGTGTAAAGAACGAGGTACTGACGAGGGGGCGAACCCCCTCATATATGTAATAAAAACATGAGAATACAAAAGTTCTTTACCTAATCTAATTTACAAGTTACGTAAATCTTTTACTAATAAAAAGATTCGTATAAAATTAAAAGTTCTAGTTGCCTTTTTAACTAACCAAAAAATCGGAGGGTAGCTAGGCTTCCTCCCCCGCTCTTTTTTCTCAAAATCATTCGATCAAAATTATTAGAAAGCCATTTAGCAAAAAAAAAAATATATGCAAATTTCGTTTTAATTATTCCTCTGCGAAGAGCCAAAATCAAAACATGCATTGATTCAAAAACGTTCAGAAATTAAATAAAAAACAAGTTTTTTTTAACTGAAAATAAGGAGCGACATTAAAACTTAAAACGAACAGAAATTACTTTGTATATGAAAGAGGCTGCTTCCTCATCAACGCCCCGCTCTTTACGCTAAAGTTTTTTACTGTTTTAAAAAGAAGAATTGAGAGAAAGAGTCAAACTTTAGCGTAAAGAGCCTCTTTGATGCAGCCTCTCGTTGATGAGGAAGTAGCCTCTTTCATATACGAAGTAATTTCTGTTCGTTTTAAGTTTTAATGTCGCTCCTTACTTTCAGTTAAAAAAACTTGTTTTTTTTATTTAATATCTATAAGAATAGGTTGCTAGATGTAAATAAAACTTGGTGGGAAGCAAGAGCTTTTGTCCTACTTGTGCTTTTTTTTGGACTCCTTTGCTTATTCTACCTTTAGGTCATGTAATTACGACACCTGCTACAAGGGGATGTTTAGTTTCAGCACAGCTTGGTGAAAAGTTTACCAGGTGTGCCTTTTCGGGTTCCAAACAGGATCTGATCTCTTGTAGAGGGATTATCTCTCAGTTTTCGTCATAGGTAAATCTAGCAAAATAGTCTGTTCAATCCCATCCACAGTTAAAGAGAGGCAAATTAATAATATCCTAGGCTTTCTCTTTGGGTGTCCAGGACCAGTCTGGCATTTGCAGATGGGGGGGGGGAGGTTCATTTTCGTTATTTAGATATATACCAAAAGGGTGCATTTGATGTCAATAAAGCTCTCTCTAAGAAACTTATTGGTTCTGATTATGCCTTTAAGAGTGCAAGATTGATTTGACCTTTGTAGGGGAGAAGAAAGAAGGGAATCTGAATTCTTGTTATAGGCATATATACCAGAATGGGACATTGAGTTCAAACTTGACAGGAATTAAGAGGCAGCCTCAAACGATTATCTTTTCTTATGGTCTATATTTGATCCAACCTCTTGAGCTGTATGGAGGGGGATATCAAATTTTTTCATCAGTTTAATTAGCAATTGAGCTAGAGAAATTTATTCAACACAACCTGGCCGACAACTACAGTTGTGGTGTCAGGTCCCCATGCTTGATCTCACATCTGTTAGGGAAGAGCTATACTCATGTCATTGACATCCATATAAAGGGCCTATTCTTAGTCAATTAAAGATGGTAAGAATTAACAGCTAATCGTTTGTTGCGCATTTAGATGGTTCCAATCCGATATGAAAGCTTCGTCTCTTTCGTTGCTCTGCAACTATGAACCAGGGGACTCAGCTGCTGCGGCACATTTGGAGAAACTTCGAAAGGACTTCATACCAAAGTTTTAGCTTTTACTACTACGAAAACCTCCCCCTATTCCCTGGTCCGGATTTTATTGCAAATAAATTAGAATTTTTATTAGAATAAATTATGCATTATATTGTAACTGAAAATTACCATCGGAATTGCTATTAAGTATGGTACGTTTTACTGGACATTCATTTATATCCCTTTTGCCGAAAAAAATATTGAACTTGAAAAACTATGAAGCTTAATCATGTGAAATACAGAGGAAGGGCAGGGACATAGGTGTAGTAAAAAAAAAATGTTGAATCGAATTTATAGCTATCACGACGCGTTAACGACATGGGTCAGTGAACATAAAGGTGTTGTTCTATGAAACTTGATTAAAAATAGAGAACAGATCTATAAGATATAATATTAATTTTAAAATTTGGCAATGAGGTGTTAAGTGTTATTCTGTATAAATTAATTGGCTCAATCACAATATATGCGTCGTTAAGGAGAGGCTTAAGATGCTTGAGCGACCTTGAATAGTTCTACTAAATAGCCTATAAAGTGGAAAGAGAAATACCAGACGCTTCAGGTTAGACTGAGCAAGACTGTAAACAAAAAATTACTTAACATTTTTTTTGGATCTCGTGGGTGGTAGCCGTCGGAGGAACTTCGAATTATACAAGACTATCTTACCTGCCGCGCGTTGCTGCAATCTCAAATGAAAGGAAATTCAAGAAACCCTCCAGGAAAATTATTCTTCCGTGGAAAATTCTTCTCCTCGGAAAATTCCCCCCCCCCCCGTTTATCAATAATGATCGTATTTTTAAACTTAAAAGTATTTTGAAAAAATAGATTAGGATTATAAACTTTCGTTTTACCACATCAATGCTAACTATTTTAATTATTTGTGTTGATGGGCCTCTAATTTCAGTCAGCGCGAAAATAAATTGAAAAATTAATATGGTCTGAATGAGAGGGGGATTTTGTATCTAAAATCTTCACAAGAGGTACTTAAAACTTTTTAAAGTTTCTTACCAAGCGGATGAACATTGTAGTACTGCATACAGCACGCACATACAGACAGACATACAACTGATTATGTATTCAAGCTAGCGCTATTTTGAGCCAATCAGATTTTTCACAGAATTCTTAGTGTGAACGGGCCTCTTAGGCCATGCTTATCAGGATTTTTCATAGAATTTCTGATTGAGTTATGCTAAACCTTGTAAACCTTATAGAGAAAAAATTGCAAACAAAAATAAGTAGTCAATGGAAAAGCCGAATAATAAAGAAGTGAAGTATGATGGGGAACTCGTCAGAGCTAAAGAATATCTGTGTGACATGAGAAGCAAGGACTACATGAGGTCTGAGATAAAGACCTATACATTGGATAATTCCGGTATTAGTTGATTTCTGGTGTTTAAATTATTCATTGTGAATGACAAAATATTATAACTAGCATCAGTTAATACTGGGTTTCGGAATAGACTGAATCTTAGTGTTTGTAAAATCTTATTGTGAATGGGCCTTAAAGGGAACTGTCAAGGCTAACTATAATAGCTTAAAAAATGAAGATTTGCCCTTTGTTGATAAATATTGTATTCCTTTTTTAAACATATCATACACTCTTCCTAGGAGGCCTTAAACACACTTGGAAGGACTCTACGCCTGTTAATATTAACACGAGTATAGATATATATTTGCTTTCTTGCCTCTTCGCAGGGGTGGGATACTCTTTTTGGCGCTCGACCAAAAAGAAAACATTTGTAATTGGGATCGCCCTCCGTAGCTCTGAAAAAAAGATGCTCTTAGGAAAAATAGAAATTCTTCTGATGCCTCACTCCTCCCTCCAAGACCCAGCTTTGTTCCCGCTAATGATCGCGTGTGTGAAATATTACGTGAAGCAATCTGTTTTGTAATAATGGGAAAAAATAATCCTGTTTTCAGTCAAAGAATGCACCAGGAAACTCTTTTTAACTCTAGTTTATTTCTGGCAAATAAAATGTTTGACTTATAATCTGTTTATTATTTTAGTATTGTTATGAGGATTTGTGAAATCTATCTAAAAGTATAAAAGTGTCGTAAGGATGCCATCGATAGCCGACAAAAAGGACGAGGAATCCCAAATAGAAGCCTACAAAGACGAACAAGATGTGAAGGTACTCAATGGAAAACCCGAAGTGAAAGTAAGTTTATTTGTTTTAGTTCTTTTCTGCCAACATTTTTATGAAAAGCTTCCTTCCTACTTGATAAGAGTCAGATATTGAAAAAGAGAAAGAAATTATTTTTCATCAGGATTGTTTGTTTGATTCATTCTTTTTTTGCTTATGTATCCTTTATTAACGAGTTATTTTTGCCATGAAGCTCAATGGTCGGTTCCAGGAAGTTCTTTTAATGCAACGAGTGGATTCTTTAGTTCCCATAAGGCCCAAAGGTGCAATTTGTTGGGTCAAGAATTAAGCTAGAATGACATTATGGATAGCTAAATGAGGAAATGAAATGGGCGTGGTGTTTATTGTGCTTCATGTATTGCTGCAGTTTTATAAATTTAGTCTTGCTTGAAAGAGGTTCTAGGTTGAAATATTTGAAAATGTCTGGGATTAACCGAAGATCTCCAAAGCTAGGAATATCTTCTCTTCATTCTGTCTCTAATCGACGTCCGCATCCAATTTCATTGCCTAGCCAAGGGCTTGATAATTTTCAGACTCAAGTTTCAAGTCCATTAAGTCCAACACTTCCTCCTTTTTTGATATCTCAACCTTCGGTTGATGTTGATAATAATGATTGTTCACCTTTTATTAGCAGATATCAGGGATTACTGTCACCAGTTTCTGCTACCAATTCTACATACTCTATGCGTTCGATTTGGGACGAAGTTGCATCAAGAATGCAATTACAACCTTCAACAACAAGGATTTCAAGGTCTTTGAATCCATCCCCGAACAGGGAACAACTTTCGCCTTTTCAAAGACCTCTCTCAAACGAGCCTCCATTGCGAGGAATTTTAATTAACTCAGGAGCCGGTTCGCCAAGAAGCCCCAATCGAAGATCCCCTTGTATTGATAGACCTGACAGAGTGCCTCTGTGGACCTTCGATGCTATTTCTGCTTCTGATGGCGATATTCCTGTCTCGAGACGTCGCTCTGTCGTTTCTCTTAATATTGCTATGTCAGGAGCAGATTATTCTAGGAGAAATTCGTCTCCTAAATGGTCTCGAGAGCCTTCAAGGTCAAGTTTCTCTGGTAGTCCGGATCCATGGAAGAAATTAAATAATTCAAGACGATCCAGCTTGAAGAGTCCTTCTAGATGCTCAGCTGCAGGAAATGATATTAGAGTGAATGATAGATCTGTAACTAAACCTATTTCATCTAATCCTTGTAGTGATGAAAATAGTGCCAGGTCCAGTTTCAAAAGAAGCAAGAAGGTTGACGTAAAAACCCCTGAAATAGTGAAGGTAAACTATATTTCTTTTCTTTTATTAAGTGCAATCTGGACACTGTTTATGGGAAAACCTTTTACTCCCGTGAGGTTGGATTGAAAGGATAAAATTTTATGAAACCGTTTACTGCAATGAACTGTAATGCTTGGCGGTCCTTCCTAAGACTAAATAGAACCCTTAGTAAATAGTAAACGAACATCTGAAAATATTTTATGCACTACCGCTAAAGTCCATGATTCAGTTAATGCATGAATTGATTACTTGTGATTTTATGAAATGAGAGGGCGTTTTAGTTAACGTTTATAAAAGAGATTCTTGATTAGAAATTAACTAGATGCTTAATAAAATGATGATTATATGAAAAAACATCTTTTTATATCAGGACGTGTTTTTATATCATTGACTATGCTATAATTTTATACAAAAGGACTAATAAGTAAACATTCGAAGAAAGTTAGACTTGTAATACATTGTTTGGTTCGGAATCTTACGGATATTTTGATCAATTGAAGACCAGAAATTAAAATTAAAGACAAAGATTCTTTTTCAAATGAAAGTAAAGAGTGGCATTAAAACTGAAAAGAAGCAAAAATTATACCGTACTAGGGAGGTTCCGGCCCCCTTAACATACCATCGTTCACGTTAAAGTTTAAGTTTTTCCACCCATGCTTCAAGACCGAATTGTCTAAGTTGAGAAAAATGTAATCTAAAATCCATTTACTTTTTTTAATATGCCTGGAAAATGGAAGAATTTATTGATTTGCGTTTGCTTAGTCAACGAAATTTTCAGTTCAAGTGTTTTGAAAAATCGGTAAATATATATATATAAATATATATATATATATATATATATATATATATATATATATATATATATATATATATATATATATATATATATATATATATATCATGAAAAGAGAAATCACCAATGCAACAGCACAAAAAGAAAAAAAAAAGAAAAAAGAAAAAAAAAAGAAAAAAAAAAAAAGAGAGAGACAGAAGGAGAAAAGGAAGACTGTTTTCCTAAATTAGTGATTAATATAGACCAGCACTTGAATGAGGCCTTAACCCTACTCATCCATACAATCGCATAGGTCAAACAGCATAGCCATACACAATCAACCATAAAGAATAATCCATGGACAGGCAGTCATGTCGTCAATAAGTATAAGTCGTCATTTACCAAACAATAGAAAAAATAATAAAGACAAATAATTCAGAGGCAACAACCCAACACAAGGGCTCTTCAGGAGAATACACTGGCCTATATAGGGTTTCGCCACTTTAAATTCTCTACCCAGCCAAGTGTTGTGGCTACCACAGAATATCCATGGCATCCCCGTGTCAGGTATCACCCCCAAAATACATGCCTATGAAAGAAAAAAAAAACAGCAAATGTAAAACAACCAAGTAACACCAAAACAAGCTTATCCTGTTAATATATCCCTCTTTTTAGCAACAATAGGTAAACTAAATATAATAAATTTTACCAAATCACAAATATTAACACATTGCAAAAAACCTGAATGAACTAAACAATTATAGAATTCATCTTTACCATGTGGCTAATTTAAAAAAAAAAATCCGCTCAATTAGAAACACAATTCAAAATAAATGGCGCTGCAACAACATTTCTCGAACCTCCGAAATTAGTTGAAAATTTCTTTATAAATTTCAACGGTTTTTTTTTTTTGGTATTCTAAAATCCTATCACTTAAGGCCTACTTAAAGTTAGGCGTAAAAAGTAGGGGGACGGGGACATGGTGGCACCCTTCACATATATGATGATATCCGTTCGTTTTGAGCTTTTTCTATATCGATCTTTCCTTTCATTAGTTAAATCTCCCCCCTCCCGCTGGAGAATATAGAGGTTGAGAACTCAAAAGGCTCAATTAGGACACAAACTGTTACTTCCCGTCAAGTTCGGCTGAAATTTCGCAACATCTTTAGGTAGATCCGAGAATAATAGGATTCCAAGATAATCCACATGCTTCCCCTCTCCCAGCAATGCGCGAGATTACAGTTATACTTCTTTCAGTCTAGTTCAGACTTATTATGAATCAACCATTTAAAAAATAATTGGTGAATAAAACACTTATACTGCGTAAACCGCATACCACAAATAAACCACATAGCTAATAACCATATTTCTTGTACTCTCAAATGGTTTTTGTAATACAGCCGCCAAACTTTACCATAAATAGGAGTTCAGATGATAGTGCAACACTGCCCTCTTACTTGCACGGGATAATTTCTGATCGTTTTAATTTGCCATGTCGCGGTATTATTTTCAATCCACTTATAGTTGTCAAAACTCCAAGATGACACCTTTAAAAGAACTCTTACCAATCGTTAATGTAAAGTAAAAAGCTTCACGATTTGTTGATTCATTGAAGCTCCATCTTAATAGGTGTAGTAACAGTCTTAAGGATACACCTAAGACGTATCCTTACAGGTATCCTTACTTGTATCCTAAACACCTGAGGATACACAAGGGAAGCTGATGCATAAATTGCAGGGAGGATGTATCGCCTTGTCTTAATTCATATAAAAGACAATTACAAGACAATATGAACAAAAACACAATTTAATATGACGCTTTTTGTAGCTAGAGCCTATTAAAACAAAACTTCCCTGTAGTATTCCCTTATTGAAATAAACTTCTAAAAAATATTTTCCAGAAAAAGCCTTTCGAAGAAAAGTAAAGAGTTATATTAAAACCTAAAACAATCAGACATAAAGCCATGGAATAAATCAAACTAAAAACGATCGAAAATACTATGAGTAAATAAATGAAACCCAACACGAAAAGAATTGAAATTAAATCATAAGTGTTAAAATAAAATAAAAAATCATTTTCGAAATGGACTAAAAACCAGAAAACAATTTTATTTTTTTGCAAATCTGTGAATATAAGTGAAAACGAGGGGCGGAAAACGGATTGGGCTTTATATAACAAATATATCAAATTGATTTAAGTTATAAATGCACAAATGAAAAAATTCAATGAGCTAAGGGAAAATCAAGTTGTGCAAAGCATAAATCTGTTTTGCGCCCCTTGTTTTCATTTATATCTATGCATTATGGAGAAAAAAATAGTTCTTCTAATTAGTTCATTTTGAAAACGAGTTTTACAATTTTTCTACATTTATTATTTTCAACTTTCTAGTCTTCTCTAAGATTAAAAATTTCTTTAATCTTCTGTAATACAACAAGAGCTAAGAGCTCATATGGCACTTGTGACGAGGCCGAAAGAGCCAAGAGCTCATATGGTATGAACTATAGCAAAATTCTAAGAATCAATAGATTGATTTCAAAGGAAAATCCGAGGCTTAATGCCGGTCGGGATTTAAAATAAGAGCTCTGAGTCACGAGGTCCTTCTAAATATCAAAATTCATTATGATCCGATCACCCACTTGTAAGTTAAAAATATCTCATTATTTCTAATTTTTCCTCTCCCTTTATCCCTCCAGATGGTCGAATTGGAGAAACGACTTTATCAAGTCAATTTGTGCAGCTCCCTGACACGCCTACCAATTTTCATCGTCCTAGCACGTCCAGAAGCACCAAAGCACTGAACACCACCCCCTAACTCCCCCAAAGAGAGTGGATCCGGTACGGTTATGTCAATCATGTATCTAAGACATTTGCTTATTCTACCCACCAAGCTTCATCCCGATCTCTCCCCTCTAAGCGTTTTCTAAGATTTCCGGTTTCCCCTCCAACTCCTCCAATGTCAACAAATCTAGTCGGGATTTGAAATAAGGGCTCTGAGACATAATTTGCTTCTAAATATCAAATTTCATTAAGATCTGGTCACCCGTTCTTAAGTTAAAAATACCTCAATTTTTCTAATTTTTTCAAATTAACACCCCTCAGCACCCTCAAAGAGAATGGATCCGTTCCAATTATGTCAGTCACGTATGTATAGCTTGTGCTTATTGTTTTCATCAAGTTTCATCTCGGTGTCTCCACTCTAAGCGTTTCCAAGATTTCCAGTCTCCAAGATTTCTGTTTCCTCGCTTCAATCCCCTATGTCCAGGGACCCGATTCGAATTAAAAATGGAGCATCTGAGACATAAGATCCTTCTATAAATCAAGTTTCGTTAAGATATGGTCACCCATTCGTAAGATAAAGATACCTCAATTTTCACGTTTTCCATGAATTCTGGAAACGTCGGAAATTGGTCGGAATTTAAAATGAGAGCTCTAAAGCACAAGATTCTTCTAAATATCAAATTTTGTTAAGATCTGATCACCCGTTTTCCCGAATTACTCCCCCCTGGAGGAGGGAATTCCTTCCCTCATCCAACTCCACCAAAGAGAGCGGATTCGGTCCGGTTATGTCAGTCACGTATCTTGGACTTGTGCTTATTCTTACCGCCATGTTTCATCCTGATCTCTCCGCTTTAAGCGTTTTCCAAGATTTCCGGTTCCCCCCAATTCCCCCCCCCCCCCAAAGACACTGGATCCGGTCGGGATTTAAAATAAGAGATCTGAGTTACGAGGTCCTTCTAAATATGAAATTCATTAAGATCCGATCACTCCTTCGTAAGTTAAAAATACCTCATTTTTTCTAATTTTTCAGGATTCATCCTCCCTCCCAACTTCCCCAAAGAGAGCGGATTTGTTCCGGTTATGTCAATCACGTATCTAGGACTTTTTCTTATTTTTCTCACCAAGTTTCATCCCGATCCCTCCACTCTAAGTGTTTTCCAAGATTTTAGGTCCCCCCTCAACTCCCCCCATTGTCACCGGATCCGGTTGGGATTTAAAATAAGAGCTCTGAGATACGATATCCTTCTAAATATCAAATTTCATTAAGATCCGATTACCCGTTCGTAAGTTAAAAATACCTCATTTTTTCTAATCTTTACGATTAACTGCCCCCCCATATGGTCGAATTGTGGAAACGACAACTTCTAATTTAATCTGGTCTGGCTCCTGATACACCTGCCAAATTTCATCGTCCTAGATTACCTGGAAGTGCCTTAACTAGCAAAACCGGGACAGACAGACCGACCGACAGAATTTTCGATCGCTATATGTCACTTGGTAGATACCAAGTGCCATAAAAACTTGACTTTATACTGACAAAAATTTGGAAGTAATTGAAGATTTGGAAGTGGTCGGGAAAGGGCCCACAATTTTATGCGACAAATACAAATAAACAAAATAGAAACTATTATTGTGATCATCTTGCAGTTATCCGAAGTAATGCTGGTAAAATATCGTGTTTTACTTATGGTTCGTCGTAAGTCCGATACTTTATCTTAACATATGAGCAAAACACGTTTCGTCATGTGTTTTGGAATTGATTTTACTTACGCTCAAGGCTTTCAACCTTCAGGGTCTATGATTTCACTCAGAAGATGATTTGTGAAAAATTTTAAGGGGCTAGGAGGAGGATTATACAAGAGGGGAAAATTTGTTCATAAATTATTGTGCTGTAATCGGAAATGCACATAACGATAAACATTTGGGAGCAATTGAACATGTAGAAGTAATTGAAAAATTGCTTTAAATTTAACAAATTTGTGTGACAAAAAATATACATGTCTCAGTCGAAGAAAACGGGCTAAAAATAAACAGATTTAAAAATAATAGATATTACTATGTACTTAAAGATAACACCTAAAACGTCCAGAAATAAATTTTTTGTCTACTCTTAAGAATTTTGTTAAATTAATATCCAATTTAAGAAGAATCTATTTGCCGTTCAAAATATTTAGCTTGAAAAAACATCGATGCATCTTTGACCACCTGTCAGCTTGTCAACCAAAGAAGCGCAAGTTTCAATCAGGTTGCTCTGGGGAAAGGTCTGAATTTAACTTTTTTCAGTTATTCAAGGAAACTTTTACAATAATGGATGTAATGTACGTATCTTACATGTGCTTGAGTTCAATTTTTTTTTACATGCCCTTTTTTTAGCTGAAGCAATATATTTTTACTAAGCAGGGCCCCGAACATTGACTTGTCATGAATAACTGCGTAGGAAGGTTTCAGATTGGAACCTTAAGTCCCTTATCTTTGTTTTCTATGAAAAATTTGCGTAGGTTTGTGTCATGGAAGAAATTCTTCTGGCATCCATGTTATGGTGCCAACTGGGTCTTTATTTTTTTTTACTACTTAATTACTTATATACACTTGTGTCTGAATTGCTGCCTAATTCATACAGTCTTTAGAACGAACCGTTTTCGAATCAGACGAAATCCCTAGACTGTCATTGGCATAATTGCCTTAAGGAGAAATCAGAATTTAAAATACCCATTGAGAATTTCTTACACATTACAATTTGTTGCATTTCATTTCAACCATAACCTGTTTTCATTTTTATGTTAGACCTTTCTGCTGTTCATCAAAAAAGGTCCCATTTATGTCTTTATATGGCTCTTGTTTGATCTTGTACTGCTCACAATAGAACTTTTGTAAGTTTCCACAAAAATGTTCCATACCGGTATTCTTCACAAGGCGCTAGAGAAGTATTTTTGTGGCTACGGCATCAGCTGTTATACCATCTTCTACAGCTATCCAATACCGAACAACCTTGTAAAGAGTGACATAAATTGTTTTTGACCTTCAGCCCCCCTCCCCCAAGGGTCATCTTTGTTTTTCAGATGCTTTTCGTGCTGACTGAAATTAGAGATCCCTGATTAAAATACTTGACAGTCGCTTGCATTATTTTCTGGATATTGATTATCCAGCAACGCCCGACGAATAAGTTAATAATCCTAACTTAGTTTTTTAAATACTTTTGGATTCAAAACATGATTATTATTTTAAGCGTGGGAAATTTTTTCAGGGGAAATTTTCCTTAGGGGCGAATTTTTCTTGAATTTCTTTTTCTTTTGAGGTTTCAGTAGCTAGCCGTGTAAGCTAGCAAATCGTCGCTGAATAGCCATATTTTATAGTATAAAGTTGATGCGCCTAATTGATATGGCTTGCCTATATATGGCTTGCCTTAATATTATAGGTACTGGTTCATCTCCCTCAACCATCTGGTGGCAGTGCTCAGATATTTGGATTGGATGGGTGCTAAACGCTGAGTAGAAACGATAAAATCTGAGTATTGGGTACTAAAACAGTGGTGTTAGTAAAATATTGATTTTATTTTCTGTCGTAAATTTAAATTATTGATGATAAAATTGAAATAGCTATATTTTTCTTAAAAGAAACAACTCGATCGATTTTTTATTCAAATGATCCTAGCTCAAACCGTTTTTTTTTTGTATAGTTATTTAATGTCTGATGAATTCGCATCTTTTTTTAAAAGAAGGTTGATTTGCAACTTCTTATGCTCTTGGTTAATTATCACAACAGTTTTTCCAAATAAAATTCACCAAGGTTAAGTAGTCTTAATTCAAGAGTAGTCTTTCATGCTTGTATCCAGACACGCACACTTATATTTATTTTGGAGAGAGGGTGATATTTAATGTGGGGAGTAACTTGGGAAAAATAGGTGAAGTATAGGGAAAGTATGATAAATTGTGACAATAGATTTCATGCCTGCTTTTATATACTTTAGGTTTGTTGCATGAATATTATAGGAAATAGCTTGCATAACAAATATTCTTTGAAGTTTATTATTTTGTGTCATTGATCCGAAGATCCTTTTCTAATGTAAGCACCCGTATTTCCTATATATATTCCTATAATATTTCCTATTATATATATATATATATATATATATATATATATATATACTAGCTGTTGGGGTGGCGCTTCGCGCCACCCCAACACCTAGTTGGTGGGGGCGCTTCGTCCCCCCCCAAGCCCCCCCGCGCGCGTAAGTCGTTACGCGCCATAATAGTTACGCGCCATTGTAGTTGTGTCCCTATGTCCCACCTGTGAATATAGATATATATATATATATATATATATATATATATATATATATATATATATATATATATATATATATATATATATATATATATATATATATATATATATGGTTTTAACTACGTAAAACTTGCGAATATACAACATTCTTTGCTGTCCCATTGTCTTTGCATATAAATAGATTGTCAGGTTTACCGACTCTTGAACATGCAACATATAATGGTCCATGGGAAAACAATCTGTATTCAGATCTATACCTCATGATTCTAATGATTGCCCTTGAGCTTTGTTGATGGTGATTGCTAATCGACCATTCCCTGTCCCAGTGTCCCGGTCGTCATTTACATCCCCCTGTTTCCCCCGGTGTCCCCGTTGTAGTTGTGTCCCTGTGTCCCGGTCGTCATTTATATTCCCTGTGTCCCGGTCGTCATTTGTATCCCGGTGTCCCGGTCTGTATATACATTCGTTTTTTAGTTTTGTTTTTCTCCTTTATTTTTTTCCTTTTTTTTTCTTTTTTAGCTTATTTAGATTTTTAGATTTTTTAGTTTTTTTATTAGTTTTTAGTTTTTTTTTCTTTTTAGTTTTTTTGTCCCGGTCGTCATTTATATCCCCCTGTTTCCCCCGGTGTCCCCGTTGTAGTTGTGTCCCTGTGTCCCGGTCGTCATTTATATTCCCTGTGTCCCGGTCGTCATTTGTATCCCGGTGTACCGGTCTGTATATACATTCGTTTTTTAGTTTTGTTTTTCTCCTTTATTTTTTTCCTTTTTTTTTCTTTTTTAGTTTATTTAGATTTTTAGATTTTTTATTTTTTTTATTAGTTTTTAGTTTTTTTTTCTTTTTAGTTTTTTTGTAGTTTTTACCTTCTTTTTAGTTTTGTTAATTTTTTTTTTTACTTATGTCCTGGTCGTCATTTATACTCCCTGTGTCCCGGTGCTTTGTTGATTGCTAATCGAACATTCCTTTTGTCCTGGTCGCTTTCTCTTTGAGTGTCGTCATTTATTTTTTTCTTTTTTAGTTCTTTTAGTTTTTACCTTTTTTAGTTTTTTTTAGTTTTTTAGATGAAAATTTTTTTTAGTTTTTTCTTTTTTTCTTTTTAGTTTTTTATTGGTTTTTACCTTTATGTTAGCTTATTTTTCAGTTTTTTCCTTTTTTTTTATTTTTTTTATTTTTTATTTTTTTTAGTTTTTTACCTTTTTTAGTTTTTTTTAGTTTTTTTAGTTTTTTTAGTTTTTTAGCTTTTTTACTTTTTTTATTAGTTTTTAGTTTTTTTGTAGTTTTTGCCTTTTTTTAGTTTTTTCAGTTTTTTTTTAGTTTTTTATTGGTTTTTACCTTTATTTTAGCTTATTTTTCAGTTTTTTCCTTTTTTTTAGTTTTTTTTAGTTTTTAGTTTTTTTAGTTTTTTACCTTTTTTTAGTTTTTTTAGTTTTTTTAAGTTTTTTAGCTTTTTTATTTTTTTTATTAGTTTTTAGTTTTTTTGTAGTTTTTGCCTTTTTTTTAGTTTTTTTAGTTTTTTAGCTTTTTTATTAGTTTTTAGTTTTTTTTGTAGTTTTTGCCTTTTTTTAGTTTTTTTAGTTTTTTAGCTTTTTTATTTTTTTTATTAGTTTTTAGTTTTTTTTGTAGTTTTTGCGTTTTTTTAGTTTTTTCAGTTTTGACGTCACCTGATCCAGTTTTTTCAGGTGACGTCACCTGATCCACGATCCACAGATCCACAGACAACTTATTTTTATATATATAGATAGTTTTTTTTTTTTACTTATGTCCTGGTCGTCATTTATACTCCCTGTGTCCCGGTGCTTTGTTGATTGCTAATCGAACATTCCTTTTGTCCTGGTCGCTTTCTCTTTGAGTTTCGTCATTTATTTTTTTCTTTTTTAGTTCTTTTAGTTTTTACCTTTTTTAGTTTTTTTTAGTTTTTTAGATGAAAATTTTTTTTAGTTTTTTCCTTTTTTTCTTTTTAGTTTTTTATTGGTTTTTACCTTTATTTTAGCTTATTTTTCAGTTTTTTCCTTTTTTTTAGTTTTTTTTTTATTTTTTATTTTTTTTAGTTTTTTACCTTTTTTTAGTTTTTTTTTAGTTTTTTTAGTTTTTTAGCTTTTTTACTTTTTTTATTAGTTTTTAGTTTTTTTTGTAGTTTTTGCCTTTTTTTAGTTTTTTCAGTTTTTTTTTTAGTTTTTTATTGGTTTTTACCTTTATTTTAGCTTATTTTTCAGTTTTTTCCTTTTTTTTAGTTTTTTTTTAGTTTTTAGTTTTTTTAGTTTTTTACCTTTTTTTAGTTTTTTTAGTTTTTTAGCTTTTTTATTTTTTTTATTAGTTTTTAGTTTTTTTTGTAGTTTTTGCCTTTTTTTAGTTTTTTTAGTTTTTTAGCTTTTTTATTAGTTTTTAGTTTTTTTTGTAGTTTTTGCCTTTTTTTAGTTTTTTTAGTTTTTTAGCTTTTTTATTTTTTTTATTAGTTTTTAGTTTTTTTTGTAGTTTTTGCCTTTTTTTAGTTTTTTCAGTTTTGACGTCACCTGATCCAGTTTTTTCAGGTGACGTCACCTGATCCATCCATCCACAGACAGACAGACAACTTATTTTTATATATATAGATATATATATATATATATATTCCTATAATATATATGTATACTATATGTAATATATGTAATAACATATAATATTATATTATATATACATAACAAATATTCTTTGAAGTTTATTATTTTGTATCATTGATCCGAAGATCCTTTTCTAATGTCAGCTCCCGTACAATGTTGATGCTCCTTGATGAATCGTAATTCTTTGGCTTGTTTTTTTTTGGAATTGAACACAAACTGATCTAGAACAACAAACAAAATATGATCTACAAAAGATAATTTTTGTGCTGAATAATATTCTTACAATTATTGACAAGCCGTGAAAAATATTCAACAGAATTTCGTTCTGAAATTCCTATTAACATGGGTTTTGATTTTTACTAGAGAATAAGACGAAAGAAATGAACAATGTGAAAAATCTTAACATTTTATTACTTTATGCTTGAAAAACTACTACTTGTTATACTAGTATGTATTTCTGAAATGTTCTTCAAAATGATATATTTTTTCTTTTAAAAACCTTGTTTTTTACTTTTTGTAATTTCCTGCTTAAATTTCTTCTCATAAATTTAAATAAGAATCTAATTACTATGATATTAAAGATCAAAATCAAAACTTAAAAGTAACAGAAATTGACTTATAAACGGCAGTGGCTACCGCCCCCATGCCCCTTTCTTCATGCAGAAGATCAGCAAGTACTTCCCTATAAGACTTCAAAAATTTAAAACATTTATCCAATAGTTTTATTTACGCAGGTAGCATTATTAGTAAGGGTAACGGGCACAAGTAAAACGTAGAATAATCATGGTACAGGGTGTTTTCTAGGAGGTGAAAAAAAGAGTTTGGAATATTAGGGTAAGTCTTAGAGCTTCAATCAAGACAGTGTTGTTACTTTAAAAGGTTGTGAAGAATATGCTATAAGTTTTCAAGAGGAGTTGTTTTGAGGCTAGTCTTAGGTACTCCTTTGGATGACCGTATATCAACAGTTAGCTGCACGAAAATATGGTTTGATCCAATTGTCTAGGGGCAATAATGAAATAAGGATTAAAATAGCTAGGTCCTCGGTTACGGGTGAAAGATTATGAACTGCCGCACGTGGGGCTTTTTGGCAATTATACTAAAGCTAAGAGAAGTACATCATCGAATTGCCTGCTAAGAGGGCACAATAAAAGATTTAAAGGACGTAGGAAGTTCATAGGTGGGAGTGAAGCTCTAAAGGGAGTGAGGGAGAGGAGGAGTGTGATCACCTGTTTTGGCCTCAGATGGATTGGTGCTGTGATAAGTTTTCATTGTTGTTGTGGCCTATCAATATTTTACAACCTCTGATTTGATATGATTATCTCTGAAAAAGGCATATCAGTCACCATATCTTTCTTGAGAATAATTTGAAATTTTTTATTTCGGTTTAGAAAAAGTATTAAAACTTTTGCTTTCTTAAATAGGTTGAATTTATAGTTTTATTCTCAGCAATATCGGTCACTTTTCTAGAGTATTTACCCTTTTTCTGCAATTGTAGAAGTTTCTTATACTAATAACCTTTGAGCGGTATATTCAGAATTAATAGCGGAACTTGTCCATTATTTGGTGCACATTCGAGAAATGAAGTTTGGTAAATCCTAATGAATTATACCAAATACGATGAAAATTTAATGCTTTGGAAACAAATGTAGACTATATGTTTGCAGACTAGGGGGGGGGGTTAAAGTATAGCGGGTTTGTATGCAAAATGTATTAGCTACAATTATTCAGCATATTATGAAGTAAGAACTGTTTCTACCTTCGCGCTGTCCAAATGCTCTACCCCCTACCCCCTCCCCTCAATGTGAAAATTTATTTCCAATTATATATTTCCCATCTATTTTGTCACTTGCCTTTGTCTGTCTCATGCTAAGCTGAAAGAAATTAGCGAAAAAACCGGTTACTCTCTTGTCTGTAGATCCACATTCTCGAGTGTGCACCAAATAATGCACAAGTATCTTGGTAGCTTTTATTCATTTGGAATCATCAGTAAAAGTGTAGTCTTTTTATGGCACTTGGTAAATACCAAGTGCCATATAGCAATGGCAAATTCTGTCGGTCTGTCGGTCCCGGTTTTGCTAGTTTATGCACTTCCAGATAAGCTAGGACGATGAAATTTGGCAGGCATATCAGGGACCAGACCAGATTAAATTAGAAATAGTCGTTTCCTTGATGCGAACATCCGGAAGGGAGTGGAGGACGGTTAATTCGCAAAAATTAGAAAAACTGAGGTATTTTTAACTTACGAATGGGTGATCGGATCTTAATGAAATTTGATATTTAGAAGGATATCGTGTATCAGAGCTCTTATTTTAATTTCCGACCAGATCTGGTGGCATTGGGGGGAGGGAAGAACCTAAAATCTTAGAAAGTGCTTAGAGTGGAGGGATCGGGATGAAACTTTGTGAGAAAAATAAGCACAAGTCCTAGATACGTGATTAACATAACTGGAAAGTATTCAATCTCTTTGGGGGTGTTGGGGGAGGGTTAATTCTGAATAATTAGAAAAAATGAGGTATTTTTAACTTACGAAGGAGTGATCGGATTTTAATGAAATTTCATATTTAGAAGGACCTGGTAACTCAGATCTCTTATTTTAAATCCCAACTGGATCCAGTTTCATTTGGGGGAGTTGGGGGGCGGAAATCTTGGAAAACGCTCAGAGTGGAGAGATCAGGATGGAACTTGGTGGGAAGAATAAGCACAAGCCCTAGATACGCAATTGACATAACCAGACTGAATCCGCTCTCTTTAGGGGAGTTGGAGGGGGTGTTAATTCGGGAAAATTAGAAAAATTGAGGTACTTTTAACTTAAGAGCGGGTGACCGTTCGTGAGATATTTTTAAATTTGATATTGAGAAGGAACTCATGTCTTAGAGCTCCTATTTTAAATTCCGACCTGATCTGGTGACATTAGGGGGAAACTGGAAATCTTGGAAAACGCTTAAAGTGGAGAGATCGAAATGAAACTTGGTGGTTAGAATGAGCAAATGTCGTAGATACGTGATTGACGTAACCGGACTGGATCCACTCTCTGTGGGGGAGTTGGGGGGTCCAGTGCTTTGGCGAGTTCGGTGCTTCTGGACGTGTTAGTACGATGAAAATTGGTAGGCGTGTCTGGGACTTGCACAAATTGACTTAATAAAGTCCTTTTCCCTGATTCGACAATATGGGGGCTGAAGTGAGAGGACAAATTAGAAAAAATGAGGTATTTTTAACTTACGAGTGGGTGATCGGATCTTAATGAATTTTGATATTTAGAAGGACCTCATGACTCAGAGGTCTTATTTTAAATCCCGACCGGCATTAAGCCTCTGTTCCTTTTAAATTAATCTATTGATTCTTAGTTTTGCTAGAGCTCATACCATATGAGCTCTTTGCTCTTGGCTCTTCCGACCTCGTCGCAAGTGCCATTTGAGCTCTTTGCTCTTGTTATAAGTATGTGTTTTATGCAAAAATTTAGTTTTTTAGAATTTTCATTTCTATTGACAGTGTTCGTTGTTTGCCTACCATTCGTTATCGCGAACTGTTAAAAAAAAGCGAGAACACCAAGTCCTGGGCTTATTTGAGCATTTTGTGGTCTCTGCAACTGATCTGAGGTCTGTGGGAGTGTTAGAAGGGACTAAGGGGTACTAACATTTTAATGCCAGCCTAAGTACTTAATACGCTGGTGGAATTAGTTCAATAATACCTGGTCAACATTACAGTTGTTGTCCCAAGGTATTTTTACTCGATCAGATCTCTTTCTGGGGAAAGCTACATGCTTTCTATGCGCATTCATAAGAATGACTTGTGGAATCTTAATTAGATTTTGTACAGATTCGTAGCTAGAGCTTTTGTTTCGTTTCTGGAGATCTTGAGTTTGACCTGATATAAAACGTCACTTGTGTTGCTCTGCAACTGAGATTCATGGATCACAGGACTTAAACCACCAAGTTTCTAAAACCAGGGACATAATTTTATATTATATATTTTTATTTTATATTTTATAACTGCAAAGTTTCCACTGCTTATAGTTGTGCGTGGAAAAGGAAGCTTGTAATGCTTAATTGTTCTTTTTGTTTGTTTTCGAGGCATGTAACCCCCTCCCCCCCTTCAAAAGAATTTAACCTCGCTTTAGAGCCGAATGATTTGTAAATCAATTTCATGTTGTCTGTCTTGTAAAGCTACATTTTGCCACTTGACTTATTTGAATTATATGCCATTGCTAACCAACGTTATATGAATGAATTACTTGGTTCCACCTCATGTAGCAACATCCTTTTTGCAAATCATTCCCGAGTATTTAAATTTTTCTATAAGACTTGTTGCACAATAGTTTTATTCACTTACCTCTTCAAAACACTTAGCGATAAAACACAAAAGATACATAAAACAGAAAACACAAAAGATACATATTGTCAGTTCCCTTTATATTGTAATGAACATTAGACTTAAAAAACCTTAGAAAAGATCATTCATAGTCTCTTAGACAAAAATTTATTACCTCGTTTTTTTTAGTACTAATTCTTGTTAATACACACACACACATACACATACACATACACACACACACACACACACACACACACACACACACACACACACATATATATATATATATATATATATATATATATATATATATATATATATATATATATATATATATATATATATATATATATATATATATATATATATATATATATATATATATATATATATATATACTCCTTACCTTATCTACTCATTACCATTTCCTTAAAATTTTTCATTCAACTTTTGTTTCCATACTTTCTGTTAATGTCAACTCAGTTAAACTTTACGAGGGAGATATTTTTTTCTTAATGGATTTTAATGGTCTCATGAAAGAGTTTTGAACATACATCAAAACATGGAGTTCGCTTGTTATCCAAGTTTGACGAGGAACAAATTATGCCGGGAAACGTTTTAGATTTTTCAAGCTGAGTTTTGGCATCGCGCATCATAACTTGCCAAGCACTGGACCTTAAATACTTCTGGAAATTCGGATCTTTCTCTCCTCTCTAGTGGCTAGACTGGAATTTTGAATTATGCTGTGATATTTAAGTGATTTTTTCAAGATCTAGCGATGTTTAAAAAACTCTCGACTCAAAGTCTTGTGAGTCCCTCTCTTTTTTCTAGGCCATACTTTTGTTTGAAAAGTTTTTAATTTGATATTTAAAATAGAGATGGATTCATGTATTTATGCGTGAGAGTTGGCTTATGGACAGTGGGGTTTGGGAAACTCTCAGATGGGGGTCCTCTATTTCACAAGACTTTTTTTTATTTCCCCCCTTATTTCCTACAAAACTTCGTGGGGTCTATTCCTGTGCACCTTCTTTCATTGGTAAAAGTGTACATACAAAAACTAACAGCATAGAGTTTGAAGTTCAACACACGTTCTAAGATTAACATAATCCGTATATATATATATATATATATATATATATATATATATATATATATATATATATATATATATATATATATATATATATATATATATATATGTGAACTATCCTTCTTTCCCAAGAAAAATAAAAATAATTGTTGAAATTTTTTCCTATTGTTGCACCTGTAAGTCAATTTTTCATTTCGTTTGTAAGGATTCCTGAATTGTGATTATCTCCTGCACTCTATTAGAAAAATACAAGTGATAATATCGAACAGTTTTAAGTTGATAAAGTCGAAACATAACTGGCATTAGTTGTTGATTTAGTTTTGTGTTTATATAATATATTTTTACATTTAGTTTTGTCTTTTTAATACAGAAAGTTTATTTTTTTTTTTAAATTTAGCTGCATATGAATAAAGAAATCGATTTCGCGGTTAAAGGAGTTTGAATGTGGGGATTTCCTTATAGAAATGTCAGTTGTTGAAACTAGGTGTCAATATTCACAGTTTTGCAGCTAAGCTGCTTGATTTATTCCATTCTTGGTGCTGTTTTATACTGCAAATGTTCACGATGTCAGAATGAATTTTCCTATTAAGTCAACCCACAAAGAATCCAAACCAAAGCTCAACCAACCTATCAATTTCAAAAGACGTAAGTTTCAATTAGACAAGGTACAATACATGCGAAATTCAACCAAGCAATGCTATTCCCGTGCAAAACTCAATCTTTGAAATGGGGTAACCTCCGCTATATTCAACCCCAGCAAAACAAAATCCGGCAAAAACAATCTTTGTAGAAATCAGGGTAAATTTTAGCTAACAAATAGAAATACATTTAGAATCACAATTTCATCCTAAATCTAAATGTAACGTACATTGGCATCGCAAAGGTACTTCACCCTCCCCCCAATGAGCCTGAATTATATACATACACTAAATTGTCAATTGTCTTGATAAACCGTTAAATCAATTTGAAGGAAAGAATGACATGTGGAAAAATTAGTGCATGTATACGATCCAAACTAGATGTGACCATTGGGGTGGGAATGGGGTAAAGTTCCTTTGCGGCGTAAATGAACGTTATATTTTGATTATGGACGAAGTTCTTATTCTGAAGGTATGTCTATTTCTTAGTTATATCATCATTCAGTTAAATCGAAAAATTTACCGAAATTGGTTCCTGGATGACTCGTCAGTGGTCAAATGTCCTTGGGGATAACAATTATGGGGGACAACTTTTCATGAGAGATCGGTAGAGAGAGGGAGGGGTGTAGGTTGGTGAAGTTTTTAAGTAGGATTTGGATGGTTAGGCTGACTTTTTTTTGTTTCAATATCACAAGGGCATAATTTCTTTCATTGGGTTTTGCAAATAGACGAATATTAGATGCAATTTGAAGAATTGATAAGGAAATATTTCAGGCCAGTCACGTAGACTGGGGATGCATCTGGATCCGCCCTACACCCACCCAATATCTCTTGAGTTTTGAAATTCTTCTTCTTGTATCTTAAATTTTCATACAATTTGCTTATTTGTTTTTTTTGTTTTCAATCAAAGTTCTGACGCGCTTCAAATATCCTTCCCTCTCAAAAGGTTTCCTGCGTCCATATCGTATGAAGTATGTGCACAAGAGATGCTTGGCCCCACTTAAAATATAACTATGCTGCGAATTCCCATGAATAACTAGATTTTTCATATAATTAGTTTTGTGTTTTGTTTTTATTTTCCCCACCCTCTTTCCAATTGTAAACCCTCTGCAATAGATTCGTGATTACGCACATAATACTTAAAATGCATGTTTAATGACAACAGCACTGATCAAACTTGATGCAACAAGATGGTTTTATACTGCAAACACTTTGATCTAAAATGGGATTAAATAAATAAAAAACAAACAAGTTTTTTCAACTGAAAGTGAGGAGCAACATAAAAACTTGAAACGAACAGAAATTATTACCTGTATGAAGGTGATTGCCCCCTCATCAGCACCTCGCCCTTCACGCTAAAGTTTTTTTTATTATTTTTAAAAAAGCTTCCTATTGTTCTAATTAAACGATCCTTGTGTTCCAGGGGTCGTTCTTAAAGAATTGGGACAAAATTCAAATTTTAGCGTAAAGAGCGAAGTGTTGAGGAGGGGACAATCCCCTTCATACACGTAATAATTTCTGTTCGTTTTAAGTTTTGATGTTGCTCCTTACTTTCAGTTGAAAAAACTCAGTTTATTTAATTTAATTTCTGATCGCCTTTAAGTAATGCTAGGAAATCTGGCCCCACCTCCACGAGGAAATCCCCCTCCCCACAGAAATATCCTCATGACAATTAAATCCCGGTGAAAATTTACCCTGGACAATTACCCTTAACAAATCTACGCGTAAAATTGAGACGGAAAAGAGAAAGCAAAACATTTAAAAAATATATTGTATAGGAATCCTGGCAAACTCCCTTAGTGTATAATTTCCCCTGACAAGTTCACCCCCTGGAAACTTCCCTCCCCATAAAATTCCCCTGTGTAAAAACCCCCAGCAAAAAATTTGCCTCTTCCCACCCGTAAATGTATACATATTTCACGATAACAAATACAATTCGTAAAAAGTGGGCTAATTTTCTGACATAAACACCTATCCTCTGGGGCTGTGGGGGGGGGGGGTCATGTTATTTCCAAAGGTACAGTTATTGGACCTTTCAACTATGATGAGCAAAATGGCTATCTCAAAATTTTGATCAGACGACTTTGGGAAAAAGAGACGAGAGAGGAGGCCTGGTTGCCCTCCAATCTCTTTTGTCACTTAAAAAGGGTACTAGAACTTTTAATTTTCGTTCGAGTGAGGCCTCTCACGATATTCTTGGACCACTGGGTCGGTACGATCACCCCTGGAAAAAAAGAAATAAACACGCATCCGGGATCTTTCTTCTGGCAAAAAAATACAAAATTCCACATTTTTGCAGATAGAAGGTTGAAATCACTACAGCAGGGTTCTTTGATACGCTGAATCTGATGGTGTCATTTTTACTAAGATTCTATGACTTTTTGGGGGTGTTTTCCCCTTTTTGAAAATCAGGTATATTTTCTCAGACTTGTACCCTTCAATCCGCAAGACTAAACTTAATGAAACTTATATATTTAGAATCCCCGTAATATGCTGGTTCTTTTGATGTATCTATTGGTATCAAGACTCTGTTTTTTAGAGTTTCGGTTACTATTGACCCAGATCGCTCCTTACTTAAATTTCGTTTACTTACATAATCATTTACAACTAATAATGATTATTTATTTTAGCCCATTATAAAATAGAAATAAAGTAGGTAATACAATTTAGTAGTAATATATTATATGTAAAAAAAGAAATCCGAATTTAATATAAAACAATTAACTATATGCAGTCCTTAGATAAGGCCATGAAACGATTCAAGTACATAATTAAGTACTGTAAACTTGTTAATATCCAGGAATTTTTTTCGGGGGTGGTGGGCTACAAAATAATTTTTTGGGAAGGGGATTACAATAAAAATATCAAAACTTTGTTTATATTTATCTTTGTTGCGTTTTTAAGTTTCGGACAGACATTTCGGGGGGGGGGGGCTAACCCCCTAACCCTCCCCTGGACACAGTGTTTACTGTAAAGAATTTTTGAACTAGGTGTGACTCCTTTCTCATGAAAACAGGTACTCCCCCTCCTGAGATCTTTAGTATATACTTCCTTACATTTTGCTCATACTTTATGTATTGCTGTTTTTTGTACTAAAATGCTAGAATGTGACACTTTCTTTGGCGCACTATCTTTTTTTTTTTATACTTAAAATGTGCTCTAGATATTTAAATGTTTATTTGAGTAAACCCTGCTTCAATAATCTTTGACTACTGGCTCGGCACGATCGCCCCTGGGCAAACAAACAAATACACACACACGCGAGGCCATCCTTCACTCGAACAATAAGAAACTTCATATTGTTCAGATAGTGGCTTTTGGATTCTCATACATGTTAATTTTTATGTATAATTTTTATCAAGATCGCACCTTGCCCCCCTCTGTCTGTCCACCATTTGGGCTGTTAAGCATAAAAATTCAATATCTTACGTTACAAATGCATTTTTTTCTGCAATAATTAGGGAGCTGTTCCTCACGGCATTTATATCATAGGCTTAACTCAAAAATCTTCCCATAAATAAAAGAAGTTTCGAAATTAATTAATTCCTTCCCCCCCAGAAAAAAACCTCCCCCCCCCCAAAAAAAGAGAATATATTCCTTCTATATTCATTTGAAGGATCACGGAGGGTTTGAACAAAATGGCATAAAAATGCACTTTTTGAGGCTTCAGGAACCCTCGTTCTACCTACACAAAGCTCCACCAGCGCTCCTCAAATGAATCAACTTCGTTAAATGAAGCTTTAAAATAAGTCCCTATGGGGTTACGTGTATCTTTAGGAGCAAATCAAATCATATCGCTAACCTTGAAACCGGGAAGCTCAGTGTTTTAAAACGGTTTGCTATTTCAGAATCTTCAAAAGATGCCTTTTCATCCCTTTTTTAAGGGCAAAATTGTTGTTTAGTGCCGGATAATGGCAAAAAGCGCCGCTTGCATTATCTTTTTTACTACATAAAAAGGTCAGTAGAACCATTAATTTTCATTCAAGTGAGCCTTTTTCCAATTTTCCAGGAGCATTGATCCAACTAATCACCACGTCTTTGAAAATTATTCTTGGAAAAAATGCAAATATTTTGTTTTTCTGTAGATAAGGGCTTTCAACGTCAGTAATAGGATTCCCTCATATGCTAAATTTGATTGTCTAATTTTATCAATATAACTTTCCCTTTTGGGGATGTTTTGCCCCTTTATCGAAAACTAGGCAAATTTTCTCAGGCTTGTAGCTTTTGGTTGGTAGCCTTGAATTTAATGAAGTCTGTATATTCTGTTTTGCACGGGCTTAAATATGACTTTCTGCAGTTTTTAGATGGAGGGCTGAGAACCTCGGATTGAGGTTCTTCGGACATTAGAATTTTAATTATATTCTTTTTTATTACGATCCGCAACTACTTTTTGGGGGGAGGGGTCATACTGTTTATCAATATTCCTAAAAAAAAAATCATCCTTACTTTTCACTTTAAATTGAAACATACGGTTACTTTTTCTGGATAGGTGCCAAATGACAATTCTTTTCTTTCAAATTTAATTCCAAACACGGTTTCAAGATTTAATTACTATTGACTGCGGTTCGCTCTTTACTAGGAAGTCTTTTGCTAGTAACTAGCATCGAAAAACATAGAAGACTATCAGTGACAAACAGGCTAAAATGCGATTTCCTTGGGGTTTAAAAAGGAAAGAAGGACCAAAAACTCCACTATATGCCTCCAAACTCTGTTAAGGGTTTATTACCATCATGGGAAATCCTTGGTTCCCCATTGCCCTCCCTCCATCGGCACCACGGGAGGACTGAAAACCTTTGGTTGTTGGTTTTCGATCATGGTGGTTCTAATGACCATGACCCTGACTAATGGTTACTATTCCTGAATTAGTTTCAAATGGCAATTATTTTACAATCAAAGATTTATTTAAAGGACGTGTATTTTAATTTTCGGTTAATGCGGACATTATTTTGCTCTTTGTTAGATTTTAGCTGTTACTGTTGCCATGTTAAGAAAGATTTTGATCAGGCCTAGAATACAATTCAGCAAATATAACAAGCTCTTTCAACTAAAAGTAGGAGCAATATTAAAACTTAAACCGAACAGAAATTATTTCGAATATAAAGGTGGCTGCCTCCTTCTCAACCCTCCGCTCTTTACAGTTAAATCTTATAGTTCTTTAAAAATACTCCTCATTCAATTCCTACGGCCCTTGAGCAGTCGTTCGTAAAGAATTTGGACAAAAGTCAAAGTTTGTTGTAAAGAGCGAGAGTTAAGGAAGGAATAACCCCTTCATATACGAAACAATTTCTGGTCGTTTCAGGTTTTTTTATGACCTCTTACTCTCATTTGAAAAAAGCTGGTGTTTTTTTAATTTATTGTCGTTTTTCAAATCATGCCCAGAACTAACCAATATAAACGAAAATAATCTTTCCTTTCTACTCATGGAAAATACTTTCTACTCCCGCCCCACACACAGACGTACTCCTTTCTACATCTATCTGAGGGTTCATGGAGAGTTAGGCATTGGGGGATTGAAATGCACTTTTTTAGGCATATAGCAGCCCTTCCCCCCAATACAATGACTCACAACCCCTCCTTCATGATAGCTGATCATACATTAATGAACACAATTTCATGAAAAATTACGTAAATAAACTTGGATAAATTAGTCATTAAGATAAATGTCTCTATTAACTATTTATCTTGTGTGGGCTGCATAATTTTTCACGAACGAATGCGCCACCGTGTGGGATTACTTTTTCTACCACTGGGATGCTTAACACATAGTTTCTCGATACTTTTAGATTGATTCGATATCTCAGAAGTTCCAATTGATGACAACTTAGTCCACTTCGGGATAAAAATCGTAGTTTGGCCCACAAAGCGACATAAAACGCCCTTTTCCTATGTCATAAACTTTTTGGTCACTTAAAAAGGGAACAGAACTTTCAATTTCTCGATCTTCTAGGACTACTGATTCGATATGATCACCCCTGAAAAAAAAGCAAGCAAACGAATAAAAGACTCATCCGTGATTTTGCCCAATTCTACATTTTTTTAGATAGGGACTTTCATCACAAAGGGATCATCAAAAGTCGATTGTTATAAAGGATTTACTTCTCAGAGCTTCGATTACTAATGGCCTGAGTCGCTTTTTACTTTCTGTTCCTTACTACGAACTGTATCGAAAATTGATTTGGCGTCGAAACTTTCAGTCTCGAAATAGTTAGGCCGAGCGAAAAAGACGCGTCTTTTTGGAAAACCACTGACCGATCCAACATGCTTGACTTTTTTTGTTCAAAGGGATGGGGGAGGGGTTGATGTGTAGTAAATTTTGATATGACAAAAGGTGTTATGTGAAAACATTTTTCTCGCGATACAGAATTCCTGTTGGGATGCGATCACTTTATCTGAATCTTCGATTACGCATTAGTCCTCAATGTTCGGACCGGTTTAAGCAGATTCATTTAATGATTTTTTCTTTATTCCAATGAGATTGTCATATATCAAACAGTTCGTGGTAACGAACTGTAGTAAGGAGCGACCCGGCTCAATAGTAACCAAAACTCTAAAAAATGGAATTTTGATGCCAATAGTTACATATATAATGTAATATATATATATACATAATGTATATATATACATATATATAGTTACATATATAAATTTCATCAAGATTAGTCTTACCCGTCAAAAGTTACGAACCTGAGAAAATTTGCCTCATTTTAGAAAATAGGGGGAAATAACCCCTAAAAGTCATACGATCTTAACGAAAATCACTCCAGCAGATTCAGCGTATCAGAGAACCTTATTGTAGAAGTTTCAAGCCTTTATCGACAAAAATGTGGAATTTCGCATTTTTGCCAGAAGACAAACCACGGATGCTTGTTTATTTGTTGTTTTGTTTTTTTGTTTTTTTTTCTCAGGGGTGATCGTATCGACTCAGTGGTCCTAGAATGTCGCGAAGGGGCTCATTCTAACGGAAATTAAAAGTTCTAGTGGCCTTTTTAGGTGACCAAAAAATTGGAGGGCACCTAGGCCTCCTCCCACGCTCATTTTTTCCCCAAAGTCACCAGATCAAAATTCTGAGATAGCCATTTTATTCACCATAGTCGAAAAACCTAATAACTATGTCTTTGGGGACAACTTACTCCCCCGCAGTCCCCGTGGGAGGGGCTGCAAGTTACAAACTTTGACCTGTGTTTACATATAGTAATGGTTACTGGGAAGTGTACAGACGTTTTCAGGGGGATTTTTTTGGTTTGGGGGGAGAGTTGAGGGGGAGGGGTTACGTGGGAGGATCTTTCCATGGAGGATCTTTCCTTGGAGGAACTTTCAATGGAGGGGGCGCAGAATTTCTAGCATTATCAAACAGTTCGTGGTAACGAACTGCAGTAAGGAGCGACCCGGCTCAATAGTAACCAAAACTCTAAAAAATGGAATTTTGATACCAATAGCTAAATCAAAAGAATCGCATTTTAATGCTGATTTAATTACACCATGAGATTCAGCGCATCAGAGAACCCTACTGTAGAAGTTTCAAGTTCCTATCTTCAAAAGTGTGGAATTTTGTATTTTGTGCCTGAAGGCAGATCACGGATACGTGTTTATTTGTTTGTTTGTTTTTGTTTTTTTTTCCCAGGGGTGATCGTATCGACCCAGTCGTCCTAGAATGTTTCGAGAGGGCTCATTCTAACGGAAATGAAAAGTTCTAGTGCCCTTTTTAAGTGACCAAAAAAATTGGAGGGCACCTAGGCCCCCTCCCACGCTAATTATTATCCCAAAGTCAAAATTCCGATCAAAACGGATCAAAATTCTTAAATAGCCATTTTATTCAACGTAGTCGAAAAACCTTATAACTATATCTTTGGGGACGACTTACCCCCCCCCACAGTCCCCGTGGGAGGGGCTACAAGTTACAAACTTTGACCAGTGCTTACATATAGTAATGGTTATTGGGAAGTGTACAGGCGTTTTCAGGAGGAGTTTTTGGTTGTGGGGAGGGATTGAGAAGAGGGGGATATGCTGGGGGAACTTTCCATCGAGGAATTTGTCATGGGGGAAGAAAATCCCCAGGAAGGGAGCGCAGGGAATACTAGCATTATTTAAAAAAAAAACAATGAAAAAATAAATATGAAAAAGTTTTTTTCAGCTGGAAGTAAGGAGCAGCATTAAAACTTAAAACGAACAGAAATTATTACCCATATGAGGGCTCACCTCCTCCTAATACCTCGCTATTTACGCTAAAGTATTTTTAGTAATGTCAACTATTTATTCTACGGCTTTTGTGATTCAGGGGTCATTCTTAATGAATTGGGACAAAATTTAAGATTTAGTGTAAAGAGAGAGGTACTGACGAGGGGGCGAACCCTCTCATATATGTAACAAAAACATGAGAATAAAAAGTTTTTTACGTAAGCTAATTTATAAGTTACGTATATCTTTTACTAATAAAAAGATTTGTAAAATATTAAAAGTTCTAGTTGCCTTTTTAATTAACCAAAAAATTGGAGGGCAACTAGGCTTCCTTCCCCGCTCTTTAATACTCAAAATCCTTCGATGACAATTATGAGAAAGCCATTTAGCCAAAAAAAAAAAAAAAATATGCGAATTTCGTTTTAACTATTCCTCTGCGGAGAGCCAAAATCAAAACATGCATTGATTCAAAAACGTTCAGAAATTAAATAAAAAAAACAAGTTTTTTCAACTGAAAGTAAGGAGCGACATTAAAACTTAAATCGAACAGAAATTACTTCGTATATGAAAGGGGCTGCTTCCTCATCAACACCCCGCTCTTTATGCTAAAGTTTGACTCTTTCTCTCAACTCTTCTTTTTAAAACAGTAAAAAACTCTTTCTCTCAACTCTTCTTTTTAAAACAGTAAAAAACTTTAGCGTAAAGAGCGGGGGTTGATGAGGAAGCTGCCCCTTTCATATACGAAGTAATTTCTGTTCGTTTTAAGTTTTAATGTCGCTCCTTACTTTCAGTTGAAAAAACTTGTTTTTTTTTTATTTAATAAATAACTAATACGAATTCTTGGTGCAAATTTTTCTCGTATTATGTGAGAACCAAATCTTTGATTTCCCATGAGCGAACTGCTCAATTTAGCATCAAAATTGTCACTACTTAGCTCGATTTTATATTTCCAAGAGAATGTCGTCGTCAGGAACAACTGATGACGCTTGTGTCCCCTAGAATGTTCCTAAAAATTGGCTTCTGTATCGGATCAGTCTTTAGCTGTTTGCAGTACACGCCGAAATTGTCTTAGTCGATTTCTTTTCAAGGGAATTCTCTGGGTATTTGATTATTTGTTAAGGATTTTTAGTTGGAAATGGTGACGGCTGAAGGTGGAGGTGGAGTTATTTTGGTAGGTGACTTCGCAATTTTGAACACCTTCTTGTTGTTTGTTTAAGAGCTAATATTGACGAATGGAAGATCCTTGATAATCGGTCTTTGTCTACTTTTTAACTTGAAATTTGATGATTTTGTGTGTTTAGTCCTAGTATTGTTATACCTTTCGTCATTTTCATTGTAATAAACAGAAAGTGGCAGGAAATATAAGAATTATAAAGTGAGAGGAAATATATAAATAATATGTTTCCTATGCATTCTTACATTGCTTCTCTCTTGTTTTTACCGTATGCCCGTAAATAAATTGAATAAACTATGATGAAACAAGAACCAGAAAAACAAGAGTGACGTAAGGTGGAATACATGGGAAATGTATAATTCGGGCTATATATTTCCATATTAGGGGGGCGGGGGCAAAGGACTGTGGAGCTGCTGTCAAATTTTGTTGGCTGTAATTATTTTGCATATTATGAAGTAAAAATTGTTTTCTTAACATTTTTCCTTTCCAACAGCCCTATTCTATTCCTTTACCTGTCACTGTGCTCAACTCAGAAGAGTGTATTTCACACATTTTGAAAATAAATTAGAAAGTAAAAAATATTCCTCTAGAAGTTGCCCGTTCGTCCCATTTGTAGTGACGTGTTTACTTCCTAGGAAGTAGGGGAGACCAGTCGGTCTCAAATTGGGACAAAACAAATAAATTAGTACCTGAAACTCAGCAAACCATGTCTAGAAATTCACACGACTCGAATTCTATGCATTGCATGGGTTTAAACTTAGAAATGAGCCCTAATTTATTTTAAGTGGTCTAAAAATCAGTTTAAGATCCAGAAGATTTAACCATTGTGTGGGGCGTATTGAGAATTGTAAATGATTGGGTCACTATCCGTTGAACTTTGGTCTGGATTATTATTTAAATTTAAACCTCAACCTTAACAGTTAAAATTTTGGCTCCGATTCCGGCCAAATTGTTGGATATTCCGGTATATTAGAAAGCATTTGAATGGCAATGGACAAGTTTCACTCACGGATATAATTTACCCTATTGTTTTTTGTGAAGTGATATTTTGGAATTTTCTTTTTGGCTATTTTGATTTCTTTTTCTTGTCCCGTTTCTCACGCATTGCTCCAAGTATTTAATTATCTGGTTTTGTTGTGTTTGACCTAAGTTTGGTAATTGAGCTTTATGCTCCCTGTGAAGAAAGCAATTTGTGACAAAATTACGGGTGTAATTTATAGGAATTGAACTTGTAGCATTAGGTTCGTTATTTTCAGATCTGTCCATTCACTCTGTCAGAATGATGTCCTTAGAAAAAGTCCTTAGACTTTTTCTTAGAGAGTGATATATACTTGCTTGAAAATAGGAATGTTTTCCCATTTTTTCCTTGTTTCTAATGTATTTCTTAATCTTAAAAAAAGTCCAATTTCGAAAATATAATTCGGTTAATGGACGAACCTAAATCTCAGCTATCTAATAATAGCACAATTTTCGTCTTATATTGACCGTACACTTTATAACCACTTTTATAACTTTAAAAACATTATAACCGTACACTGGAAAAAAATAAAATACCAAAAACTTACAAAGGAAATATAAAAAATGATCTGTCTATCTATTTATATTCAAATGAAGCAATATTATTCGGCTGCACGCATATTTTTTCCTATCTAAGGCTAATCATTGTGATTTTTATCAGGTGGTATTCTCACTACGCCAGGAAACAAAAGCTTTTACTTTTTTATATTTGGAAAAATATAAACCAAGTTATTTGAGTTACCAAATAGATGATTGAAAGTCCTTTGCTGACTCCCCGTGTCTTTTGAGTTCAAGGAAAATTAAGCTAAAATAAAAAGTTGTTTTCGATTTTAAACATTTTTCTAGTTATAACCTAAACTTTGATGTAGATATATGAACTTTGGGCGAAATTTAGCTTCTGTAATCTTAGAAGTACAGCCAAAATCTCATTTCTCCGTCACAAACTAATTGAAAAAAATTACTCTGAGCAACAACAAATCGCTAATTATAACTTTATTTTTCCGCATTGTCCTGTTTGGTAGTATTATTTTGCTAGCCAGTAGAGATTTAGTAATTATTCCAAACTCTCAGTGGCGAACAACATTATTTCTGTGATGTTCCATGCAGTGGTGACGTTAGATCGGATCTCTTTTAAGATTTAGGACGAATAAAATTGTTTTCCTTTCAAACAGAAATACCCTTTCCGCGAAAGGCTGAAAATCTTGTTATTCCTATCTTTTGAAGTTAATAATAGGCGAGATTCACCCTAATGTTGACACCGTCGATGGTGTCTGGACACCATCATGTCAACGCTGCGCCATTGAAGGCCCAAAGATCCAAAAGAAACATTTTCAACTATTTGAATTGATTCACTGACTCTTAAGTACAAATTTTACTTTATGCGAGGGAAAATAAAGGGCTTATAAACCACCATTAAAATCTTTTCAGACGTAGTCCGGAAGTTGAGATACCCGGATTCATTGTATTATTAAATAAAAAAAACTAATTTTTTTAGCTGAAAGTAAGGAGTGACATTAAAACTTAAAACGAACAGAAATTACTCCGTATATGAAATGGGTTGTCCCCTCCGCAATCCCTCGCTCTTTACGCTAAAGCTTTTAATTGTTTTAAAAAGTAGAATTGTGGCAAAGAGTCAAACTTCAGCGTAAAGAGCGAGGGATTGCGGAGGGGACAACCCATTTCATATACGGAGTAATTTCTGTTCGTTTTAAGTTTTAATGTCGCTCCTTACTTTCAGCTAAAAAAATTAGTTTTTTTTATTTAATTTCTGAACGTTTTTGAATTAATGCATGTTTGGTTTTGGCTCTCCGCACATAAATTATTAAAATGAAACTTGTATATTAATTCTTTTTTTGGCTAAATGGCTTTCTCTTAGTTTTGATCAGACGATTTTGAGAAACAAGGGGTGGAGAAGGAGGCCTTGTTGCCCTCCAATTTTTCGGTCACTTAAAATGGCAACTAGAACTTTTAATTTTTAATGAACGTTTTTATTAGTAAGAAATACACGTAGCTTAAGAATTAACTTACATAACAAACTTTCATAACCTTATATTTTTATTATGTATACGAGGGGGTTTTTACCCTCGTTAATACCTCGCTCTTTACACTAAATCGTAAGTTTTGTCCCAATTCTTTAAGAATGACCCCTGAATCAGAAAGGCCGTAGAATAAATAGTTGAAATTACTAAAAATACTTTAGCATAAAGAGCAAGGTATTTATCTCCTCCTAAATACCTCGCTCTTTATACTAAAGTATTTTTAGAACCCCTCATATGCGTAATTATCTCTGTTCGTTTTAGGTTTCAATGCTACTTCTTCCTTTCATTTGAAAAAACGTTTTCATGTTTATTTTTCATTGTTTTCTTATAGTAGTGCTAGAGAACCCTGCGCCCTTTTCATTGAATTTTTCTTCCCTCATGACCGATTCCTCCAAGGAAAGATCCTCCAACATAGCCCCCTCTCCTCAGCCCCACCCCCAAACAAAACAAAATCCCCCTGAAAACGTCTGTAAACTTCCCAATAACCATTACTATATGTAAACACTGGTCAAAGTTTGTAACTTGCAGCCCCTCCCCCAGGGATTGTGGGGGAGTAAGTCATCCCCAAAGACATAGTTATTATGGTTTTCGACTATGCTGAACAAAATGGCTATCTCAAAATTTTGATCCGTTGACTTTGGGAAAAAAATGAGCGTGGGAGGGGGCCTAGATGCCCTCCAATTTTTTTGGTCACTTAAAAAGGGCACTAGAACTTTTCATTTCCGTTAGAATGAGCCCTCTTGCGACATTCTAGGACCACTTGGTCGATACAATGACCCCTGGGGAAAAGAAAAAAAAAAAAACAAAAAAAAAAAAAAAACAAACAAATAAACACGCACCCGTGATTTGTCTTCTGGCAAAAAATACAAAATTCCACATTTTTGTAGATAGGAGCTTGAAACTTCTATAGTAGGGTTCTCTGATACGCTGAATCTGATGGTGTCATTTTCGTTAAGATCCTACGACTTTTAGGGGGTGTTTCTCCCTATTTTCTTAAATAAGGCAAATTTTCTCAGGCTCGTAACTTTTGATGGGTAAGATTAAACTTGATTAAACTTATATATTTAAAATCAGCATTAAAATGCGATTCTTTTGATGTAGCTATTGATATCAAAATTCAATTTTTTAGAGTTTTGGTTACTATTGAGCCGGGTCGCTCCTTACTACAGTTCGTTACCACGAACTGTTTGATGTTATAACTAATTCTGAACTTCTTTCTGGTTCGGATTTACGAGTTTGCATTTTACTAAGTAATTTGTTGTTCTAAATGCTTTTGATCATACAAATACAGGAGAGAGAATAATGAGGACTTTTTTCCCAAGACAGTGAACGAACAAAACCTATTCGAATATTTCGGCCCTATATCTAAGGGCCGTCTCCAGCAAACAAAATAATAAACAATAACACACATACATTAAAAGTTCTTGATTAAAAATTTATTTTTTAAAATAGCCTAGGCATTATTACTTCTTAACGAAAAGTTCAGCCAAGACTGTGTGATAAAAGCTAACATTTTACGAGCTAAAAAGGTTCATTCATTTCACTAGCTGTATTCATTAAAAATTGGAATAATTTCTTATTGCGATGTTTGCCTTCTCTGCAGCTAATCTTGTAGTTGTTTTGGGATTGGGCTTGTTTTGGGATTGGGCTTGTTTTTATTGGTTCCTATTTTTGTTTTATTTTTAATTAGATTATTTTCTATAATTAATTTGATCATCTTTTAGATCATTTAGCTTTTGATCATCTAGAATATACGTTTTTCTTAATTGTCCCTGTATCAAACCCCTTGTTCTCTCATTGCTCATTCGGGTAATATTCTCACATATTTAATTCCTCTGTAGATTCAAGCGTATTCTATATACATAGATAAATAAACACCAAACCGGAATGTCATTGGCTTTTTTTATCACTCGTTTGAAGAATCAGTTCGGCTTTAAAATCAAGGTATTGATTACAGTTTAGATTATAGAATTTCCAAAGCTTTATAAGATGACTCATCCGTTGCATGCTACTGCTTCTATCGATTTACGATAGAAAAGAGAAGGGCCCCTCCCTTATTTCTCTCATAGGTTTGACCTTCTCCGGGGATCTTGGCATGCCTTGCAGTAAGATCTTTTTAGATCTCTCTGAATTGCGGTTTAAATGGAAAAAATTTGAGCCAGGCAAGGGAACAAAGTTAATGTTTTCTGGGGAAAAGAATAAAGAAAAGCCAGCTTGATTATAATATGGGATTGGATACACTTTTTTTTAGGTTAGGTTCATTTTATTATTTTAGTCATAATTGGTATCACGTATGCGCTGCAAAAATCTGAAGTAAACTTTTAGAAGGCTTTGCACCATACTTTGGTTTTTCCCATTCCTAAATAAGTGTATACAATTGCATTACAAATAGTTTCAGTTGTGAATAGTTAATTTTAAAGGGAATCAGTCATGAAGAGCTTTTATTTTTATTTTGGAGGCTTTACATTGCACCAAAGGGATCCCAAGAGGGATTAATTGACTATTTTCGTGTAATTAAGGAAGCAATGTTAGTTTACCCCCCCAAATTGAAATATGTTGCCTGAAAGTGTATTATCTTAAGGTATTTGACTTGTTTGTGACACTACTAAGCCTCCAAGTTTGGTCCAAATTTCATATGGTGATTGGGAAAATTTATGCATAAATTCACCCTTTCTGCTCTTTCTTTAG
The DNA here is from genome assembly GCF_032884065.1 of Artemia franciscana. NCBI lineage: Eukaryota > Metazoa > Arthropoda > Branchiopoda > Anostraca > Artemiidae > Artemia > Artemia franciscana. Next base: position 17,116,860 of record NC_088872.1, on the reverse strand, counting down.
CCGTCTTTTTTGCGTCCCTTTCACCCACCCCAGGGTAGGAACATGAACTGTTTGATTAGATTGCAAGGCCCAAATGTTTACTTTTTGAAATTGTTATGTAATTATTTCCTACCATATTTATTTTTCCAAAAAAAAATCGGAACCTTTTATGGAAGAAAATGTATTCTAGAGAAAAGTGATGTAACAATGTGTGCTTGAAGCTATATAGCTTGTGCTATTTCGCGAAATTCCCCATTATTAGAGAAATCTAGCTCATCAAGTTAAATCTGCCTATATTCATCAATTTTACAGGGTGGGAGTATTCAAATTTGTTTCAAGCGTGAAAGCATTTTTTTCTTAATTTGTGTTTTTCGTGAAATAAAATGACTTTTCCAATCATGGAGACATCTTTGTCCAGAACTCACAGTCAGAATTTTCACTGATGACGCTCCTTTTTTTGTCAAATTTTTTCAAAAATTAGGGTATGCCAACAACTTCTTATAGGTAAAATTAAAATTAATGAATTTAACAGATTTAGAATCACCATGAAAAGTTGATTCTTTTGATTTTTATACTATTGTCATTGGTTTTTTTTAAGCTACAGCTATTATTAGTCTCAGCTATTATGAGTCACATATTAGTTACAGTTCGTTAACGTGTGTTGATTGATGATTATTAACTTAATGAAGTTTTTTGACAATACGATTTGAGTTAATTCACAAAAACTCTACATATCATTGAGCAATTTTATAACCGACTGTTGTAGCTTAGCCGGTTTAGGTGCTTATTGGTTTGGCAAATTGCAAGAATATTAACAGAATTCTACGTACGTATTGGTTTTGAGATTTTTTTTTTCTCAGGCTATTGGCAATGCGTGTTAAACCGTGTGATTTCAGCTATACCGGAGTTTTCGAAGCATAATTTTAGTCCAATTAGGATTGCACTCTAATTCCCGCACACTTAAATTCTCGAATCTCAGACAAAAAAATAAAACAAAAAAAAACCTTGTCTGTAAGCAGAAGAAGATAACCGAAAAATCAGAGCAGGATGAATAGAAACAATCTGAAGGGAGTTTGTATTTTATGTGATGCAATTTAGGCAATAAAAGCGATACTTTTGGAATAAACATTTGGAAGGGATAAATATGGCAAAATGGGGTAGTTTATCAAACAGTTCGTGGTAACGAACTGTAGTAAGGAGCGACCCGGCTCAATAGTAACCAAAACTCTAAAAAATGGAAGTTTGATATCGATAGCTACATCAAAAGAATCGCATTTTAATGCTGATTTTAAATATATAAGTTTCATTAAGTTTAGTCTTACCCATCAAAAGTTACGAGCCTGAGAAAATTTACCTTATTTAGGAAAATAAGGGGAAACACCCCCTAAAAGTCGTAGGATCTTAACGAAAATGACACCATCAGATTCAGCGTATCAGAGAACCTTACTGTAGAAGTTTCAAGCTCCTATCTACAAAAATGTGGAATTTTGTATTTTTTGCCAGAAGACAAATCACGGATGCGTGTTTATTTGTTTGTTTTTTTGTTTTTTCGCAGGGGTCATCGTATCGACCAAGTGGTCCTAGAATGTCGCAAGAGGGCTCATTATAACGGAAATGAAAAGTTCTAGTGCCCTATTTAAGTGACCAAAAAAATTGGAGGGCATCTAGGCCCCCTCTCACGCTCATTTTTTTCCCAAAGTCAACGGATCAAAATTCTGAGATAGCCATTTTGTTCAGCATAGTCAAAAACCATAATAACTATGTCTTTGGGAATGACTTACTCCCCCACAATCCCTGGGGGAGGGGCTGCAAGTTACAAACTTTGACCAGTGTTTACATATAATAATGGTTATTGGGAAGTGTAAAGACGTTTTCAGGGGGATTTTATTTTGTTTGGGGGTGGGGCTGAGGAGAGGGGGCTATGTTGGAGGATCTTCCCTTGGAGGAATCTGTCATGGGGGAAGAAAAATTCAATGAAAAGGGCGCAGGATTTTCTAGCATTACTATAAGAAAACAATGAAAAATAAACATGAAAACGTTTTTTCAAATGAAAGGAAGAAGTAGCATTGAAACTTAAAACGAACAGAGATTATTACGCATATGAGGGGTTCTAAAAATACTTTAGCATAAAGAGCGAGGTATTTAGGAGGAGATAAATACCTTGCTCTTTATGCAAAAGTATTTTTAGTAATTTCAACTATTTATTCTACGGCCTTTCTGATTCAGGGGTCATTCTTAAAGAATTGGGACAAAACTTACGATTTAGTGTAAAGAGCGAGGTATTAACGAGGGTACAAACCCCCTCGTATACATAATAAAAACATAAGGTTATGAAAGTTTGTTACGTAAGTTAATTCTTAAGTTACGTATATTTTTTACTAATAAAAACGTTCGTTAAAAATTAAAAGTTCTAGTTGCCTTTTTAAGTAACCGAAAAATTGGAGGGCAACTAGGCCTCCTTCTCCACCCCTTATTTCTCAAAATCGTCTGATCAAAACTAAGAGAAATCCATTTTGCCAAAAAAAGAATTAATATACAAATTTCATTTTAATAATTTATGTGCGGAGAGCCAAAACCAAACATGCATTAATTCAAAAACGTTCAGAAATTAAATAAAAAAAACTAATTTTTTTTAGCTGAAAGTAAGGAGCGACATTAAAACTTAAAACGAACAGAAATTACTCCGTATATGAAATGGGTTGTCCCCTCCGCAATCCCTCGCTCTTTACGCTAAAGTTTGACTCTTTGCCACAATTCTACTTTTTAAAAAAATTAAAAGCTTTAGCGTAAAGAGCGAGGTATTTAGGAGGAGATAAATACCTTGCTCTTTATGCAAAAGTATTTTTAGTAATTTCAACTATTTATTCTACGGCCTTTCTGATTCAGGGGTCATTCTTAAAGAATTGGGACAAAACTTACGATTTAGTGTAAAGAGCGGGGTATTAACGAGGGTACAAACCCCCTCGTATACATAATAAAAACATAAGGTTATGAAAGTTTGTTACGTAAGTTAATTCTTAAGTTACGTATATTTTTTACTAATAAAAACGTTCGTTAAAAATTAAAAGTTCTAGTTGCCTTTTTAAGTAACCGAAAAATTGGAGGGCAACTAGGCCTCCTTCTCCACCCCTTATTTCTCAAAATCGTCTGATCAAAACTAAGAGAAAGCCATTTAGCCAAAAAAAGAATTAATATACAAATTTCATTTTAATAATTTATGTGCGGAGAGCCAAAACCAAACATGCATTAATTCAAAAACGTTCAGAAATTAAATAAAAAAAACTAATTTTTTTTAGCTGAAAGTAGGAGCGACATTAAAACTTAAAACGAACAGAAATTACTCCGTATATGAAATGGGTTGTCCCCTCCGCAATCCCTCGCTCTTTACGCTAAAGTTTGACTCTTTGCCACAATTCTACTTTTTAAAAAAATTAAAAGCTTTAGCGTAAAGAGCGAGGGATTGCGGAGGGGACAACCCATTTCATATACGGAGTAATTTCTGTTCGTTTTAAGTTTTAATGTCGCTCCTTACTTTCAGCTAAAAAAATTATTTTTTTTATTTAATCTTTCACTAAAAGATACTCTTATCGGTAAGTCAGCAAGCAATAATTTGAAGCGTCTAATAATTTTAATAATAAACAAATTGATGCATAGTTTAGAGTTTTTGCTACTCCATGATACATAAACGTATTTCCAAAGTTGTTAACAAGATGCTAGGGTTAGTCTATATTTTGCTCATCCAATCCTAGATTTTTACCCAGTTTACTGCCAAATAATGGCTGTGTTTTCCTTTTGCTACAACAATCAGTAAAGTTACACTTTCTAGAGTTCTATGATGATATATTTTTTCGTTTATTCTCTGCTGATTTTTAACACACGTTCTTTATTTTTGAAATTGGCGGGCGTGTAAAAACGTATAAAAATTAAATTGAAAATGGAAGATTTTTCTCATTACAAATTGAATCCCTGAATTTTTGTTAAACCTTTAAAACGTATATGATTGTGTAAGTTTCCAATTAGCCCATTTAAAGAAATAGTTTTCTTTTTCGTGTCCTTGGCACTTCAACTTTTTGTCAACCAGGAGGCACTATACGCAAAATCTATCATCAGTAGCTCTATCTGAAATATAAGTTCGTTAAACAAACTTAGTTCAGTAAATAGACAATGTTCATTTATTGGTTTATTTTCTTTGTTTTTCTTTTCTTTTCGTTGCTCCATTTTTCCTGTTTGCGTAGTGGTTTTTAAGAATTTACTCGTATAATTACTACTGTGAAAAATTGTATGGAAAATAAACCTGAAGTGGTTCATGGAAAAATAAAAGGCGCTTATGGAATATAAACGCGTAACTGTTTTTATAAATTAGTGACAATCCTTCGTAATTCATCTTTAGATTTTTAGCTTTTACCTTAATTCCTATTTACTTTGATCTAAATGATTGTAAGGATTCTATAGAAATAGGAGCACTATAGTTCCAAAAAAATTATTTTTCTTTTTCTTTGTAGACAGATTCGAATGCAAGTTTCCTTCGAGCCGCCCGTGCCGGAAACTTGGATAAGGTCCTAGAGTTTTTGAAAAATGGAACGGACATCAACACCTGCAATGCCGTAAGTCTCTTCTTTTCTTGTGCTTTTTGAACATTTTTGACAAAGTTACTTTTTTACGTTATGATTTGGTTGAAAGAGTTAAACAAAGGATGAAACCTGAGTAGAAGATTTGGAATCCTAGTGTAAATTTCGAAGTTTCTTAGCTGTAATTAAGTCCAGAGTTCTAATTCTCTTTCTGGAACAGAAAATGGAAATAAATATCCATCAGAATTTTGAAAAAAGACAGATGGAAAAGGCAGAAGAGGAAAAAAAGAAAACAAACCAAATACTGTTCTAGATGTATCAAAATAAACAGGCCTGACATGTTTTAGATAGTGACAGGTGCTCAATGGTAGAAACACTTCTCTAGAGCAGTGGTTCCCAAAGTTGGACTGGCTCCGACCCATCTAACAAAATTTCCAATCTTGGGACCCACTTTTTTCTGTCTCAGAGAAAACAGCTAGTAAATATAAGAGTCCACCAATATGCAACGCCTATCTCAACAACTTATTGTTGTGCGTTATATGTGGCAGATCGACGTGCAAGAATATATCTTGCTCTGCAAGCAAAAAAGTCGTGGAACTGCTGAGGTAATGTTCAGTACAATTGATTCCCATATAAAAGACAAAGCTTTACAGTGGAATAATTGTGTCTATATATGCACTGACGGTCCGCAGGCTATGTGTGCGTAAAATAGCAGTGTGGTTACGAGAGTTCTTGAACGAAGTCGGTGTGCTTTGTGGACACACTTTAGCCTTAATAGAATAAATATATTCGCAAATTTGATGGCAGGCCGTTAAGCCTCTACAAAACAAAAATCTTAATTTGCATTTCTTCTAAATTTGCACAAGGAGAAAATGTCACTAAACCCTCGCCTATGGGTCCACAAAACTTTTGGACCCATAGGCGTGGTGTCAAAGCACTGGTATCAAAGCATTTCCCGATGATTTCAAAACAGTACTGGACACAGCTGTGAAAATTATAAATTATATTAAAACAAAACCCTTACAAGCCCGCCTATTCCAAAAATCTGTGTAGAAATGGGTAGGCGCAATACACCCCTTCTTCTGCATACAGAAGTTTGCTGGTTATCCAGGGAAAGCACTGACACGATTAGTGGAATTGCGATTCTTTGGCGGATATTTTTTTTTCAAATTAAACGAACTCAATTTGTATTTGCAAGGTTAAAATGGATCAAACATTTTTGCTGTTCCTGATAAAATTCGAGCGTCCATGAACAAGCTTATGCTGTGGAACTTTTGGCCTTAAATTGATTTCTTAGCCTCCCCCTGCACAAAAAGACCCATTTACCTCTCCCAATAGTGGGTGAACGAAGAATGAAAGGTCAAAATAACTAGGCCTATATTTATGGAAATTTATGAATAATGTAGGAACTGCATATATATTCAGGGATAGATGTGGCACTGCACGGCAGCACTTCTCTGACCCTGGGAAGCTATATACATTGCTTATTGTTCTATGTCGTCTGACTGTTTCAAATTTTCTCCCAGTTGTATTTTGTTTATTTTTGGCCATAAATGGCTGAGAATGGAACTTACTGTAACGCTTTATTACAAAAGAAGGGCACGAGAAGTTTGAATTTCCATTGGAATTGTCACTTTTCTGATCTTCTGTAACCATTGGCTCGATATGATCACCCCTGATGGAAAAAAGGGAAAAAGAATTTTGCCTCTTTCTCGGGAAAAATGTGAAATTTTTTCCTTGATAAACAGCTGAAAACATAATTCAGTAAATTAAGAAGGAATTGCACTGAAAACGCAAATGCATATTGTATCCACTGAAACAACCTGAAATGGTGTCTTTGTTGTCGGCAAGAATGATGTCGCTGGAATATTTAACTACAGAAATTAACATTATTGTTTGGAATACGGTTTGTGATGATATAGCTAATGGTAAAAGCTTATTTCAAGAAATATGTGCCAATGGTTTAGAATGAACAACGGTTCCTGACTTTACAATTGTTGCAAATAAAAAAGAGCAAAAGTTTTTCAAAGTGAATCACGTGAGGCGAAGATTATGATGCTATGTAATTGAAAAGAAATTAATATAATAAGACTTTCGGCTCAGATGGAGTTATGAAAAATGTTAACGTCAGCAATGATGCTCCATTGTCTGTTCTTGAAGCGCGGAAGAGACTACTAGATTAAATCAAAATTGAGTAGTAAGGGTATTCCAGACTGGGTGTCTAATACTATTCCTCTATATATTCAGCTTGCAAGAGAAGGTGTTGGAAAAGTGAAGTACAAGTACAACGAGCCAATACCAGAGCTAGTTGATTATCGATTCTAGTATTTCACTTGTTTGTTTTCAAATAAAGAGGCATTTTTTGCTATTTTTAGATGAACTTGATTATTGAGGTTAGCGGCACTAGTATGTGCCTAATGAAGAAAACTGATTATAATTTTCTTTGGTTGTAGTATCCTATTTTTTTTGTATGAGGTTTCCCCCCTTTTTGTTTTCTATGAGTTTGTTTTTGTTATGCTGTATCTTTTTATTTTCTGTTTCGTTTATGATGCATTTAATGGTGATCGAAAGTTATTTTCTTTTTGTTTTTCGTTTTTTTTTTGTTATCTGGTCTAGTACGTTTTTAGTCCACTTGAAGCAACTACGTATGATGCAGAACATGGGACTGCAAAGAAACATCAGTTAGATCTCTATATATATTAAATAAAAAAAACTAGTTTTTTTAACTGAAAGTAAGGAGCGACATTAAAACTTAAAACGAACAGAAATTACTCCGTATACGAAATGGGTTGTCCCCTCCGCAGTCCCACGCTCCTCTTTACGCTAAAGTTTGACTCTTTGCCACAATTCTACTTTTTAAAACAACTAAAAACTTTAGCGTAAAGAGCGTGGGACTGCGGAGGGGACAACCCATTTCATATACGGAGTAATTTCTGTTCGTTTTAAGTTTTAATGTCGCTCCTTACTTTCAGTTAAAAAAACTAGTTTTTTTTTATCTAATTTCTGAACGTTTTTGAATTAATGCATGTTTGATTTTGGCTCTCCGCACATAAATTATTGAAATGAAATTAGTATATTAATTTTTTTTTTGGCTAAATGGCTTTTTCTTAGTTTTGATCAGACGATTTTGAGAAATAAGGGGTGGGGAAGGAGGCCTAGCTGCCCTCCAATTTTTCGGTTACTTAAAAAGGCTACTAGAACTTTTAATATTCAACGAACGTTTTTATTAGTAAAAAATATACGTAACTTAAGAATTAACTTACGTAACAAACTTTTATATTCTTATATTTTTATTATGTGTACGAGGGGGTTTGTACCCTCGTAAATACCTCGCTCTTTACACTAAATCGTAAGTTTTGTTCCAATTCTTTAAGAATGACCCCTGAATCAAATAGGCCGTAGAATAAATAGTTGAAATCACTAAAAATATTTTAGCATAAAGAGCGAGGTATTTATCTCCTCCTAAATACCTCGCTCTTTATGCTAAAGTATTTTTAGAACCCTTCATATGCGTAATAATCTCTGTTTGTTTTAAATTTCAATGCTATTCCTTACTTTCATTTGAAAAAACGTTTTCATGTTTATTTTTTCATTGTTTTTTTTTATAGTAATGCTAGAAAATCCTGCGCCCTTTTCATTGAATTTTTTCCCCCATGGCATATTTCTCCAAGGAAAGATCCTCCCACATAGCCCCCTCCCTCAACCCTACCCCTAAAACCAAAAAAATCCCCCTAAAAACGTCTGTACACTTCCCAATAACCATTATTATATGTAAACACTGGTTGAAGTTTGTAACTTGCAACCCCTCCCCCAGGGACTGTGGGGGAGTAAGTCATCCCCAAAAACATAGTTATTAAGAGTTTTGACTATGCCAAACAAAATGGCTATCTCAAAATTTTGATCCGTTGACTTTGGGAAAAAAATGAGCGTGGGAGGGGGCCTAGATGCCCTCCAATTTTTTGGTCACTTAAAAAGGGCACTAGAACTTTTCATTTCCGTTAGAATGAGCCCTCTTGCGACATTCTAGGACCACTTGGTCGATACGATGACCCCTGGAAAAAAAAAAAAAACAAATAAACACGCACCCGTGATTTGTCTTCTGGCAAAAAATGCAAAATTCCACATTTTTGTAGATAGGAGCTTGAAACTTCTACAGTAGGGTTCTCTGATACGCTGAATCTGATGGTGTCATTTTTACTAAGATCCTACGACTTTTAGGGGGTGTTTCCCCCTATTTTCCTAAATAAGGCAAATTTTCTCAGGCTCGTAACTTTTGATGGCTAAGACTAAACTTGATGAAACTTATATATTTAAAATCAGCATTAAAATGCGATTCTTTTGATATAGCTATTTATATCAAAATTCAATTTTTTAGAGTTTTGGTTACTATTGAGCCGGATCGCTCCTTACTACAGTTCGTTACCACGAACTGTTTGACAGTTAAATATTATAGCCCAGTCAGGTCTAGGAGCATTTTTGTCATGCATTATTCATCTATAAGTATAATTCTAAATTAGTTCCTAAGTGTTACCTAAATTTACTTACTTCTGGTGATGAAATAAACAATTATCCTACACGGTATGCAAATAAAGTGAGGAAACCTCAAGTCGTTAGCACTAGATAAGTATTTTCAATTGATCATATTGGGCAAATTGTTGGGAATAGTTTGCCCAAATTTTTGAAAAAGTCGGCAAATGTGTGTGATTCCCGTAGAGACCTTAAAACTGTTGTCTCCAGTTGCACGGTTTTGAAGATAAGTTAAATTGAATTTCTTTCGCTCTCAAGTTCCTACAAAAAAATCATCTAATGGAAATAAACTGTCTAATTTTTGTTGGGGGCTTGTGTTGTTGTTTGGAAGGGTTGTTACGACCAGGAGTTGGGCAAACGTAGATTTGTAATTTTTTCTTTTTCCTTTTTTTTTTAAATTGTATTCTTACGTTTAAGTGATTACTCCAAACAGGTGAAAGCTTACGAAGTGTTTATTTTTTTAATGTATTGCTTTTTTTTAGTGTTTTCTTTATGATTTTTTTTGTGTATTTTCTTGAAAAAAAAAACCGTTGTCAAATAAAAAAAAAAACAAAAAAACAAACAAACAAAAATTTCTAAGATCTGTCGAAATTGAAGGTTCTATTGTCATCTAAATCACTTCGTTTTTGGGGCTGTGTTCCCCATTTTACTCGAATTAAGCAAATTTTCCCGTGCTCATTACTTTCGATAGGTACGCAATACATTCATGTTTTTGGGATCATTATATATTTAAAATCAGCATGAAAATGCGATTCTTTTGATGTAGCTATTGTTATTAAAATTCCGTTTTTTAGAGTTTCGGTTACTATTGAGCCGGGTCGCTCCTTACTATAGTTCGTTACCACGAACTGTTTGGTAAAAAAATTAAAGGCTTAACGTTTAAGGTAACAAAACCTGAAAAACATTTAAGATTTTGATGCGTATATTCTTGTCAAACTTCCTATTTTAATTGTTTCTTCAGGTGAGGGTTCAATCCCAGAAGAATTCTTTTTCCACCTTTCCTCTCCTATATTTAGGTACTATATTTAGGTACAACTGTGTTTAATGAGGTACCCTGCATTAATTTAATTGGTTCTCTATTTCCAGGCATTGTAAACTCAGTGAAATTATATTTCTGATATCACAATAAAAAATAAGTGTTTTAGGATTTTGAAGCACACATTCTAATCAAATATCCTATTTTGATTGTTTCTGAGAGTGAATGGTCAACCCCGGAAGGGTTCTCTTGTCACCTCCCCCCTTCTATGTTCAGATACATTAGATATGTTCAACGATGTGGCCCGCCAAGGCTATATCAAGGGGGAGTTAGGGGGTTTGAATCCCCGAAATGTTTGTTCGACTCGTAAAAACGTAATAAAGCGAATTTAATTTTGTATGCATCTTTACCCCCCCCCCCTAAAAAAATAAATAAAATATGAATACGACTATGTGTCCCGTATTGATTTTATTGATAATTATCCATGTGTTAAGACAAACCTTGAAAGAGAGAATTGATGCTTGTCTAATTTGGAAAAATGCCAAGTCGGTTTCAGTTACTTAATTAAAATTTTTGTCACTCAGTCAGTAGATGGAATCTAAAAATTATGAAATCATTCAATTGAATGCAAACCATACATTTATTGACCATTTTTTACTAATAGATATTTTGCTAGCATCTTTGAGCGTTATCAAGGAAAAATGGTGGTTACAGGTAAAATATGCCTCTATCTTTACTTGCGTGCAAGAGAAGGGGATAGGGAGTAGAAATCCTAATAAAATTCTATGGAAGAGGTAAGTACCCACAAAGTGCTCGAAAGTTTGGATAAAAACGCACATTTGCTTGTTTCGGACCCTTCTATTTCCTACAAAAATCACTCAACCAAATATGTATCCAATGGCTACATTTGCGGTGACGTATCTACTTTGCGGGCAATTGTTTTCAAACAGTTCGTAGTAACGAACTGTAAGTAAGTAGCGATGCGGCTCAATAGTAACAGAAACTCCAAGAAACAAAGTTTTGGTAACAATAGATAGGTCAGAAGAATCGAATTTTGATGGTACCCATCAAAAGTTATGAGCCTGAGAAAATTTGTCCAGTTTTTGAAAAAGGAGGAAACACTCCCAAAATAGCAAGTGATGTTCTCCTTGGGGAGAACTAAGATAGATATGCATACAGTTAGGGGAATTCAAATAGTCTGTCAGTCTTATGAGCCATTTTAGGAGGAGTTGTCCTTCCCCAATATCTCGCTCTTCACGCTGAAGTTTTTTAGTGCTTTCAAAGAAGCTTCTTATTGTTCTAGTTAAACGACCCTTGTGTTTCAACAGTCGTTCTTAAAGAATTAGGACAAAAAGTCAAACTTTAGTGTAACGAGGGAGATATTAAAGAGAGGTCAATCCCCTTCATATACGGAATAATTTTTGTCTGGTTTAAGTTTTAATTTTGCCCATTACTTTCGGTTGAAAAACCCTGTTTTTAGATTTGATTTCTAATCATGTTTCTTAAATAATGCAGAGAAACCCGCCACCCCCCCCTCCATGAAAAAGTTCAACGATGGAAAGATCCTCTAGACAATTTTTAATCCTGGTGAAAATTTACCCCGGACAATTATCCTTAATATCTCCACGTGTAAAATTGATCCGGCAAAGAAAAAGAAAGACATATAAAATAATTCCATGTAGGAATACTAGAAAATTCCCTCAGTGTAATATGTCCCCTGAAAGGCTTACTCACCGTAAACCTCTCTCCTCATGAAAAATTTTTCCTCATGAAAAATCCCCCCCCCCCAACAGAAATTCATCCCTAATCGAAAAATGTATTCATACTTACCAATAACAAATACTATACGCATGCTTGGGCAAATTTCATAACATAAATGACCTTTCTCTAGGGACTGGGGGAAATGATCTCCAAAGGCATAGCTATTGGACCTTTCAACTATGCTGAGCAAAAATTTCGATCGGACGACTTTGGGGAAAAAGAGCGTGGAAGAGGGGTTAGCTATCTTCTAATCTTTTTGTATAAAAATTTGACTGCAAGGATTGACGCTGGAAAAATCAAATTGCTCCAAACTGATCTCACATAGCAAGAGAAGCGCATATGTTTAACGCTGTCTTTTCTGAACTTTACGAAAGTGTTTGTAGGCATAATTTTTTAAGCTTCCTTGAGAATGTTTTTTTTTTTTGAACCAGTTATTGTTTAGAAATATCCCTGTGTTGAGTTAGGTATGATACAACTGAAATGCGTGCGCACTTCAATTGCTACAAATAAGTGAAGCGTTCCAAATTAACATTGATACAAATCATTTCGTCAGCAGTGCATTGCGTCATCGACATTGCATCAGCAATATAACAGATTGATCTCCTTCAGAAAAAGAACAGTATCAAAAAAGAAAGTCTAATGCAGTCTTCTGTTGAAATTTATTATGTATTTTTTTTATGTATTTTTTTTTTTTTAGAATGGCTTAAATGCTTTGCATCTGGCAGCAAAAGAAGGTCATGTTAATGTTGTAGAAGAACTAATTGCGAGAGGTGCTTCAGTAGATGCAGCAACAAAGAAAGGAAATACTGCTCTCCATATTGCTTCACTAGGTAAGTTAACCATTTCTGTTTAATAGCTTTATTAGATGTTTAAAAAAAATGTGTCTAAAAGAAAAGTAAAGAGCCACACTAAATTTAAAATCTTTACCCAAGAACTTGCGGCTATAGGTTCCAAACTGAACATCGACCTAAAGCCGTTTGGACCATTTCTGCGCCTTCTAACACCATCCCGTCAAAACAAAATGTTTTATCATATTGGCCAAGAGAACGATCCTTGAAAGTTTCGAACTAACCTGTTATCACAGCTAATAAATCAGTAAACGCTTTGCCATATGCACAGTTTCGGGGGCCTTGGGGTTCTTGTCATCCCTGGAGACATATCAATTGAATCTTTTGACTATGTTGAAAAAGATGGATGTCTCAAAATCTTGATTGGATCACAATCAAGTCTTTGGGGATTAAAGGGGGCAAGCGAAAAAGATCATTGGAGGGGTGCTAGTTACTCTGAAACCACTTTTGACCCTTAGAAAGGGCACTATAACTATCTATTCTCAATCAAATGAGCCCTTTCCATGTTTTTACGACCATTTCTTCCATATGAAGTGGCTGCAAAAAAAAAATGCGTTGAATGCCCTTGGCTCATATATATTGCATCGCTAGAGTGTTGCCACCTGCCGCATAGCAAAGTAAGTCCCTGCTTGAAACATACTAAACAGCACCCCTCTCTCCTATCCAATAGGTCTCCTCCCTCCACATCACTCTTGTCTTGTCATGCATAGTCCCTCTTTGAGCCAAGACGTCTTTTTTGAATTACCATTCAGTTATCCTTTTGAAGCCACAATCTTTCTTAGAGAATATTTTATATAACTGCTAAATGCATTTGAAACTGGTAAGTTTGCATTTCTCTCATTGTATTAATGAGCAGTAAATTTTCGGCCACATGTTTTTCTGTGAGCAGGAGGGAAAATCAATTTGATCAATCTTATGCAGAGCCGTTCCTGAGGTGGGGGGAGGGCAATTGGGTCTGTTACCCCGGGAGCCGTGGCTTGGGAAAGCGCTGCGGCTTGGGGATAGCCCATTTTGAACCAATTTTTCACTTTGATTCAGCCTTTTTTGCTTATATTTGGGTCAGGAAGGGGTGATGTAATTAATTATTTCTCCAAATGCCACCAACCATATGAACGGCTCTGATCTTATGAGCCTCTTTTCTCCTCTATACGCACACAATTGATGATAAATATGTTTAATTTTTATGTGAGACAAATCTTTATAGTCCTAATTTTAATCATTAAAATTTACATTTTGATACTCAAATCTTCATAAACGAAGATTGAAGTTGTGTGGGAGGAAAGAAGTCTTAATGCTTAGTAACAATTCTTGGATATTCAACATGTTTCATTTATTGATTAGATACTTTTAATACATCACAAGAGCAAGCACAAAAGTCAATTTTTCCCTCGAACGAACAGCCCCCCCCCCTCTGCTCATGTAGTTAGTAAGGGAACGTCATATACAATAATTCCATCTTTTTTTGTCTTGCTATAACTTCTAATTTCTATGCATATTCAATACGTGATTCAGTGTCGAAGAAAACGACTGGGCTTTGGTGCTGTTCTTTTCTTTTTTGTTTCTCTGTCTTCCATTTTACCTGAAATAGTGATAACATTTTAGGGTTCTTCAGAAAAAAAAATCCAGTGAAGGCAGATTTTCGATGTAACAGGGATTTCTGGAAAAAAAATCAATTGAAAAAAAAGATATGCTAATGAGTGCCAAAATTTGGATAAAGCAATTGCAAAGCCCTGTATGAATGCCTACGCACGTGCCTGTTTCAAGTAATTTTTGCTTTTCAATTTACTTACCTTTTTGTCCGCCTGATGTAAGTACATGTGATGGGTTTTACGTAATGTTTTGCTGTTTTGTGCTATAGTCGTGCTATTTGATGTTTTCCTGTTTTAATACATTGTTCACTGTCACTGTTCAGTTCCAAAATGGGTCCATAATTTCGTAAAGCAGTCGGAAATATAGAAGTCCCTCCCCCTAAATGACTTACTGCGTAGCTGCCTGTTTTCAGTAATTTTCTCTTTTCATCACAGTTCCCTTTTGTCATGCTTTCGTGTATTCCTTCCTGTATGTACATGTGATGGGTTTCGTGTAATGTTTAGCTTTTTGTTTTATAGCGGGGCAATTTGAAGTTGTCCAGCTTTTGGTGCAAAACGCAGCCTCTGTGAATGTACAGTCCCAAAATGGGTTTACTCCTTTATATATGGCTGCTCAAGAAAACCATGACTCAGTGGTTCGATTTTTGCTATCAAATGCCGCAAATCAGAGTCTAGCCACAGAGGTAAGTAGAATTCTTTTAATATATTAAACCCTTCATCATATGAAGTACCAAGGACAATGAAATAAAAAGAAAGATTTCGCCCCTTGACCTATCTTAAATCTATTCATATCTATTCATATCTCAATGGTTTTCTGTTGGCTGCTTTGAAATTGTGAACATTTTTGGGTAGAGCAAATTTTTGTCAGTGTTGCCGTGTTGAACTGTGAAAATAAATAAAAACATAGCAAATTAGTTAAATTTGAAAATCCTTTTCGTCCACAAAAATTAAGATATTAACTGTTTGTTGATTCCGGAAGATAACTACCCATTAGATAGAAAGCCATATCTTCTTAAGGTGAGATGGTACCTTAAATAATTTATAAACTTAATGGATTAAAGGAAAAAGGTCCATTATGAACTTTTTTAATTTGTGTGGCAAAATTATTTGTAATCGATTAGGCGGTCTTGCGATGGCTTGTAGAGCTTGGATAATAGATGTGAAAAAATAACGAAAAATTCAAAGCTGACGCCCAATTTCCCGGAAATCTTGGAATAACCATTTAACTTCTCGTATTTTGCGCTAGAGATGATGCATTCAGTTTTAATGAAACTTACGTCATCAGGAAGCGTGAATTTGGTTATTTAGATTAAATGAAGCAGAACTTTCTTTTTATAGTTCAGGAAAGGGACTTTCCCTAAAAATGTTCTTGGATGTATAATTGCTCAGGGAAGCTAAAAATTGGATCGAGGGAATTATCATTTGAGCAATTGTGCTTCTTTAGGAGTTCCCTGGGGTGTCACTCGCTTTGATTGACAAGCTCGCTGGTATCTATATAAATTGGATCGTCGTAAGATTTTACTGTCAAATATCCGACTCGAACCACAAATTCTCGACAGCTCTCGATGATAGCCTTTGTCTAAAAAAGAATAAAAACAAACTTAAAAAAAAGAACATTTTCTATAAAAAAAAAAATTCAAAGAAAAGTAAGGAGTCGTATTAAAACCTGTGACGATCAAAAATGAAGTCTTATAATAACACAAGCCTAAAACGAAGAGAAATTACAATCAATAAGCCAAAGCAAACATATATTAAAATATGTAACCCCATCAAAAATAAGGATAATAGATAGAACGAACAGAAATTAAGATTAATAATCAAGCAAAGCTTGAAACAAACAGAGGTTACCACAAACAAGAGTAGGGCTGCTGCCCCGAAAAAGATTTTAAAAGACACAGCGTCATTTGCGCTTCATGAAAACAAAACGTATTTAAAACGTTTTCCCTATTATGGAAAATTTAAATTTGATGAGATTTCTAGAAATTAATATCATTTGATATTTACTAATTAGCCAAGTTTCATTAGTTCTATCCAGTCATCTGGATTGTATTGGTAATGTTTTTGGTCCCTCTGTTGACAAATAAAAACCATATTGTTCAAAATACATAACGTTTTCAGTAGAACGCAAACTACAGTCAACCCATTTTGAGGGTTTGAGAGGAATGGGGAGCATTACCACTCATATTTATAATACTTGATTGGCTTTGTGTTATTCTTTTGGTGTGTGTGCATGCGTGTTGTTGATGTAATGACAAACGAAAAATGGACTGATCAAAATACAAATGGTTTTCAGTGAAGAGTCAATGACGCTCTGGCCTTTAAAATATTTGGTAGGCGGTAACCCTACTCCTATTTGTGGTAATTTCTGTTCGTTTTAAGGTTTCATTGGGTTCTTCATTTTAACTTATATGCGTTTTATGATTCAATTATTCATCTATAGTAGTATCTATTATACTTATGCTAAATAGGATTATTTACTTTAAGATAAATAATTTCACCGTCTTAAGTATGATTTGTAATATGATTTTATTTTTACTTGTGACTCATAAATTTTCTCTTGAAGGTTCTTTTTTTTTAACATTTCTTTTAGATTAACATAGAGAATATAGATTCTGACTATTACACTGGTCATTGGAATAGAAATAGTATTTCGTTAAATAAAGAAGATGGTCCTGAAGTGGTCTTTTTAGGCAATTTGGTATTCTCCCAAGCTTCATATTCTTAAATTATTAAGAACAAAAGAAAATATTTAGCATAACTGTCAACATTGAGCCTATAGTTAATGTCAATTTATAGTCAATATTAAAGATTGAATAGAAATGATATCAAATAATACTTATTACTAGAAAGTTAAGAGTTGATATTAACTAGAGGTAATTTGCCTTACATTACTGTCAATTAATATAACTGTTTATTATGGACTGAGGAACTTGGGTTCTTTATTTTTGGATTCGAGCTATATACAGAAAAAAATTACGCTTCTCCTAAACAGACATTAATTTGTCCCAATAACGAATATTAACCAAAAGACGGCTAGCATTTAGCAACCCTAAGTATTATTGTACTTACGGACAGAAGAATTTAAAAACTTTACTTTTGAACTTAAGCTATCCAGGGGAAATTTTTTTTTACCCTTCTCCTTTAAAATACAGACCTGTTTACTTTCTGCAGATCTCGACAAATTTCAATTTTTATTTTCTTAAAATACAAAGGACAGTGAAAATTAAATCTGGTGGTAAAAAAGTTAGGAAAAATCCGGAACCTTTTATATGTAGTTATGCAATTTTTATAATAGGTGGTATCAAATTCAAAAATGGAAATATGGGAGGAATCCGCGAAAAATAAGCTAAAAACACTTAACAGCTTAAAGAGGATGCAGTACCTTAAAATTATTTTGCAAGCTTCAACGTCACTTGACCGTCACAAAGCATCATACAAAAAACTAAAAAGAAAAAAAAAACTAAAAACTAATAAAAAAAACTAAAAAAGAAAAAAAATAAAAAAAGGAAAAAAAATGAAAAATAAAGGAGAAAAACAACACTAAAAAAAAATAAAAATAAAAAAAAATAAAAAGAAAAAAGAAAAAAAATAAAAAAACTAAAAAAAAGTAAAAACCAAAAAAAAATAAAAAGAAAAAAAGGGGAAAAATACGAAAATTTATTTCATCATATACCATTTCAAAAACGAATGTATAGCCTATACAAACCGGGACACCGGGATACAAATGACGAACGGGACACGGGGAATATAAATGACGACCGGGACACAGGGACACAACTACAACGGGGACGCCGGGGGGCACAGGGGGATATATAAATGACGACGGGGACACAGGGAATGTTCGATTAGCAATCACCATCAACAAAGCTCAAAGGCAATCATTAGAATCATGAGGTATAACTAAAAAAACTAAAAAAAGGTAAAAAACTAAAACCTAAAAAAAAGACCAATTCAAAAACGAATGTATATACAGACCGGGACACCGGGACACAAATGATGACCGGGACACAGGGACACAAATACAACGGGGACGCCGGGGGGCACAGGGGGATATATAAATGACGACGGCGACACAGGGAATCGTCGATTAGCAATCACCATCAACAAAGCTCAAGAGCAATCATTAGAATCATGAGGTATAGATCTGAATACGGATTGTTTTCCCATGGACCATTATATGTTGCATGTTCAAGAGTCGGTAAACCTGACAATCTATTTATATGCACAGACAATTGGACAGCAAAGAATGTTGTATATTTACAAGTTTTACGTAGTTAGAAACATATATATATATATATATATATATATATATATATATATATATATATATATATATATATATATATATATATATATATACAGGTTGGACATAGGGAGACAACTACAATGGCGCGTAACTAATATGGCGCGTAACGACTTACGCGCGCGGGGGGGCTTGGGGGGGGCGCGAAGCGCCCCCACCAACTAGGTGTTAGGGTGGCGCGAAGTGCCACCCCAACAGCTAGTATATATATATATATATATATATATATATATATATATATATATATATATATATATATATATATATATATATATATATATATCTTCTATATATATAAAAATAAGTTGTCTGTCTGTGTAACGATGACTCTGGTCAAACATTTTCAGATCATTTGCTGGCAATTGGAAACGGAAAGCTCCCAGTAGTGGGAAAGCCGAGAATGTTGTATATTCGCAATTTTTACGTAGTTTGAAACACATATATAAATCTATCTATATTCACAGGTGGGACACTGGGACACAACTACAATGGCGCGTAACTAATATTTCGCGTAACGACTTACGCGCGCGGGGGGGGCTTGGGGGGGCGCGAAGCCCCCCACCAACTATATATATAAAAATAAGTTGTCTGTCTGTGGATCAGGTGACGTCATGTTTCTGTGTCGACTCTTCGACTAACGAAATTACAAACCGGGACATCGGGACACAAATGACGACCGGGACACCGCCACACCTATATAAATGACGACCGGGACACTCAAAGAGAAAGCGACCGGGACACAAGGAATGTTCGATTAGCAATCACCATCAACAAAGCACCGGGACACAAATGACGACCGGGACACAGGGAGTATAAATGACGACCAGGACATAAGTAAAAAAAAAAACTAAAAAAACTAAAAAAAGGTAAAAACTACAAAAAAACTAAAAAGAAAAAAAACTAAAAACTTATAAAAAAACTAAAAAAGCTAAAAAACTAAAAAAAAAATAAAAATGAAAAAAAAAGGAAAAAAAAATGAAAAATAAAGGAGAAAAACAAAACTAAAAAAAAATAAAAAGAAAAAAAAAGAAAAAAGAAAAAAAACTAAAAAAAAGTAAAAACCAAAAAAAAAAAACTAAAAAGACAAAAAGGGGAAAAATACAAAAATTTATTTCATCATATACCATTTCAAAAACGAATGTATATACAGACCGGGACACTGGGATACAAATGACGACCGGGACACAGGGAATATAAATGACGACCGGGACACAACTACAACGGGGACGCCGGGGGGCACAGGGGGATATATAAATGACGACGGGGACACAGGGAATGTTCGATTAGCAATCACCATCAACAAAGCTCAAGGGCAATCATTAGAATCATAAGGTATAACTAAAAAAACTAAAAAAAGGTAAAAAACTAAAAACTAAAAAAAATACCAATTCAAAAACGAATGTATATACAGACCGGGACACAAATGACGACCGGGACACCGGGACACAAGGAATATAAATGACGCCCGGGACACTCAAAGAGAAATCACAGACTGGGACACCGGGACACAAATGACGACCGGGACACATGGAATATAAATGAGGACCGGGACACAGGGACACAACTACAACGGGGACGCCGGGGGGCACAGGGGGATATATAAATGACGACGGCGACACAGGGAATCGTCGATTAGCAATCACCATCTACAAAGCTCAAGGGCAATCATTAGAATCATGAGGTATAGATCTGAATACGGATTGTTTTCCCATGGACCATTATATGTTGCATGTTCAAGAGTCGGTAAACCTGACAATCTATTTATATGCACAGACAATGGGACAGCAAAGAATGTTGTATATTCGCAAGTTTTACGTAGTTAAAAACATATATATATATATATATATATATATATATATATATATATATATATATATATATATATATATATATATATATATATATATATATATATATATATCTATTCACAGGTGGGACATAGGGACACAACTACAATGGCGCGTAACTAATATGGCGCGTAACGACTTACGCGCGCGGGGGGGGCTTGGGGGGGGCGCGAAGCGCCCCACCAACTAGGTGTTGGGGTGGCGCGAAGCGCCACCCCAACAGCTAGTATATATATATATATATATATATATATATATATATATATATATATATATATATATATATATATATATATATATATATATATATATATATATATATATATATATATATATATATATATATATATATATATATATATATATATATATACACATATATATACATTTATATATATATATATATATATATATATATATATATATATATATATATATATATATATATATATATATATATATATATATATATATATATTATATATATATATATATATATACATTTATATATATATACATTTATATAGATATACATTTATATATATATACATTTATATGTATATATATATATATATATATATATATATATATATATATATATATATATATAATATATATATATATATATATATATATATATATATATATATATACATTTATATGTATATATATATATATATATATATATATATATATATATATATATATATATATATATATATATATATATATATATATATATATATATATATATATATATATATATATATATATTATATATATATATATATATATATATATATATATATAATATATACTAGCTGTTAGGGTGGCGCCCCCCCCAAGCCCCCCCCCCGCGTATCGCCGAACCTTGTTTTTTAACTTAAATCTGGTAGGCATTGATGACCTTATCCAAGTTAAAATCCCAAACCCAATCATCATCGCTATCATTTTCAGTTTTGATATGTTTTGACTCTCGCTTTCCTGGTGGATTTTCATCTAACTGCGCGGTTTTGCGCTCTTTAGCCGCAAGCCTGTTTTCTTGCTGTTCTTGTGATTCCTCGGCACGCTTTCTTTTCTTACTTTCTCTATCAGCTGCAAGCCTGTTTTCTTGCTGTTCTTGTGATTCCTCGGCACGCTTTCTTTTCTTACTTTCTCTATCAGCAGCGTGAACGCATTAACGCATGTCTTAAATACCATTAATGACGTCACCGTCAAAGCAAAAATGACGACAACTAATTTCATGACGTCAGTCAACACAGAAACATGACGTCACCTGATCCACAGACAGACAGACAACTTATTTTTATATATATACTAGCTGTTGGGGTGGCGCTTCGCGCCACCCCAACACCTTGTTGGTGGGGCGCTTCGCGCCCCCCCCAAGCCCCCCCGCGCGCGTAAGTCGTTACGCGCCATATTAGTTACGCGCCATTGTAGTTGTGTCCCTGTGTCCCACCTAAGAATAGAGATAGATACAAATATATGTTTTTAACTACGTAAAACATGCTAATATACAACATTCTTCGCTGTCCCATTGTCTGTGCATATAAATAGATTGTCAGGTTTACTGACTCTTGAACATGCAACATATAATTGTCCATGGGAAAAACAATCCGTATTCAGATCTATACCTCATTATTCTAATGATGTGTCCCTGTGTCCCGGTCGTCATTTACATTCCCTGTGTCCCGGTCGTCATTTGTGTCCCGGTGTCCCAGTTTGTAATTTCTCTTTGAGTGTCCCGGTCGTCATTTATATTCCATGTGTCCCGGTGTCCCGGTCGTCATTTGTGTCCCGGTGTCCCGGTCTGTAATTTCTATTCGAACAATCCCTGTGTCCCGGTCGTCATTTATATATCCCGCCTGTGCCCCCGGCGTCCCCGTTGTAGTTGTGTCCCTGTGTCCCGGTCGTCATTTATATTTCCTGTGTCCCGGTCGTGATTTGTGTCCGGGTGTCCCAGTCTGTAATTTCTCTTTGAGGTTCCCGGTCGTCACTTATATTCCCTCTGTCTCGGTCGTCATTTGTTTCCTGGTCTGTAATTTCTCTTTGAGTGTTTTTTCTTTTTAGTTTTTTTTTAGTTTTTTACCTTTTTTCCTTTTTCAGTTTTCTTTTTCTTCTTTATTTTTCAGCGTCACTATGAAGTACATATCGACGAACCTTTGTTTTTTTAACTTAAATCTGGTAGACATTGATGACCTTATCCAAGTCAAAATCCCCAAGCCAATCATCATCGCTATCATTTTCAGTTTTGATATGTTTTGACTCTCGCTGTCCAGGTGGATTTTCATCTAACTGCGCGGTTTTGCGTTCTTTAGCCGCAAGCCTGTTTTCTTGCTGTTCTTGTGATTCCCCGGCACGCTTTCTTTTCTTACTTTCTCTAGCAGCTGCAAGCCTGTTTTCTTGCTGTTCTTGTGATTCCTCGGAACGCTTTCTTTTCTTACTTTCTCTATCAGCAGCAAGTTTTTTGGCATAAACTCTTTGAGCAGCTTCCTCGGCTGTTGCCATTGTAGGTTCTTCAGTCATTTTACAATTAAACATTTTTCCGTGAACAAATGTCTTAAATATCTTGAATGACGTCACAGTCAAAGCAAAAATGACGACAGCTAATTTCATGACGTCAGTCAACACAGAAACATGACGTCACCTGATCCACAGACAGACAGACAACTTATTTATATATATAGATAGATATATATATATATATATATATATATATATATATATATATATATATATATATATATATATATATATATATATATATATATCATGAAAAGAGAAATCACCAATGCAACAGCACAAAAAAGAAAAGAAAAAAGAGAGACAGAAGGAGAAAAGGAAGACTGTTTTCCTAAATTAGTGATTAATATAGATCAGCACTTGAATGAGGCCTTAACCCTACTCATCCATACAATCACATAGGTCAAACAGCATAGCCATACACAATCAACCATAAAGAATAATCCATGGACAGGCAGTTATGTCGTCAATAAGTATAAGTCGTCATTTACCAAACAATAGAAAAAATAATAAAGACAAATAATTCAGAGGCAACAACCCAACACAAGGGCTCATCAGGAGAATACACTGGCCTATATAGGGTTTTGCCACTTCAAATTCTCTACCCAGCCAAGTGTTGTGGCTACCACAGAATATCCATGGCATCCCCGTGTCAGGTATCACCCCCAAAATACATGCCTATGAAAGAAAAAAAAAACAGCAAATGTAAAACAACCAAGTAACACCAAACAAGCTTTTCCTGTTAATATATCCCTCTTTTTAGCAACAATAGGTAAACTAAATATAATAAATTTTACCAAATCACAAATATTAACACATTGCAAAAAACCTGAATGAACAAAACAATTATAGAATTCATCTTAACCATGTGGCTAATTTTAAAAAAAATTCGCTCAATTAGAAACACAATTCAAAATAAATGGCGCTGCAACAACATTTCTCGAACTTCCAAAATTAGTTGAAAATTTCTTTAAGTATTTCTAGATAATTCTTTTGATATTTATTTAAAAGTTCGTTATAATGAAAACTAAATTTCTTAAATTGCCAAGTTAATTTATTTGCAGAGAAACCTCTTGATATCAATTTTTGGCTTAAGATTTTACATCTATATTTAAAATCAATATAATTACTACAAATCCTTGCATAACGAAGTAACTGTGAGAAAAACGCTGAATATGTGATATTTGAGTGTATATTACTTTCAGGGAATGGGAAACTAATCACTTAAAAATCAAAATCATCCGTTTTATTATACATTTTAAAACTTAATTTATTATTATCACAAATATTAATATTTAAATCTAAGAAATGATCTTCATGACCAGCGCCATGACTAGGTTCAATAATAAGCTCTGATGGATATATATTTTTAGAAATATCAATGAAATCCTTACAATTTAAGACCAACATATCATTTAAATATCTTTTATTATTTGACAAAACATGTTTTAAATTAATTGGATTATTCTTATCCATCATATATTTATATTCTAGTTGACTTAAAAACAAGTCAGCTATAAATGGGCTGGCATTCCCCCCCCCCATGGAATTCCCACAATTTGCTGGTACAAATCACCACCAAATCTTAGATAAGTATTGTATAAAACAAATTCTAATGACTCAAAAATCATATCCAAGCTGTAACATCTCAAGTTAACTGTAGTATTAAAGCAATTTGTCCATATAGATTTTTTTATTATAAGTGTCTATTTTTAAGAACCTTTTACTAGATAAGAGGAAAGATTTCTTTATAACAGTTTTTAAATTATCAAACACTATATTAAGTGATAAATTAGTATACATTGTCGCAAAATCGAAAGACTCAATTCTTTTAGCTGAAACCATTGTTAAAGAATCTATCACCTGCAGTGAATTATTAACACTCCAATATGGATTAAAATTCGAAAATTTTTTAATGCCAGAACAATAGGTTTTAAGTTTATTTACAATTTCCTTTAAAATTAAAGAGAGGTCAGTAGCAGCAATGCGGGTTGGACATTTAGCTGCTCCAGCAATAAACCGTGGTTTAGGGGGATTCTTATGAAATTTTACAGTCCAATATAGGAAAGGGAACTTTTTATCATTGTCATTTATTTTAATATTAAAATTTTTAAAAAGTATTTCTTCAGTCTTTTCAATTAAATTCTCATCCTCTATATTTACCTTTTCGTAAACATTAGTTGTGCATAACTCCCTTTTTAAGATATCACAATACAGCTTCTGACAAATTATGGCAAAATTATTATTAGCTTTATCCACTGGCACAATTACAAATTCATTCTTTAGATTAGCAATTGCTTGTTTAATCTTCGCATTATAAAATAATGATTTAGTGTTACTATTTTTTAAGTTAGAATATATTTTATTTCTTATTCTACTAATAATTAAATTCTTCCAACTTTGAAAACTCTCTTTATTTTTATTCTCGTTCTTACACCACTTATCAATAAATAAATCAAAATCATTTTCCAAGCCATCAAGAACACTCGATGGTTTCAGATGATGAGAAAGACGGAAATTAGCCCCTTTATTCATTATAATTTGAAGATCATCTTGCTTTATATATATATATATATATATATTTATATATCTATATATATAAAAATAAGTTGTCTGTGTGTGGATCTGTGGATCAGGTGACGTCACCTGAAAAAACTGGATCAGGTGACAAAACTGAAAACTGAAAAAACTAAAAAAAGGCAAAAACTACAAAAAAAACTAAAAACTAATAAAAAAAATAAAAAAGCTAAAAAACTAAAAAAACTAAAAAAAGGCAAAAACTACAAAAAAAACTAAAAACTAATAAAAAAGCTAAAAAACTAAAAAAAGGCAAAAACTACAAAAAAAACTAAAAACTAATAAAAAAATAAAAAAGCTAAAAAACTAAAAAAAAACTAAAAAAACTAAAAAAAGGTAAAAAGCTAAAAAAACTAAAAACTAAAAAAAACTAAAAAAAGGAAAAAACTGAAAATAAGCTAAAATAAAGGTAAAAACCAATAAAAAACTAAAAAAAAAACTGAAAAAACTAAAAAAAGGCAAAAACTACAAAAAAAACTAAAAACTAATAAAAAAAGTAAAAAAGCTAAAAAACTAAAAAAACTAAAAAAACTAAAAAAAGGTAAAAAACTAAAAAAAATAAAAAATAAAAAAAAACTAAAAAAAGGAAAAAACTGAAAAATAAGCTAAAATAAAGGTAAAAACTAATAAAAAACTAAAAAGAAAAAAAGGAAAAAACTAAAAAAAATTTTCATCTAAAAAACTAAAAAAAACTAAAAAAGGTAAAAACTAAAAGAACTAAAAAAGAAAAAAATAAATGACGACACTCAAAGAGAAAGCGACCAGGACAAAAGGAATGTTCGATTAGCAATCAACAAAGCACCGGGACACAGGGAGTATAAATGACGACCAGGACATAAGTAAAAAAAAAAACTAACAAAACTAAAAAGAAGGTAAAAACTACAAAAAAAAGAAAAAAAAACTAAAAACTAATAAAAAAACTAAAAAAATTAAAAATCTAAATAAACTAAAAAAGAAAAAAAAACGGAAAAAAATAAAGGAGAAAAACAAAACTAAAAAACGAATGTATATACAGACCGGGACACCGGGATACAAATGACGACCGGGACACAGGGAATATAAATGACGACCGGGACACAGGGACACAACTACAACGGGGACACCGGGGGAAACAGGGGGATATAAATGACGACCGGGACACCGGGACAGGGAATGGTCGATTAGCAATCACCATCAACAAAGCTCAAGGGCAATCATTAGAATCATGAGGTATAGATCTGAATACAGATTGTTTTCCCATGGACCATTATATGTTGCATGTTCAAGAGTCGGTAAACCTGACAATCTATTTATATGCAAAGACAATGGGACAGCAAAGAATGTTGTATATTCGCAAGTTTTACGTAGTTAAAACCATATATATATATATATATATATATATATATATATATATATATATATATATATATATATATATATATATATATATATATATATATATATATATATATATATATATATCTATCTATATTCACAGGTGGGACATAGGGACACAACTACAATGGCGCGTAACTATTATGGCGCGTAACGACTTACGCGCGCGGGGGGGCTTGGGGGGGGGGCGCGAAGCGCCCCCACCAACTAGGTTTTGGGGTGGCGCGAAGCGCCACCCCAACAGCTAGTATATATATATATATATATATATATATATATATATATATATATATATATATATATATATATATATATATTATTTCAAAAACCTGGCCTAAGATGGAAGAATTTTTACGGATTCCTGGGTTTTTGGCAGACCAAGTACATAAAAGTGCAAGTGCACATAGTTGATTTTCTCTTCCATTTCTTTGTTGGCAGCGGATGTTGATTGGATGGATCTGACGTCATATTTTTGTCGAATATAAATGGAAAATGACATTAATCTGTCTGCATTAGATGCATTCTGGACAGTATTTCCATGTTCGGGAGTTTCTGACGTTTTGTAATAAATAATTGGGGCACAATGCATAATTTATTTATTGTGGGTTAGACCAGGGTACTTTGTATAGAAGGAGTTGTCTTAGAAACTTCGAAAGCAGCTCAATCGATTGGTAATTCAAAGAGCTAGTACCCTTTTTAAACTTTGAAGGGACCACGCATTCTAATTGCAAATTCTCTAACTAAATAATAGTTTCCATTCCTTAATCAGTGGCAGAAGGCTTCTTTTTCACTTGACGGTTTTTTTCAAAACGCGTTTTTTAACTTTTAGTTACTATGGGCCGTGGTTCGTTCTTTATCAGGTTGCAGCAACTGCTGCAACCATGATAAATCCCTACATCCGCTCTAGGCTACGCTAAAAGCTGTTGTGAATCAGCCATTAAAATTTTATTGTCGTAAGTAAATGAAGAGTTTCCTAAAATAATCATTAGCTAAAATATTTTG